>NC_083597.1:92807493-93127588 GCF_020882245.1 Rhopalosiphum padi
ATAGGTACATTTTAATAAACGTGTATCTTCAATTGACTATTAATTAAAAATATTGTACATCTGTATGAGAATATATTATAATTAACTGAATTTGATTATAATTTATGGCATAATGTTATATCTTATACCTTTAGTGTACAAAATGTATTTTTTATGTTGCAACTTTGGTTTCAAAAACATGATTGAGTTTTATTTTCTGTAGTGTTTGTCTCGTGTTATTTTAATCAGGTCCATTTCAATAGGATAAACCTTTATATTAGTTTAACTTTGCAAATCAAGAACTTAAAATTATTTTAATTACCTTTTGTAATTTTCAGTATGGTAATGCTTAAAATATTAACTTCATATTCAAGGTTAATCGTATCATATTCTGAAATCATTATGCAGGGCCTAAAATTGTTTACAGTAGCTATTATTAAATGTGCAGTAGCAAATTAAAAAATATGCAGTATTTTTTTTGGATTTTATAAATTTTTATTTGATTAATATTCAATGTTGATTGTTAAAAATGATTAATTAGTAGAGTACGGATGTTGTAGTACTGAAAAATTGATTGCAGTATTACACTAAAAAATACCAAAAATTACACTTAAAAGTTAAAATATTAAAAATTGCATTACAAAAAATAACAGCGTTTAGTTATAAATGTTTTAAATTTACTGTTATTATTTAAAATTTTACCAAAAATTTAAATACAAATAATTCAGTATTCTATTCGAAATAGCTGAAGAACAAATTTTAACAATACGCATTATTGTTAAAGTCATATTTCACAAATTATTTTTGTGCTGTATTAAATACCTACCAACTTGAAATTATCTTTATTGTATAAGATTACATAGATTTTACGATGGTTGAGTGTCAACTATAGGTATAACTAAAATATTTGTAAATAATTGAGTAAATTCAATAAAATTGCAATAAAAATCCAAAAGTTGCAAAAATTGCAAAAAATTGCACTTAAAACTTTTAGATTTTAGTTCGTACTTATATAACTGATCATTAATAAGTACCAACAATAATTATTCAACGAAGTTTTATAATATGTGGCATGATGTGTATTGCGCACTACTAGGTTTATGTTTATTATTTTTAAATATTTGATGTGTGGAATTACGAATAGGTTTGCAGTAGCAAAATACCCTAATTTTAGGCCCTGTCATTATGTACGCATATATCTCAAATATTAGAATACGTTTTATTTTTAGATTCTGAACGGAGTGATGAGTGTATTGATTTTACAATGATTTTTTTTTTTTTTTTATTTTGCTGTAACTCAAAAACGAATCATTGTAATTACTTGAAATTTTCACAAAATGTTTATATTAGCATTATCTATTTACGATTAAATTTTCAAATATTTAGAATTTTCTAAAACTATTTATAGACCATTGAAATTTTTGATTTTTCTAAATTTTTTTTCTTGAAATTCCGATAAAAGTAATTTGGCTTTACAAAAAATCTTTAAAATTTAATTCAGGGTTTCTTATAAACTTTTATTATTGTAGTAAAAAAAATCAAAAATCGTTATTCACAATTTTTGATTATATAAGCATTAAAAGTTCAAATGTTTACGAAATATGTTAAAATCGCGAAAATTTGCAAGGAATTTTGAAGTTTAAAATTCATAAAATGTTTGTAATTTATATCTAAGGTTAAAAAACCCAACACAAGGTCCTCCTTAATTTTTTCTTCAAATAACTATAAAAAAAAAACTCCAGCGTCAATATAGAAAAAATTTTATGAGCGTATGAAATTTATTTTTTCATGAAATCGAGTAAAATAACGATATATTACAATTTAAATATAGTTAATAATATAATATACCTTACTAATTCTCCTAAACTGACAAATCATCTCCATTCAGATGAATCGTTTTTCGTATACAATGATACCTGTCATTGCATTCAAATTTAACACATCCATTATAGTGACCTACTCATCTCTACTATACAGCAGAGCGATACCCATTTGCCCACTTTTTTTTATAGATAATTGATAGTTCAAAATAAAAAATCTTATTATCGTATCGTCTATTTATTGCGTAAAGTAAACTTTGCCTAACAATTTTTTGAATAAAGCATGTTTTCATCGAATAGTGAATACTGTAAATTTATATTGATGTAATAGGTGATCGAAACAAGACAATCATTTGTAGATACCTTCAATTTGACTTACGACTGATAAATTTTAATGTTCGCAGAGTAGATAGAAAGAGTTGACTACGCTCATCTAAATCGCTTAACGCGTGCACAACAAAAACTCATTATTAACATTTACAATTTTCTAATTTTAATAGTTTTTTCCAATTATTTTATTTAAGTTAGCTTAGCTTATAAACTTTTGTAACTATTATTTGTGTCTTTATGTCCAGGATAGAATTTTAGATACTAAATATACTTTACAGCTATTATAATTAACTATTATTATACCTGAAAAACTCCCCACCTATTTTAATTTAGATAATTCGTATACATTTTCATATTTATATTACTATATAGTGCAATATGCATCAGAAAAATTGTATCTAAATGAAATAACTATTTTAATTATTTTGTTGTACCTTTATCATTTAATATTAATTATAAGGTACTAAAATTTTCCAACATTATGTGTATTATTATATAACCCGAATTTTTTTTTTTTTTTATAAACGAATCTTTTTTAACAAACAGTTATCTGTAAGTATTTTTTGTATTTTTACCACGGTGATATGTGATTTACATTATTTAAGTTGTGATTATTGACTGCTACGAATATTCTCATCAACAACTTGAATAATATAGACAATATTTTAAATATTGTGCAATATATAGATTGCATTTTCAAGGGTGCACTATGAAATTAATTCGTTTTGAACAAAAAAATAAAAAATAACAATAATAACAATAATATTTTTTTAACTTGTTTCCTAATTTTCAATGTATTAATAACAATGAGTTTCATATGCGTAAAAAATATATTTCATCTGCGTAATTTACGATAAATTCGATTCTGTAACATACCTATAACATTTACGTTTTTGCCATATGTATTATCATTTACCTAGTACGTATATTGTCGCTGATTTAAAAAATGTTTTATTCAGCCTTAATAACGATGTGTTGTTGCATTATGCTCGTGCTATAGAATAATGATACCATACCGTTGTCTATATACGTATGGCTCGGTTTTGTTTTATCGGCACTAAATTACTTTAATCTTTTTTTTACTATATCGTACGTCAACCATTGTATTTCCGTATAATACAGCTTAGCAGCGTGTATTTATCACGCTATGTTGTTTAGTCATGTTTTCCAATTTAGTTTAATGTCATTTTGGGTGGCTTTTGAATTCGATTAGACGAAATAACATTAATTATTCTATACACATATATTATATTATATATAAATAGGTAGGTACCTAATATATGTACTCAATTTATAGATATATCGACATCGATAAGCACAAACAGAAACTTCAAACGAGGAAATCGGCGAATACCTATATAGAGTGATTTTCATTACTTTAATATAAAATATAAATACTATTTTTATTTGATAAACATTTTAATTACCAATGGGAATTATGAATAGCTTTCAAGCCAGGCAATAAACTGTTTAGAATGAATAATTTTTACTTCGTGATAGGTACATTGAATTACTTGATATTTTTTGTTACGAAATATCTATCGACAATAAACAAACACATTTTTTTGCAGCTGGTTTACATAAAATGTATCGAAAAAAGTGATTGTTACTTTTTTAGTATCACGATAGTTATACGAATAAAACGCAGTTGTGTATTCACTTACGTAATTTAAATAATAAATTTATTCAAATTCTGATTTTTAAATTTTTTTAGATGTACTTACTTTAAGATCATATTTTAAAATTATATTAAATAATTAATGTTTAAAAATGTTGATATATTTAATTTGAAACACGGACAAGTAGTTTAACAGCCATTAAAAACTGTTCACTAAGAATAATAGTCTTTAAAAGTAGTTTTACTTGGTAAAATAAATTACGATATATAAAATTACTATGGTAATATTTATTTTTTATAAAACGGTGATTGTCATTTTAAAAAAAACAGTTTATATCGACACAGGACACTCCTTAAATAGTATAAAACATAAAGAAAAAGAATTTTAAAATATAGTCTTTGAGGATATTTAAAAATTTCAAAAATCAGACTTTGAATGACTTAATTTTTAAAAAGTGCGATCATGGTTGGTGAATCACTGTTTATTTAAAAACGTTTTGAAAAAATATTTTTACCGTGCATAACTAAACAAGTATATAAATATAATATAATAATAGTATAGGTATGTAGACCATACATTTAGAGTTTTGAACACATGCTCCTATCTTCCTTGTGATTTCTGCATAGTAAGAAATATGAGTTGGAGGTAAACTTCAAATATCTAGAGGTGGAATTTAACGTGTCGAGCAATAACCACAAGGAAACACAAAAGAATATATTCAGCTAACAAATGATTTTTTTTGAATATTAAAATCTAAACTAGTTTCAATCAGATTTAAACTAACATTATACAAAGTAATGATACGCCCGATAACGATGTATGCGTGTGAAACCTGGGCCACAACAAAACTAGATAAGCAAAACCTAGCAAGATTTGAGAGAAAGATATTATAACAAATTTTTGGTCCCAAGAGAAACCAAAACACGGGAGAATATGAGCGAAGAAAGAACGAAGAGATAATACGCGTGTTAGAGGATTCAAAATTAATAGCTATATTGAAAAGTAAAAGGATAAATTAGGCAGGACATGTGATATGGCGAGGTCAAGAACAGACTATCAGTCAAGTCACCAGCTGGAAACCAAAGAGGAAAAGACCGTTTGGCCATCGAAGACAAAGATGAATAGATAGGGTTCATAAAGACCTTGAAATTTCTGTCCTGAACGGTGAAGCGCTAGCTACAGACATTGCAGAGACAGATAGAGAGAAGGTAGTGGTTACGGCGAACCTAAATAGTCTATACTAAGCCAAAAAAAAAAAATGTTTGAACATAATTATTAAAAGTCATTTCAAAACAACGGTTTTTTAAAGTTTTTTATTAATTAATATTTTTTGCACGATAGCATACATTTTTTATTTCATATTTTGAATTACACTACATTTTTAAATAGTGTGTATAAAATAACATTTTGAACGAATAGTTAAATTATAGAAAAATTATAAACTTATATAAATGTATATTTTAAATTTAAATGAGTAGAGTATTAGTATAAGTATTCGGTCAAATAATTTTTTTATACATAAATTAAAATTCTCAGAAATTATTCTGCTTATGCGGAACATAAATTTAAAAATACAATGTGTCGTCTATCATAAAATTAAAAACAAATAAAAAAATATTATTTTTCAAAAGTATTGTTTTATTATTATTATAACTTAAATGTGTTAAAAAATAATCTTTTCAAAATATTCGTGTTATTCTAAGTATTGAGTGTTTTCAGTTAAAATAATCACCGTTTAGCCTAGCTATTATATTACCTATTTACTCATCCGTTTATCAATTATTCAACTTATGGAAAAATATATTTGCATTCGGTATAGTAAATGAGGAAATCATTAACATCATTATTAGAGCTCGGAACTTATAGCACTTAAAATCATTAAAATAAGCGCTTAAAAACATCATTATAAGCACTAAAATAAGCATTTAAAAAACTTAAATTCGAAGAAAAATATTTAATTATAAAAAAAAATGTTATGATAAAGTAGGTACTAGGCATAATTTTTAACTGTGCTAAAAATAAATAAATCGTTATATTATAAAAAATCAAACTTCACTTTCGAGACATTTTGCCTTATTACTTATAGATTTTTTGAGGGATTTTCTGAAAAAACTATAAAAAGTAGAAAAACTGGTCAAAAACTAGAAATAAGCATCTTTTTAAAAAATCGTCGAAAAAAACAAAAAAAGTGCCCTAACTGATTCAAATTTCATAACTGAACGTGTTGTAACATGACATACATTTCCATAGCACTCTGCTACATTTTAAGTGAATCCATAAAAATAAGCAAATGCTTTAAGTCCCGAGCCCTGATCATTATAATTTATATTTAATAAGTGTTGTGATCTTCTAATTAAAAAAAAAAAAAAAATTCTATGGTTCTCTCGGTAACCCAGCGGCGAAGACACAGTTTAACGTTGTTAATTTATTATTCATATTTTGTAACATTGTAACTTTGTAACTGCGGGCTAGCACTGTAATCCATCGTGCATTTTTTCTTTTCTGTCTCAGACATCATCATCTCTCATATCTCCGTGTTTCTGCTACAGTTGTAATATCATCATTGAGATTCGTGTTGATTCTATTTGTTTACCTGTCGAGCACAAACGAAAAAAAACGACAAACTGGACAAATCATATTATTGCGAACGGTGGCGTAGTTTTTATGCACCGTTATAGTGATGTATGGTTTATCATTATTTTTAATCCGATATGTACAATAACGACGCAAAAAAATCGCTGCCACCATGTAATTGTAGAAAATGATCTCGAGTGTGTAAAATAATATTCATTTTTTTCTTCTTAAACTTCATAATGTAGCTAATAGCAACTATGCTATGGGTATATAAATTATGTGTGTATAAACCGACAGCTCACGAGCCGCATGCGGTTCTTTTGATTTTAAGTTACGGCTTTCTAGGTGAATACGCAAAAATAATTATTTTATTAGGTATCAAAATAATATATATTATTTTACATTATATTCTTATTGCTTTTAAGAAAATGAAATAAGTATCTACATAGGCTATTGTAATCAACTAAAATTAAAAGTGTGTACTAAACTTTCCAAATGCATGTAAAGCCAATGCTCCCATTGATGTAACCATATAACTATCTATTATTCAATAACTGTATTATTTATTAGTATTGCTAAAATATTTGAATATGTTTTGTGCTAGAAAATTTAGTATATTTTTACATGCATAAATATTACTTCGTGTATAAAATCGTTTATTTTAATTAGTCTCCATTCGTGAAGAAAAATAACATATAATTATTGTAATATAAGTATATTAAACTATATTAAGCTATCAATTAATTTCCTCAAAAGTTACATAAAATAATTACACAATAATGTCTTATACCCAATACTATTGTAAATAAACATACTTCATCGTAAATCGTTAAGTGTACGTGTATCAGTTATAACTCCAATATTAAGAACATATCGATCATAAGCTCATAGACATTCTTCGAATTGAATTTTACGATTTTTAAATTGTTTAAACACAAAATATTATATAGTTGTATAATTGTATAATTATATGTTTAACAGTAGTGTTAATAAATAATGTAATTTTCTTTAAGTTAAAAATCGATGTGTTTTTTACGTTATTTTATGTAGAGTAACAATTGTCTCGTGTCTAAAAATCGAATAAGTCTAGTAATCTTGCGATATCATGTATAAACTATGAATCTACGATTTTTGGTAACTCTTACAAATTATATCGCTGGAAAAGTTTACGCGTTAAAAATTATTAGACAGAGTGTCCCGTGAGGATTTACTCATAGAGATATCTTCTGAAATAATAAAGATATCATAATTATGTTTTATTTTTTTTTAAACTTACTGAAACTAGAACTACAAGTAATTTTTGTATTAATTTAATTTAATATTTTCGTAAAAAAGTTAAAAATATTCCTGCGAGTCTCATAAAAAAACATAATTATGATATCTCCTGAAATAATGGGTAAATTCTCACAGGTCACCTTGTATATACAGGGTCATTAATTTTTCTCGACATTATGACATATCGACATCAAAATTTAAACAAGTACTTTATGAATTATTTAACTTTGAGTAATAAGGATAACCTATAATCTAGGTCCATAATAATGGGTTTTGAAGAAATGTAGACAATGGTATGAACATTTTAGTAAACAATAATAATCTATCAACTTTATGTTATATGAAAATGATCCAAATAAAATGAACACTAGATTCAATATTACATATTATATTTATAGTTTTTAAATTGTAAAGTAATAATTATTTTTAATAATATCTAATAATAACATTATAATTAAAATTATAGTCCTTACGAACTGTTATTCTTAGTATAAAAATTATATTAACTGTGAAACCAATCGTTTGAATTTTTTTATTAGGTACACCGACGTTTTAAAAAAAAATATTCTACGAAATAATTAACTATAAAAAGAGAGGTATTATTTGAACACATATGTTTGTATCACTACACTAAAACAATAAATTTAAAGAATTTAAAAATATGATATTGAAATATATTTAAATTTCCAAGAATTATAATTTGTATAAATTAATTATTAAAAAAAATAGGGTGATGGGGTAATACTTGGTGAATCACCTGTATACTTCTTCCTTTATTTAAAATACATTTTCTATTTAAAGGGAATTTGAAAAAAAAGTTACAAGGTATAAAATACATACATTATTTATTTATATCTTGTAATAGTTAATCAGTATTCATATTATGTTATGAGAAAACATAATATAACAGTTAACAAAACTAGCTCATAACTGATATATGTTTTGAATATTATGATCTCATTTGAAAAACCCAGAGAAACTGATTGAAATATTTTGCATGTATTTTAATTATCTTCAGCAAAACAACTTTCATGCGAATAATTAATAAATTAACCGGTTTATAAAAGACGAACTATTTTTTATACAGTTTAGATTCTCTCATATTAAACAAGTTTTCATACTATCATATTTTTATCTTAGGTTTATTCCAAATAACAGTTAGTCATACATAATCGTATGGTATAATGACTGAGAGTTTCAAAATACGTATTTCAAAATACAATTTTTGTTTTCAGAAATTATATTATAAGGTTCAAAATTAACTATACTTACAATAAATTCTGAATTATAAAAACAAAAATTGAATACATAATTTAACTATGAAATTATATTCATTTTAATTTAAAGTCAATAACACTATTTCAGTTACAAAATAAGATTGTCCAAACGTTTCCTATGCTGAATACAGAAGCGACATAACAACGCAAGAGCGTCATACCGATTTTATAAAAGATAATTACTAAATTAATTTACTAAAACCCTACCATAATAATAAGAATTCTTTTATTTAGTTACTAACTATTATGTCTTCTTTTCAATAATTATGATAGTTGCTGGGACGCTACATTTTTTTATACGAGTAATGTACAATTAAACAGAAGTGGTGGACATAAAAATGTTCACGAGCCACATAGATAAATAAAATAAGACCAAGAGCAAAATGTTTATAAATGAATAACAATAATAACTAATATGTAAATTTTGATTTTAAAAATTAGATGCGAGTCGCTAGTTAATTAACCCTGCAATAGACTTTGAAAAAAAATTATTAAATTTATTATTTTATTTTATAAATTACCTCTATTTTTTCTGTACAAACGTGGTGCCAGAAAATAATTATAGATGTAGGCTAATATGATCGAGTAAATAAAACCACCAATGCACTCTATAGGTATGACACCCTAAACGATAACCTTACTTTATGACAGTTATTATATTAGATTAGGTATTATGCTATTATAAATATTTTTCGATTATGAAAAAAACTTCATAAAATAAACATTAGTATAAATTACTCTTATAGTAACAATAACTTACTTTTCTACAAAAACTTAAACATTTGACAATTTTAAGTTATTAAGGCCTACAAAAATAAGCCTAGTAAAAATTTAACCTAATCAAAAAAATTCGTTATTCAAAATTATTTTTACTAAAATTTAATGCAGTTATAGTATAAAACAGGGGTCACCAACTGACGGTTGGTACTTAGTTTTGCGTATTAAAAGACATAACTTTTCGTTTTTCAAGTACGATGATTTTTAATTTACTTTAGTTTAATAACAATAATACTATGACAACTTTTGAGTACTAAGTAATTTACAATGTACATCTGTTTATTTAAACAACATTTAAAATGCAATTAACTAGTATAATATTATGTTTGGCGTGTATTAATTATTTTATGATTAAACGTCTTGATTTTGAAGATATATGTATATACAATTTTTTTATAATACATTTTAAATATAGAACTGTCAGGATAAACGAATATTTTACGGATATTAAATTTTTTGAAACCGCGCTATTCTAAAAAATAACAATATGGTTTAAAAAGTGTCAAAAATGTCAAAATACAGAACCAATATATACATAGCTAAGTAAGTATTATGCATTGAGGATGATTATTATAAAAGTTTATACATAAGAACATTCTATGTAATATATATTATATTCTTTAATATAACTTAAAAAATAAAACCATATATTTTGTCGTATTTCTTTATTAAGTTTATGGGGTTTATGTCTACAATATCGTTAGTTGTAAAACATACAATTTTAATCGAATCTAAACAAGATATACCTACATAGTAATTGAATTAATCAAAAAAGAGCGAATTTGAAAATATGAAAAAAATAATTAAATACTAGCTATGAATAAATTGAGAAATTTAATTTAGCGCTTTCTGGTGGTTTATATTTATTAACTTATTATTACTACCCAGCAAAATTATACATATCAAACCAGAGGGCAATATTTATTTTATTCTACTTTTTTTTATAATTTAGTTGCACACGTGATTGCTTTAATACCATAAACCTATTTTCACGCTGTTCTTCGGTACGTCAGAATCAAATTTAAAGTTAATAACAACTACTAATAACATATTAAATAATTAATATATAATATATATTATGCTATTTATTTTGGAAAATATAAGTTGAAACTACCCTACTATACTATTATAAAATAATATACATTTCCAATAGTAATATAAATATATAGAGTGATTCACCAAGTTTAGTATCCTCGCCATATTTTTATTTAATAATAAAATGATTCAAAACCTGAATTTTAGTATTATTGAACATCCAAAGACCAAATTTTAAAATTTTTAATATTTTAAATACTACTTAAGGAGTTTCTTACATAAACTTTTGTTTTTCAAATGAGAATATTCCATTTGTACAGCAAATTATTAACAGATAACTTTTTTTGAACATTATGACAATCTATAACGTATCAACCTCAAAATTCAAACGAGTAATTTTTAAGTTATTTAATTTAGAGTACTAATAATAGGTCTATGGTAATGCGGGATTAGAAGATAATAATATGTAGGCTATGTTTGAGAATTCATTTGAAAGTTTTAGCAAATAATATTAATCATTTATAAACATTTATAATCGCAATTTGAGATTTTAAGTTTGTAAAAATAGCTTAAGTAATATAAATGCTAAATCTAATATTATATCTATTTTATATTTTTATAAAACCATTTCTAAAGTCTATTATCCTTAGTATTAAGTAACCATTTTAACAACTAAGAAACTATACATTCAAACTTTTAACTAGATACATCAACATTTTCAAAAAAATTATTCATTAAATATTTTACAATAAAAAATAATTCTCATTTGAAAAACAGAAGTTCTTATTTCTTGTATTGCCACAGGATACTCATTAAATAGTAAAAAAATATATTAAGAATTCAAAAATACGGTAAATTCCAAAAATCAGAATTTGAATAAAAAATGTAAAAAAAAATTGTGATGAATAACCAGTACAATAAAATATTCTAAAAACTATAGGCTAACAGACCGCCTCACTTTAGAATTTTGACAATTTTGTTTATACTTCATCATTGTGAACAATGATTTATCATTGAATTTAAATTTAACACATCTACGTTTAGGTTAATGACAAGGTATACTTGTAAACAACTACAGCACTTTTACAACTTGTATAACCTATAGCGACTCTTCGCTTTTATATTTTTATCTGTATATTTGTATCCGATGACACTTTAAAGCAGAACAATTACATCAAACTTCAACATTGAGAGTGGTTTCAAATGAAAAGTTAATTGTGAAATTTCATATTTCAGTATTTTTAACTGTTTTAGAATAGCTGTAAATGACTATTCAAATAATTATAATGTATTATCATAAAAAAAATTTGCTATATAAATATATCGTTATTATTATTGTTTAACAGCCATTTAAATTTAAATAATCGTAACAAATTAAGTTATATTCCTATTCGTTAAAATTACATATGTTAGATAATTTATTTGACACAAACAACAACTATACCAACTGTGTATAACTATAGATACTTATAATTACTATCGGTAAATATTTCTAACTTAACAACAACCTAAACTAACTACCTAACCATCGTAGAGCTAAGTGTATGGAAGAAAATCATTTAGTTAAACTCGAGATTAGTCTTTACAAAAAATTTGAAAAGTTTTATTTAATAATAAAAACAAATTTATCGGGTTCACAAACTCATAAATTAGTAAATTTTTTAAAAATTAAGGGCGCTCGGGAATTGGGCCAAAACAAACCTTTTTTCAAAAAATTATACTAGCTGTAATTGATCCACTATTTTCAACGATTTTTATTATTGTATCCGCTAATTGGGCCGTCATAAAATTTAAATTTGTATAAAATAATATTTAATAAGTTTTATTAGGAGTTCAATCAGAATTTTGTATTAAAATAAGAAGCGTAGGAACATTAAAAGCAAGGAAACGAATTTTGATACGAACAAATTATATTTTTAATGAAATTAAAACATACGAAGAAAGGGGAAAAAACTAATTTGAATAAGTAAAATCTGTGTCATATTATTTAAAAAAAAAATTGTATTTTCATGTAGGTATAAGAAAAAAAGTTATTTAATAAACGTTATAATTTACTTGTATATTTTAGTGTTATACATTTTTGGCTAAAATTAGGTGGCTGGTTAATTCTAATGTAGCTTATGCACTAAGTATTGAATTACCTATGAGCGAGCACATACTATTAGTATTAAACTGCTATACATAATAGCCCAATTAGAGAAATACTTACCATTTAAAAATAATAACTTAAGAGTAGGTTGTCGTTGTACATTTTAAGTA
Source organism: Rhopalosiphum padi (assembly GCF_020882245.1). Classification (NCBI taxonomy): domain Eukaryota; kingdom Metazoa; phylum Arthropoda; class Insecta; order Hemiptera; family Aphididae; genus Rhopalosiphum; species Rhopalosiphum padi. The sequence goes on from NC_083597.1 coordinate 92,820,439, forward strand.
TAAATATATTACGTACATTTTATATTCCTTACTATCTTATAATTAAGATTTTTTTGGGTTTTCTTATTTTTTTTAGGAAACAAGTTTGTCAAGGACTTTTAGATTGTTTCGTACTTTAGGACTGCGGCATATAGTTGTTATCAACAACACTAATGAGGTATGATGAAAATTATATATTAAATATTTGTATATATTTTACCTTTAGTATTTCGTGATGTTCCCATCCTAACCGTCTTTTATTATCTAAAGTAGTGATAAAATGTTGGTTTTTTGCATATTGATTTTATTCCACTCAAATTGTATTATAACTACCATTCATGAAGAGTTCGAAGAGCTTGTTTAACTTTTTTAACTTCCGTTTTTGTTCATCCAACATAAAAGGACAAATGATTAAATTAATTAATTTTGTTTTAATCATTTAATTTAGTTAAGTAGATGTGTTAATGTTCCCTTGGAAAAAATACTTGATGTTATTTCTTTCTGTATTTTATGTTAATTTTAATTCGTTGTTATTATTATTAAAATCTATAATTGATGTATAAAATACCTTGAAATTCTTTGCAATAATTGTGCACCCTAATAGACTAGTTAACTTTTTCCGTTTATCATTAATTATTTCTATAATAATTTAGTAGTTACGTAATATTATCTTTTACCTAAACCCTTAAGTGATTAAGAAACTAAAATATTAACTCCAAAAACTATTAATTATAAAAATAAAAACAAAATTATACAACCAAATACAACCAAAAAGTGATTGGTTTTTTTATGTGAACTATTAAATCTATTGGGTAATGAACATTAATATAAACAAATTAATAATTTAACTATTAAATATTTGGCACATTAACAATTATAGGTGCTTATTATTTGACCTTAGTTCTATTTAATCCTTTAATTATTTACGTATATATTATATTCAAAATTTCAAACCAACCGATATTATACACTTGAGAGTTGAGATCCAATAGAATAAATAAATATTGATTAAAACAAAATGCTCCATAAGTCTGTAGATAGATATACATAATAACTGATAACGCAATAGGTGTGAACAATTTAATATATATAATTATTCAGGATAACTAGTATAACAAACTTCAATGGCCTATTCAGCATTTTTTAAAGGGATGGGGGGATATGCGTTGCCAAACATAATATGTATGTTTAATGATATTATCATTTTTCCGAGGTTAGGGTTGTACACTTCCATTACCGTTGCCACTGTTTCTCAAAAATGTTAAGGGTTAATATTATCAGTACTACAGATATATTTAAAAAATGTTTTCTTTAAATAACAAATAGTGACTAATAAAAAATGTAAATTAAGTATACACATTTTTGTGTCAGGCGTTAGTAATATAAAATATATATGATCTACTATGTACACATAAATTAACAATAATTAAACCACTAAATCAGTTAGTTTTTAAATTTAAACAAAAATTACAATATGAGTTTGTAGGTACTCGAAATCTCGAATAATCGATTATTAAACTTAACCATAAGTTAATGACAACCGTCTGAATGTGCACTAAAGCTAATGTGCGACTAGTATAGTAAATAGTAAGTTATGCCGGAATAAAAATAAAGTTGAAACTTAACAAGGGAATACAATTGTTGTTCACTTTTATAATACTCGTCGACTTTCTAGAACGTGTTATAACGAAGACATAGACGCAAACGACAATTAAAAATACTGGCAACAGAAAATAACACATTATTAATATAACTTTCTCGGCTAACAATTACTGGAGATTTGTGGTATAGATCTCATTTTTTGACAAAAACTTGTGCACATTCAACGAATATTACAACGAGTTATACTCCATTGGCTGTTAACGGAAACTCCAACTCGAAACACTCCGTTAAGTGTGTTACGTAATAATTTGTTAAATTCACTTTTGTAAATTATATACTGTACAAATAATTATGAAATATTGTTTTTGGTGTTGCAATGGTTTATAAAAAACGTGCCGTGATTGGTAAATTAAAACTCTATAATACGCACATAAATGCATTACATATATAAAGAGGGTATGTTGACATTTTGCTAGCCTAACTATCGGTCGTCAGCGCAGTTTATGATTAGCGATAAAGATGTTAAATCTGGAGCAAGGTGTATCAATACACTTTGATCTGGACTCTGGAGTTAGTTATAACTTATTAGTATAAACACCTACACAATGCACATTAATAAATAATAATGCATTTAATTTTACTTATACCTACTGTGGATTAGGCATAATTTTATTTAAAATAAATATATAATTGTTTATTACATTTTTATTGCTAGCTCACTAGTAAAATAATCCTTAAACATACTTCAAACATTCAGCTAATATCCTCTAAAATAGTTTAAAAATCAGCTATAATCACCAGAATTAGTTCGATATTTTTTTTTTATTTTATTTATAAAATAATCTGTAGTTGAGTATAATAATAAGCATGTATGCAAGACGCAGGTGCAGGTATACATTATGACTTGGATACACGTGAAAAAAAAGTAGCGACTCAATGATGATACTTTATAAAAAGATTTGATTAGAACAGAACATTTGAGATTTAAATCTCAACGTAATTTTATCTTCAGCCTGCGAAGAGATTTACCAATAATGTCGAAACTAATAATAGTAGATATTACTGATACGGATTTTGGCAGTTTCTTTTATTTTTATATTTATTTTTAGATCTGAATGAAGAATATGGTTAAAAACATAAAACGGAATATTTATAATCATAAACAAAATCATAAATTGGAAAATTTGAATTTTTTTTATACTTGATTTTTTGACAGCATCCCATATTTTGATATCGTACGTCCAAAAAGTCATCAATTAAGTTTTATAAGGAGTAATTTAGTTTTTATACTAATTTTAGAATGTATACCGACTACCGAGTAAATAATAAATCGATTTCATTCTAAAAACAGTAAAAACTAAAGTTAAAAATAATTTGCCTGCTTTTTATATAGTTTGCCCAAATTAAACGTTGGTCTAAGATTATGCCTTAATAGCGACAACTTGAGAATTTTTGCATATTTTATATAAGGTTACAGATGATACAATAATTCCTCGTTTAGAGTGAAAGTGAATTATTCTAACATAAGTTATAAAAAGAAAAGTCTATAGAAATTTCTAACTACAAAAAAAATTTGTAATTTTATGCGATTTTGACAAATTTTGTTAAAATTTTAACTTCAAATGTATATAAAAAAAATGAGCCTATATATTTTTAATATTTTTTACAGATATAAAAACAACTTATGTTGAATTTTGTATTTGATTATTGACATTTATACAAAAAAACTAAAAAAATAATCGAAAATTTCAATTGTCTATTAATACCTCACAATATTTTGAAAATTATACCATTTACAGAAAATGGTAATATTAAGAGGACGCTATACCCGCATGTGTTTTATCTGTCTTATACACGCGTAACATGGTTAAAAACTATTTTGCGCGGGACAATTTTACTCCCTTGATATTTATATCAAAATTACCAAAATTTTAAATCACATTGAGAAGAACTTTATCTGTGTCGTAGCGTTTTAATTTTTTTGATAATATGAATGCAATTAAAGTTATTAGTTTGAGAACTTTAGGTTTTTTCATTTAATTATTAAAAATTATTGGTTACCACTATCAAAAAAATTAAAATGCTACAACACAGGTAAAGTTCTTCTCAGTGTGATTTAAAATTTTGGTAATTTTGATATAAATATCGAGGGAGTAAAATATTGTCCCACGCAAAACAGTTTTTAACTATGTTACGCGTGTATAAGACAGAGACAACACATGCGGGTATAGTGTCCTCTTAACACTTGATGATAATTTCAAGTTTTTGAGGTAATACAATTTTGAATTATAACAAAATAAAAAAATCAACAGTCAAAATCTGGGTTAGCGTAAAAATTTCCGTTTTTCCTTTTTAATTTTGACCTCTCTAAAATACAAATCAGATACAATTTGCTATCGACAAATTATCGTGTAAGTACTCATACGCAAAAAAACGTATATCATTACAAATTCAATACATTCATTGCTCCTCTCAGAATTAATTAATATGACTGTCAACGCTGGATGCACTGGTGGTGTACTGGGTGACCCTGAGAAGAGTCGTTTCGGTAAGCATAAATTAGTCCGGTGGTGGTAAAATTCGTTAGCGATAAATGATTATATGTCCTAATGAAATACATCACTATGCAAGGGGGTGCTACGTGCAGACTCTTACGATGCTCCCCCCTCCCAATATTGTACTGAATAGTTATAAATAAACAAAATATATTTTGTATTTTTTATTTTAGGTGGTCGGTATCATAACACGAAAGGACTTGGCAAAATTTCGACTTTGGAGAAAAGCTGCCACAATGGGACTAAAAGAAGTCAATGTGTACTAAAATATAAAATATAATATTATAATATATTATATTTATAATTTTAAAATTTATTCTCTTAACTTAAATTTACACTTAGACGTATGTTTTCGAATTTATAAAGTGATGTCGCTAGACTCATCCTATTACACATCTTCGTGTGTATTTAAATTGTATTGAATACTGATCTATTTGCTTATTGTATAATATTTACAAATAGATTGTAAATAAAAAATTGCAATGTCATGCGTTAAAATATTTTTTAGAATACTGACTTGTACACATATTATTAGATATGTTTGTTCGTTAACATTTGAACGGTCATTTATTATATCTAATAAATAATTAAATTTAAAAATACTAATATTTATATTTTTTCATAATAATTTGATAAATGTCTTAAACGAACTTTAAACGCATCAATAAAATATTAATATACATTTTTTAGTATGCTTAATTATGAGCACTTATTATGCTTGTAGAGTATGAAATATAAATTGTACAGTTGATAAAAATATTAAGAAGTCGCTTTGCTGTATTAGGTCTATTAGCAACAACACTAATAACTTTATGTCTAGTAAAAAAAAATATAAATCTGTTAAAGGTATTAAAATAGTTTAGACCAGCTTATTACAAAGATGTTGATTTATGACAGCCAGCGCGGATCAGGGCGTAACCATTTTCCACCAAAATGACCCTCGCCAACGCGTGAGTCATTACAATGATGACCGTTTTCCACCAAAAGTTATATTCCGATTTCCGTCAAAAAAAAAATAATAAATTATTTAAGATATTTTTTGAGAACCCCTTATATCAGTTATATCCCGTGTCATTTATTTATTTATTTTTATTGAAAAAATCATACATAAATTATTACAGATTAGATATTATGATTAGTTAAAGATTTGATTAACCTACCTCCTGTAAGCTTATGCAGCTTATGGTGGAGATAGAGAGTTATTAATTATTATGATTACTACTAAATTATTATTATTATTAATATTTCATCGTATAGTTTTCGGCGGATAATTGATGGGTTATTGTTCACTACATCAGTCTGAACCTATCAGTTTAATCCATGGTCTGTGACAACGTAAACGAAAAATTTAAAAAAATTTTCTATAATTTCAGAGAATATTGAAGTGATTTCAAGTAACCATGTACATATTATGCTAATATATAAGTATATAACAATTTTAAATTTATACATGCATATACATCTAAAAGCGGCATTACTCGATAGAGGTACTACAATAAACAGTGCATTGCTAAAATGTTTACAAAAAATAATTAGGAGTAAGATAAGATATAGATAATAGTTTATGAATGATAAATTATTATGATCATTTATCAATGTATGATCCATGATCCATATATGTATTGGTCACATACATCGTAATCACTACTATTTGACGGATTTAGATTAAGGAGTTCTTAAGAAATATCTTAAATAATTAATTAATTTTTTTTTTTTTTGGAAATCGGTTCATGCCATCTTAGATGTTTACTTAAATTTATAATTATAAAGGATACCAAGTGAATTAATGGATAGCGCTTATTTATGTTATCGATTATATAATTATCGGTTAGCGCCACCGATCTTCAACCCACCAATTAATTTCTAAAAACTGTAAATAGGTATTACATAGTCGATTTTTTTTCTATTTTATTTTCGATAACGCAACAAAAAAGATGACATCCTCGAGAGACTTGTTGTCAACTACGCAGATAAAGCGTGTAGTAAGCTGTTATTAATAATTATATAAACTATAGACTTTAATTAAAGTAGGTTTAGCCAACCAAGTTTATCTAAAATCTATGCCGGGGGTCACCAACTGGTGGACTATTATGGTCCGAATCTAGACCGCGAACACTTTTTTTATCCGTGGAGTAAATTTTAAAATTTTTATATTATAAATAAATAAAAATTATAAGTGTATCATAAACAATTTATATTACGACAAAAAATTAAATTAATCTGTATTGAACAAATGCATAAATAAATCAATATAAATACTAATTTAAAAAAAAAATATACTTATTTGTGTGTAAATTATTAAAACTGTTAGGGACCGCATCCAGTGTTGCAAGTTTCAAAGCGGACCTCCATAGAAATTTATTGGTGACCCCTGATCAATGCTAATAAATCATACTTTGATATGAAAATATAGAATAGTTTACAATTCATAATGTCGTAAGTACGTTCCTACTTTAAATAATTTATTTTAATAAACTATGTATATTCATGTATACAGTTTTTTTAGATTTAAAATACGAGTAGAGTATACGTCATTTTTCAAAAAATAGCTCGTTTTTGTAATACCGCATTTTGGTTTACTATTTGTATATTATTATTGTAAAAACTAAAAAGGTATTTTTGTCTCATATATTATTATTTAAAATAAAGCATTAGTGCAAAAAATACCATAGTAGATAGATGCACGTGAAAAAAAACAATTTTCAAAAGGAAGCTGTAGGTTATAATATTCATCTGTAAATATCCGAAGAGGTTTAGTCAAGGAATAATAAATGATAACGCAATAATATCACAGCAGCTGCACCAGTAGGTGGATATAGGTATAAATATAAACGCAAAATATTTTATGTATTACATGCTCCGTCTTTATGAAAAATGTTTATATTTAATATTGTGCCTTGTTTGTTTAAACGACGTCTTTTAAAATATAATATTATTATAAAAATCTCGTGGTATTCGAAAAAAAATATATCTGCTTAGGAAAAGATTTGTATTATTCTTGTTTTGTTTATACCGAATACGTTCTAAAAAAAATTCCTGTGAACAATAAGAGACTAATTTATTATGTAAAAAACTTTTCGTCATAAAAGTTGATTATAATATATATATACCGGGTGTCCTGTGAGGATTTTACCCATTGAGATATCTCCTAAAATAATGGAGATATCATAATTCTAGTTTTTTAATAAGATTAACGGAGACAAGAATTATAAATATTTCATTAGCCATTTTATAGAGTTCATTTTTCTGAAAATATTGACGTTTTAAACATGGTATTTAATAATTAATAATTAATATTAAATATTAATAAAGTAGTGATATATTTTAAAAATTCTAAAAATCAGATTTTGAATAACTACATTATTGAAGTGGAGTGACCAGAATTATTAACGAATGAATTACCCTGTATTTTAATTAACTGCAGATTAGGTGTGTATTCGAATGATGTAGGTAGTTACATTATTACATTGACAAGTCCACCTCGTTGTCGGCGACTTACCTCACATATTATATAGGTATTCATAGCCTCGCCAGATGTAGCAGTAGTTTCAGAGATTGACTAATTAAAATGTACCAGCATACAATCAGATATAAGGCGCAAAAAACACCGAAATCTGCACATATACTTTAAAACTATACGTGTCGAAACTCGAACTAAAAAATTATATTCATCGTTGAGACTATTACGTTTATAGGTTATAAGGTTTATAGCTTATCTTCGGCAGTTTGACTAGTCTGCTATGAGTGTTATGTACCTATAACATTATATTGGTTATTTTCACAGTACGCTTCATTATATAATGATATTATATTATTCTTATATCATCTCGGATAGTACTATATTTTGTTATATAGCTATCGTCTTTTGATTCATATATTAAATATATATATAGGTTAGGTTAGGTTAGGTTTATATATTTATATGTTTAATAAAAGTATAATTTTATCAACCGTTAAAAAATGAATTGTAGAGTATCTGAAGCTCAGCCTGCATAAGAGGGAGGAGAGAGATATATATGTGGTAATATCATTGTAACCATGATGGGAATGGAGGTGTTGGATAGAGGTGAGTAGATTTAAAACTCTTAATATGGAAACCTCCACACCACACATAAATACATAATCAATGTCTTGATTTTTTTTCAACGGTAATACTATTCATTTTTATTTTATTCTTATGCTTATTTGATAATAAATTGTATTATTAAATATATATAGATATAGGCATATAGCTATGTAAAATATTACAACTTTAAAATTATAATATCAATAAAAACATATGAAATTTCCTAGATAATATTCTTAGCTTTACATTTGATAATAGGTAAACTAAAGCTAACATCACAAAATATGTTCAGCTGAACGCAAATTTGCTATGATGTACGTTAGTAAGACAAAGACAACAAATGCGGGTATGACATCATCTTAAGGTTAGAAAGGAAACTATGGCAAGACCTACATCACAAATGCACTGGACGCTAAGCGCGTCATTTTCCCAACGCCGAAAACTGGAACATGCAGAATTGTCATACCCGTACAAATTAAGGTTCTTCTGCGGGATTAAAAATATATTATTATTAATTAGCATTTATCATTATTTAACATTAAATACATAAATACATAGGTACAAATTTTGTATTTATACTTTTCATAATACTCGATATTTTGCTCAATAATGAATGTAATAATCAATGATTTATTTTTATTGTATAGGTACATAATGAGTATAGGCAATATGATTCGATTAACTTATTAACCCACCTTTTAGATTCTGAATGGAGTGATGAATGTATAAATGTATTGATTTTACAATGATGTGTTTTTTCTAAAAAAAATTTTTTTTTTTAAGTTTTGTGACTGTCATCACGTTTTGGATTAGAAATAATGCTTTGATTTTTTACTTCAACCCCTCTTTGAAAAGGAAAATTCATTAAGTTGGTACTTTGGGGGGTCAAAAGTAAAAAATTTCTAATAGTTTTCAAAAGCGTCAGGAAAAACCCTGAAAAAGTAACGGAAAACGGGAATTTTTATGCATAACCACTTTTTGCCAAAATCGATTTTTTGATTTTGTTATAACTCAAAAACGAATCATTGTAAAAACTTGAAATTTTCACAAAATGTTTATATTAGCGTTATCTATTTACGATTAAATTTTCAAAATATTTTGAATTTTTTTAAGCTTTTTATAGACAATTGAAATTTTCGATTCTTATAAATTTTTTTCTTGAAATGCCGGTAAAAGTAATTTGGCTTTCCAAAATGTCTTTAAAATTTAATACAAAGTTTATTATAAGTTTTTCTTACTGTAGTAAAATAAAATCAAAAATTGTTAGTCACAATTTTTTTTTATAAGCATTTAAAATTCAAATGTTTACGAAATATATCAAAACTGCGAAAATTTACAAGGAATTTTGAAGTTGAAAATTCATAAAATGTTTGTGATTTATACTTAAGGTTCAAAAATCTAATACAAGGTTATTCATAAGTTTTCCTTCAAGTAACTGTAAAAAAAAATTCCAGCATCAATATAGAAAACCTTTAATGAGCATATGAAATTTAGTTTTTTACGAAATCTCGTAAAATAACGATTACAATTTACAATCTAAATATAAATAATAATATAATATATCCTACTAATTATCCTAGACTAACAAATCATCTCCGTTCAAAACCGTTTTTCTCGTTAACGATTTCTATCATTGCATTCAAATTGAACACATTCATTATAGTGACCTACTCTCCATCTCTTCTATACAGCAAAGTGATACCCACTTGCCCACTTTTTTTATAAATGACGATAAAAAATTATTGGCTATATAAAAATGTTTAAAAATTTAATATAAGATTTATGATTTATCATAAGTTATTAATTTATCAATAAAAAATAACGGAAATTTATGATCAAAACAATTTTTTATAAGCAAGAGAAGAAAAAGAAAAATGTTAAACGTTCAAATTACAATCGTATACATTAAGTATGAATATTTCAAAAAAAAAAAGTTAATTCTTTTCGAAATAATGCAAATGTCCACACTACACAACCGTTTCATTGTTAAAAATCAATCTCCCTCTCCCCGTGCCATATTATCGTACCTCGGCCATTTGTATGTAAAAAACAAATTAACGTAATGGGATAGTTTTGGTAGGTATGTAAAAGTGTGAAATTACGTGGTCTCAGTGGTGAGTTTAGTCTCGCTATTTCTCCCGGGATTGGTTTGGAAGTCTTGACACACGCCGCAGTCCACAACTATGCATTATTATATTATCATGATGTTTTGTGCTATGGTGTGGATGAAGGGAGGATACATAACGACCCTAACTATTCTGTCGAAAGCATTTTCGCCACAGTCTAGTATATATACGAGTGTCGAGTACTCATCTTAACCCGATAATGCTATAGCTTCAATAATTGCTCGATATCACCGTTTAGTTTAATAATTTCATCAAGTACCAACTACACCCACGTGACCCAAGCACAAACATTTTTTTTTTTACTTTCTTATGTGTGCGTGTATATTTATAAAAGTAATTCACTAATCATGTTCATCCTCTATTTTTCTTCAATAATGTAGTTATTTAAAATTGGATTTTTGGAATTTTCAGATATACTACGTAAATAAAATATTTTGAATTTTTTTAAATGCTTTGTATTACATACTTAAAGAATGTACTATGGAGATGCAAACATCTGTTTTTAAAATAACAACTTTCCTTTTCTATTTGAAATTATTTCGATGCGCCATAATTGCGCTCATTCAGCATTCTTCAAAATTTCTTGAAAATCTTATTGTGTGCATGATGAAATATAATAATAAGTTATATTTTAGTATAAGTATAATAATACTGTTTAAAGTTTAAATTACACATAAATAATATTTTTTAATTACAACCAAATAACAAAATCTTTATTTTTTTGTTTAACTAGATATCTATTTTCACTAAAAAACTATCAGTATTTATATATTTTTAAAAATGTTTGGTGTCAGTATCAATTATTTATGAGAAACCTTGTATTAAATTTCCAATTCTTGGCTAAAAAAATTAAACATTTTTAAATAATTTTCAAATGTTCGTTATTTTGTCGAATTTATCAACATTTGAACTTTAAATGTTATTTAATAAAAATCCTTCTTATGTATCTTTTATAATTTGTTATAATTATACTAACAACTTATAAGCAACCATGTACTAAATTTTCAAGGTTTTTGACTAAGCGAAAAATCTTTATCGACAATAATAGAAAATTTCTCATGCCTATACCGACTATACCTAATCAAATAAAAAAAAATAAAAATATTTTGAAAATTTTATCGTGTATATAAAATTTTGATTAAAACATTTGATGCAAATATCAAATATCTATTAATTTTTAAGTTACACCAAAAAAATTAAATATATTTTGTTGAAAAACTGGTTTTGCGTGAAATATCCACTATTTCCTTAACATTAATTGTTTGTTTTTCTCAATCACTTTTAAAAATACTGGACATTTTTTAACTCTCAAAAGTACAAACTAGATCCGATTTTCTATGAGAGTTATAAAGATTGAAACATTTTTCTAACTACTTACTGAGTATACATACACACACACCCACACACAAATAGTCATAATCATACATAATACATTTATAGCTCCGTTCAGAATTAAATATATTTAATGTTATATAAAAATATTTAAGCTTGCATTTATTTGATGTATAATTTATAATAATATTTTTGTTTCTACACTAGCAGTATTAATTGAACTTACTATTAATTATATGCCTAATACAATTTTTTAACGTCAGAAACAAAATATGTAAAGTTATATGCACTATACAATATAATATTAAGTAATCTAACAAATTAACAGTTATAATATGTATGTCTAATATATATGTAGGAAGTATCTAATATAGTGTACAAAATAATGTGAAATTTATAATATTACATAAATTTATAAAAAGTACAATAAATTAGAAAATTTATATTTATATCGATCCTTTAGGTTAGATTAAGTTAGGACACTGATCTTGATAATGATCGTTGAAAAGTAGAATACAACTGTTTAAATTTTTAAATTTTTTTTTTTTTATAGATAATAATCTTTAAACGCTAATTTATAACACTCAATATTTATGCGTAAAGCCCTGCAATTTGAATTCTGTTTTTTAGTTGGTTGTTATGACATAAAAATACACATTTTTATGGCCTATGAATTTTTTAAACTTAATTAGGCATGCGCATACGCATAGTACACCTTTTTTCTTAAATGGACAATAGTAACCACCTATTTTAACTACTTATTATTTGTTGCCTATTTTTTTAATGAATTTTAGTAGTTTAACCAACTTTATAAGTCCAAAGCTTACCAAGTTACAGAAATTTAACCAAAAACCTCAGAATGTGTGAAATTCTTAGATTTTTTTACTGTAACTGAAAATAATTATTCTAATAATTAAAAATTAATAAAATAATCAATGCAATGTTTTCAACTAAAATTAAGTCAACTTACGGTAATATTAATAAATAAGAAATAACTTTAATAGCAATAACAAAAAAAATTATCATAAAACATACTTTGTGATATAGATCGTCTCTGTTCAGAATTATTTTGAATATTTAATGATGTATCATTGAATTCATATTGTATACATCCCTTACCCACTCAACACCTATTGTCCAGCAGAGTAGGTAATACCCACTTGTACACCTTTTTAAAATTAAAATTTAATGAAAAGGAAATTTGCATTTAAATAAAAATAATACATATTTGTATGCAATCTTGATTCACGATTGAGGAACATATTTTATAACTATATTTTATGTATATACTATATTTAGCTTATTTTTTTTAGATTTTGGCCTTGGGTAAGTACCTCTCTCTCTTCTCGTCATAAACCCGATAATATATTTACAATTTGTGCGCCATCTAATCCAATGATCCAAAACCGGGTTCAGTAAGACTACGCATATAATATTATAGGTTTGATTTAAGTATGTAGGTATACACTATATTATATATCTATCTACACGATTGTACCTTTTCTAGCTATTTGTTATAATAATATATTTGTGTGTATAAAGAAAAAATACAAACTATCGAATAATCATCTATACTCTATTATAATCTAACAATTTATTCTATATCATACACATATCATTCAAGGATCCAAGATACAACTAACATTAACTAATATAATAAAATATAAATATATACGTTTATATTACTATTATAACTTATAAGTATTAAATAAGTACCTACAAAATATCGACGCAGTTTGAACAAAGAAAAATAAAAATCTTATGATCAGTACAGATAATATCATCGTGCGTAGTTGTAAAAAACATATCTATCTATATATTTTTGACCTTCTAAATATAATATAAATTGTTGTTCAATATTATATTTTAAAATGTATATAATTCCATCAAACGTCAGTTAATGACGTTAACATATACACGCTATATGTGTCTATAGCTGATGTTTTAACATCAACATCGCATGTATATAAATTTAAAATATAATAATATAATGTACATTGTACATTGTACATATATTATACATGAAAAGTATAATGGTCACCATTAACCTTACATATATATTTATAATTATACGGCGAAAGGTATGAGTATGCAAGCGTCCATAACGGAGGTTTGTTTTTATAATTTTAGGTATATAATATTATTATACTTGTTATAATTTGTAGTGCTGCAAACCCGTGTGCTGGATTTTATAATGGGGATTGGGGGTATTTTGAAAAAAAAAATGTTTATCACCTCCAAATTTTTGGTGAATCGTCGTGAACCTAACTGTAGGTTTCAACTTTCAAAAAACTTTTTACAAGTAACTTTGTCTAAAGGGTTCGTTTCAATAGGAAAAATACATGAGAAATTGGACAAAATATTTCGATGTTTGGGGAAGCGATTTTGAAGATGTGTGATAAATAAATCATGATATGGTATGTTGGTATGTATAAATAATAATTTTATAATAATCTGCTAAAAATGAAAAACACGATTTTTTCGGTCATGAACCCCTAAAACACCCCCTTTGCGCACGGGCCTGTGTAATGATACATTGTACAGAGTGATTCTTTAGTTAATGTATGAAATTGTCTTTCTTTTTTAACGTTTTATTTTAAAATAATCAAAATATTGAATTTTATTTGAATTTGTATTACATTATTATCGCTTAAAGTTTAAATGTATATACTGCACACCGTGAATTCCGAATTTGTTATTTACTTTTATGCTCTATAAATCTAAACTTTAAACAATGTACCTTTATATATTCACCTTTGCTTAACAAATAAATATTCTATTTTATTCAATTTTTATATTTCATAAGGCATTTATCAAGTATAGGAAGGTCCGAAGGTATCATAATGAGAATGGATGCAAGTTGACAACAATTCTTTAGTTTAAATTATTCACTACAAAGTAAAACATTAAGTATTTTTTATTTTGTGTCATCATCCTATTTTTATTACGTAGATAGTAACTATTATGTTTTAACCTATATACTAGATATAGGTGGCGACAAATGCATAATCTAACCTAACCTAACCACCAAACAACATTTTCGTCATGTGCAAGCACACAATAAATTATTATGATTTTTTTTTAACTGGATGATTACTTCAATGTAGGCGGTATTTAGAACCAGCCTAATGAAAATGTCTAGATTAAACTATATATTCGTTATACTTGTACTATGTTTAGAATGTATTATCGAAGAGTGTTGTGTACAAGTATAGTAAATTTTTAGTTAACATTTTTTTTGTCACATTGTTTACAAAAATTCCAAAAATTAAACCGACCTATGGTATTATTAATTAAATAGCACGATATAAAAGTGTTCAAAAATTATTTTTTGAAATTTTTTATATTTTCAGGGCATTTTATATGAGATTTTTCTTATTATTTTATTAAATTTATGCCCAATATTGATTACAAAAAATAAATGATTTATGTAGTTTTCTTATTCAGTTCACTATATAATATTTATATTATAATAACAATTAACAATAGAAATAGAACGAATAATACTATAGTAAATTTATGTACATTATTGTGCATCTAAACACAAGTACATAATGAGTGTTTACTGTTTAACAATAAAATAATCATTAATTTAATACGCGCACACTGAACCACCACTATCGCGATTCATGATTGTAGATATAACGTATTTTATGGCCGAATAAACGTTTTACTTATCGGGAATGCGTGCGTAGTATATTTATTTATTTTTTAAATCAAAAAGATTACTATGCCTCACTCAGAAAACTTATGTGGAGGCCCAAGGTTATTGAGTGTACAGTATTCTTGATAAAATATTACATATCTAAAATATAACATGGGAGATATAAGACATAATAAAATAAAAATACCTACAATAAAATTATATGATATCGGGTTATAATAAAATAGGATTTAAATGGGTTTTATATTTTAAATGTTATTCGCGTTATATTCAAATTGGAGCCAATGGGAAATATGTTTTTTAAGCAAGTAAAGGCATATTAGCAATTAGCTATATGAATAGGCATTAAGTTATATAACTGAGTTTCCAAGAAATGGTATACTTTACGGCACCCAGGTTTTTTTGGCCAGTCTAAAGAAAAATTAGCCAGCTGCGTGTTTATTGTTAACTTCATGGCTAATAAGAGATAATTGGTTATGCTTTTTTAAGTAAATGGTAATAATTTTTATGTATGAATATATTAAAAACGTTAAAATCTTCTTACAGGTTTTTTTTTTTTGGATATCTCCTATCTTTTTTACTAGCAATCCTAATTCCTAATAATTGAGTTTTGGCATTTTTTAAGCCGAACTGGAACATTATACGCGTTTTCGAGCCTGGTCTGCAGTTTAACTGTCGTTTGCGAACTATAAATTATTACTTCGAAGGCAGTGTACAATATAATACAATATATCACATATATTTCATAATATTATGTAGGTACCGCGTATATCGTATAGGCCGTGGAAAACTTATATACCTATACCTATGTAATAATATGATTTATGTTTATATTATAATGTGTTCGATGTTCGTTGTGTAAGCCTTTATCTGGATCATCGATTGATCTAAAAGCTCACATCATATCCAAGCGAATTGCCCTTGACAACAAATCATACCAATAACTTCTCCTAAAGAACTTCTCCTAACCTCTGAACATATCAATCTGAATAACAAAATATTTCTATATCAAATTCTATTAGAACCATATTGGTCATACAGTATACAAATCTTGGGTGCAGCCAAGCAATCGAATAAAAATAAAATCCATACTTTCTAATTCAAATGGCTTCGATAAATAACCAAAGCTCCTTTCTATATCTCAAATAATATGCTCTCCATAATGACCTTTACATTTCAATAGCTCAACACGTATTTAAAATTGTCTATAAGCGCTTCCACTCGATCTACCCAACCACCGCAATCCTCTTATCTCAAATTTATACTCCCAGACGACTACAGAAGACGTTTAAAACGCAAATGATATCGAAACCTATATTGAATGATTAAGAACCATTCCTACTACCATGAAGCTCTATCATTGGATGGATTCTTTCCTCACGTCTGCAGTAACTATTACCCACGGACTAAGATAGAGAGGACTGGAAACGAGCAAATTTTTAACGGCCCCGAAATGCCTCTGTAGTATATAGCTAGTCTTAACGCTACCTAGTGGCTGGGTGACAAATTGAATGACGATATAGATAGCGTACATGTTGGCTATGTACCAATTTTGGGCAGGGAAGGGTAGAGGTACCGAGGAAATTGCGGTCCGGCTCTCCGGCCCACCATATCGTTTCCAGTCCTCTCTATCATACTATCATTACTATCATAGACCGTGCTATTACATCCATTCGTAAATACTAAATTATGTTCATCAATTATGCTTATTGTAAAAAACATATTTACAGATTATTTAAATTTTTAATAAAAACAAAAAATATTATTTTATAAAAGAAATATTTTTAAAAATATTAACCGTTTTTAAAATATTGAGTCTTACGTTAAATGAATCACTATTAGTATGTGTAGTAAAAGTTAGTTGTACAAAATATTATTGATTATTAAACTGTTTTATTTTATTAAAACTGCTTTTCTTGTATTCATAAGTATGGGTTTTACTATTAAGTATAAGCATTGATTATAAAATATAATAGAATATTAGTCTATTTCATAATCAATGGTATAAGACATAAGTCAATGGTAGCACAAGAGTGTTTATGTGAAATAAATTCCTCACAACTAAAATAATATATTTAAAAAATTTTAACCTATGCACAACAAATAAGCATTTACGGTATTATCATGATCTAAAAAAAAAGTCATTGATGTATGATAAACCGTGGTACTAAACTAGGAGTTAATTGGTAGATTAATCAGGAGTTAAAATCCGGAAGTTAAAATTTCCATTAACCTGGAGTTACTGACTAACTTAGTAATCTAAGTTCTAACCTAAGTGATGGTTAAATTACTTTTTATCGGTAAATCATACCTTAACTCTCAATGGTGAAACCTACCCTTATAGATTAAACTCAAGCCTCCAAATTAATAAAATACCTGCACTATATATCAATGAGTTCAACGATTAAGATAACACGAAATATTACGAAACCTTGAATTCAATTCAGGTTTTTTAGTTGCAACATTACACGTCTTATTTTAGAAAAATTTAAATTTTTATAATTATTTTTCCACACATTTGTAGCCAAATAAAATGATTGGCTTATTTTTTTTTTTTTTTTTTTTTTTTTTTTTTTTTTTTTTCGTATGGCATCAATGAGCAACATTAACAACACTTAAAATATTAAAAGATGTAACATCTACATAATTAAAATTAAAATTAAAAATTAAAAGATGGTCAACAGTGATAAAACTAAAAAAAAAACATATAACACATAAAATAGATAGATAAGAAGTTCCCCATTTGGTAAATGTAAGGGTTGTGCTATAGTTTCACATCCAGGTTGTTCATCCATTCCACCGCTTCTTCCTTCGTCAGGTGGATATCTTCTATGGTACCTTTAAATGCATGAATTGGACACTCAGTGATGATGTGATTGATCGTCTGGGATTCATAACCACAGTCACACGTTTCATTGTCTCGTAGTCCCCATTTATACATCATGTGACCACTCCTACCATGACCAGTTCTAATACGGTTTAGTGTTACCCAAGTATTTCTTTCGAGGTCAAATCCCGGTTGTTTGATAGTTGGGTTTATCACCAGTTTTTGGTTATCTGGATTTTCTGTTGTCCATTCGTTTTCCCATTTAGAACTTATATTGAAATTATCTTTGGTGAGTTCCCTTGCTGTTTTCCATGGTGGTTTACGTGACTTGAGTCGTTGGACATCTTCTAATGCAGTCAGGTCCGTGTGTATGGGGAGAGAGGGGTTATTAGTGTACTTTTTCCATTCTTGCAATAGTGCATGTTGTCTTCGTAACTTTGGCGGAGCAATGTTGCTAAGCACTGGTAGCCATTTTAGTGGTGTGGACTTTGTCAAACCACCAATTGTGCGCATTGCCGCATTAAGGTGTTTGTCTACGTTCTTTGTGTGGACGCTGTTAAGCCAGACAGGGGCACAATACTCAGCTGTAGAATAAACTAATGATAGCGTGCTTATACGTAACGTATTCGCATCAGCTCCCCATGTTGAACTAGATAGCTTTGAAATGATGCTCTGACGGGTCTTGACTTTTGCTGATAGTCTGGTTAGGTGTTCTCTATAAGTGAGTGTTCTATCTAGAACAACTCCTAGGTATTTTGGGTGTTTAGTATTTCGTACTTCCTGACCTCCAAAGCTTATATTTATTTCTTGACTAGCTTTTTTGTTATTCAAATGAAACACTGTTACTTCCGTTTTTGTTGGGTTAGGCTTTAGTCTCCACCATTTAAAATATGAGTCTAACTTACTAAGGTCGTTGGTTAGGGGCTCTTCTAGTCCCTCAAAGCTGGTACTCTGACTAGCTAAGGCGATGTCATCCGCATAGATGAACTTTTTGGAGGATGTCGAGGGCAGATCTTTTGTATATAGGTTGAATAGTAGTGGTGCTAAGACCGATCCTTGTGGTAGTCCGTTATTTAGCACTCTCGTCTTACTTTTTTCCTCTCCTATGTAGACGGTTAGTTGTCTATTACTGAGCATGTTGTTAAGTAATGTGAGTAATGTTTTACAGGGGATTACATCGAGGAATTTAGATAGTAGGCCTTTTCTCCAAACTGTGTCGTAAGCAGAGGAAAGATCGACAAAAGCTACAGCCGTTTTTAGTTTTTTATCGTAGCCGTTTTCGATGTGGGTGGTTAACGCCATGACTTGGTCACAACAGTTTCGTTGTGGGCGAAACCCTGCCTGTTCTTGCGGCAAGGCCTCATCAATAGTTTTCGATATTCGGTTGTAGATTAGTCTCTCGAGTAGCTTGTAACTTGCACTTAGTAGCGATATTGGTCTGTAACTTTTTACGTCATCGTTTGGCTTCTCTGGTTTTAGCGCCGCTAATACCTTGGTTGTTTTGAATAGTTTTGGTAATTTACCCGAGTGTAATATGTCGGAAAAAAAGTCGGCTAACCATTTTCTTGTATTGGGACCACAGTTCTTAAGAAATTCCGGGTGAATACCATCTAATCCCGCCGCTTTACCAGTTTTTACACTTTTTAAGGCTATTTTTACTTCTTCAGGGTTAAAATTCTTTGCCCATTCAGATCTGTCCGTTGCTTCACGTTTTTTAGTTTTTAGGTTAATAATGACTTTTCTTGCTGTTTCTTTATCCATCGTAGCTCTGGTCATTTCGATTATTCTGTTAGCAAATTCGTCGGGTTTAATTTTCGGTACCGTTTTTGTTCTTGTTGGGTTCGGGTCAAGTCTGCGGAGCAGATTCCAGGCTTCTCTACTGGAGTGTTTGAAATCTAGATTTTCCATTGTCTCAATCCATCTATCTTTACGTGATTTTGCCAGTGAAGTTAGGAGCATATCTGCAAGTTCAGTTGTGCCATTTTTTTGGTATTCTGTATAGAGTTGATTACTTTCAGGATTCCACCCTGGTATATAATCTCGTCTATAACCTCGGGGAACACAGCGCTTTGCCGTTCCTTTAACAATACCCACAAAACGGTCGTAATTATTACTCGTTGGTTTGATCCACCTAATATTTGCATCAATAGATTTCGCGAAAGTATGCCAGTCTGCTTTTCTAAAATTCCATCTAGGTTTCTGAATGGTTTTAATAATTGGGATTTGAATGCCAACATTTATGAGTATAGGCCTGTGCTGGCTTCTTGGAAAGTTGTTTAGAACGGTTCTGTAGGCTGGTATGGCTATTCGGTTTTTATTTTTTGAGACGATGCATAGGTCAGGGTTGTATCCCCTGTCCCACCGACCTGAGTGAAATGTCTTCCTATCTTTTGCATTAAATACCAGTTGCATTGGCTTATTGAGAGTGAGTTAAAGTTTCGATTTATGAATGTTTTATTTATCGTATTTTTTAAAAGTTATCTATCTACCTACAATTCTACAAAATTCTATTTGATATTCATATTATTTTGAACATTTTTGTATAGTACCTAAGTACGAAATCACATTTCACATAGTATTATAAAATTGTGATAGCCTGTTGAAATATAAGATAAATACAACATACATTAAACATAAAGCATAAATCAAAACTTTAACTCACTCTCAATAGGTAAATTATTTTTTTCCTCATGAACACAGCCCACATAGTTTAAATCGCTATCAGTGGTATAACGTCTTCCAAAGTATGGTTTTATCATTATTACTAGAGCTAGAATATTGACCATATACGTCTCACCCATTCTTATCTTTTCAACTATGATGAACAGCCTATCTACTAAAAATGCAAAGTAGTAAGTGCTAACGATCAAACACCTCAGTACCCCTGCACACTCTAGAGTCCACGAAGAACACTATATTCTAAAGAATCCTACCAACATATAGGAAACTTTAAGCAAAGCCAACACGTACGTCATTTATAGTATTTTTACCTCTATTAGATTCATCAACCTATTTTAAATTAATATTCTTAATGTTAACAACTTTATCATAAATACAAATCTTATTGTAATATTATATTTAAAAATGTATGTAAATGTAAATCATTATAGGCAAATGACCCTATAATAGTTGTCGAAGCCTTTATTACTTTTATTACTATTTGTTTTTAAAAATAAATTCCAGATTTTTAAATTCTAAGAGTATTAAGGATTATTTTATTTTTAAAATACCTAATGTCTTTTTTTATAAACATATGTCATATGTATATAATACATTCCCTTATGCATTATTTGCGCAAACCGAGCGTAATGAATGTTTTGCATAATCACTTTATATTAAGCTTCGATAAATTTTTAGTGAATTACTAAATACTAGAGTACTAGACCATATATGGAATAATTTCTCACTCGACTGAGCACATAACTCGCCACGACGATAATTTCGTCGTGGGTTTCCGGAAAACTTAATGCATTATTTAACAACTATTTCCATCCATCTATCGCTAGGCTCTGAATCATTTCACTCTATTCATCATTTATACTTTAAGTTTCCTTTTGAATGCGATATCGAACATGAATGCCATCGTTCAAAAAAGTAATAAACCTAGGAAATTATGATTTTTTCAAAAGTAGCTATTGTTTTATAATGTCTTAAAATTATGTAAAAAATATATTTTTCAAAATGCTAAATGTTTTAGAAATACCTATAGGCTATAATAATCGTTTCTTACGTTAAATTAATCACCTTACTCATATACAACGATATTATAGGTATATAGGTACTGTTTGGTTTAATAATATTATAAAAGCAAAACTTTAAAATGTAAATTGAGTCCTATATAGAGTATAGGTAGACGATAGTACGGTACACTTTAATTCGGATAGGTACCTACTAGGTGTGTAGCATTATTGCTGCGTCTAGCGACAAATTGTAAGCTGTTAGGCAGTTCATACTGTTCATAGTTTTATACTTATATAGTGAAGTCTGAAAATATAATTATACCAATAGCCAATAGGTATTAAATATATACTGTTATCGACACTGTTGCTATCTTATTACTGTTGAGAGATCTAAACACAGATATAGATAATAAACTAAATTTTTTTCTTCATATAATACAGGTTAAAAAATTAATAATGCACCTTATTGTAATCAATTGTTAAATCTTAGGTATATGAACAAATATTTTTATGAATTTCCAAGTTACAAAATAATTTACTAATTTTCGCGATTTTTATGAATTTTGTCAAAATCTTAACTTAAACGCTTATAAATAATATTGTTACTATAGATTTTTGATGTTTTTAAATTGAGAAATTAACAATTTATGAGGAACTTTGTATTAAGATTTCAAGCATTTCTACCTAGCAAATAACTTTTAATCGACATTTATAAAAAAAACAAATTAAAAACATTTTAAAATCTCTTGTGTCAAAAAATAGTCAAAATATTTTTAATATGTAATTGTAAATAGAAAACAATAATATAAAATTTGTGAACATTTCAAGTAGGTACCTACAGTTATTCGTTACAAGTTACATAAAAAAACAAAATCGATTTTGTCCAAAATTCGATTTGCGTGAAAGTTCCCGTTTATTCTTAATTTTTGGTATGTTTTTCTCATTTATAAAAATAAGTACTGATTGCTAGGAATTTTAAGTTTTACCTCACCAAACTGGACCAAACTACAAACTAGATTAAATTTGATATCCAGAACCACTTTCATTTATGAAAATAGAAACATTTGATTATTTTAACGATCAACGAGTGACAATTTGTCGTGTAAATCATCCACAAAAAAAAAAATACAATATTGAAAAAATCAATATATTCATCGCTCAGCTCAGAATCTAAAAAAAATGTTTATAAGAGTACCTAACTAGGATTTTTTTCTTTTCCTCTCGATATTTCACTCTCAAGAATTTGAAATATTTCAAAGTTCTATCAACTTGTATACATCGTATAGGTAATCTGTCTTATGGGCTTTTATTATGTATTAGGTATAAGTTATAACTTATAACCATGAAGACTAGAACAAAGAAACCAAACTCGTAACGGCCGCTCGCATGAAAAATCGTACCGAAATTATTAGTCGCACGATTAAACGGACTATAAGTAGCGCTGCGTAAGATAAGGTTGCTACTTTAACCCGTGTAACATAGGGATTATTCATGTTTTTTGCATTTTTTTTAAATATCTGCATTATGTCGAACAATGACCCATTATACATTTTATAGCTCGTAAAATTACACATTCATACATCATACATGTACAATGTACGTATGTGTATATTTCATTAATTTTTTTTATTATTATTATTTGAACAATCCTATTATTATACAGTCAATCCTTTTTTTCTTATCAATATTTTTCACTAACAGATTAACATCTTGTACCCTGTGCACTGTGGTTTATTACTCAAATACTTAATACTCTCTAGTAGCCTATGCCTATACCTATGTATAGTCTCTCACAGATGTCGGGAACTGAATAACAAGTCTGACACCTTCTTACTTCTATGCAGAGTACACATGAAATATACACATAGGCACATTTATGAATGCGTTATTTTACGAGCTATATAATTTGTAATGGGTCATGGTCCGAAATAATGCATATATTTTACAAAAAACATGAATATTATTCATTGAATAATCCCTTACTACGCAACCTAGTAGCAACCTTAGCTTACGCAGCGCCACCTATTAGTCGTTTAATCGTGCGACTCATTCGATACGTTTTTTTATGCGGGCGGCCGTACGAGTTTGGTCTCCTTATTTTAATCTTCATGATATACACGATGTAGACTTAGAGAAGATATATCTTCTCTACATTGTGGGTATATGAATCTTATACATATTAAAGTATAAGGCCTTTGAATTTATTTGTGCCGTTGTTAACCAAAATTCGACCGACCCCATAACCATCCGATTGGCCATTGATATTAAACAAAGTTTAATGGATTGGCCACACTGACACAACGACATCGGCCCACCGCGGCGGCTTCCACACGTAATCAAAAACATAACCTTTAAAATATAATATATATTTTCTAATGTTGTCCAAGTCTATTCGTTCGAGCTAATCGAACTTTCTGTCTAGAATTCTTCGTACCTTTTGAGTTTTCCAAAACTTATTCGTTTCATCATCTTGATTTTGTTCAGTTAACTCGATAGCTACCGATTCGTCTGACATGGCTAAAAAAAAAGATTCCGAGAAACACGAAGACGGCCAAAGAGGAAAATACAATAAAGACGATGCCGACGCCAATGAATTAGAAAATTTCGTCGACGACGTAACTGATGAAGGTAAGACAGAAAATAATTGGAATTCGACTGAGTTTTCACTCATTTGTGTGACGTTGTCAATTTTAGAGTTGCTCGGTGACGTTCTGCAGAAAAGACCCAAAGTATCTGATGGCGTAGACACCGTTATTATAGTTGACGGAGTTCCCCAAGTCAACCCTGAACGCTTTGAAAAACTTAAAGTAGTTATTACCAAAATATTCGCCCAATTTGGTAAAATTCTCAACGATTACTATCCTAAATCAGAGAACGGTCACACTAAAGGGTAAGTACTTTTAATATTACACTGGGTGTTTGTATTTATTTTTTTTTATAAAATCATTGTTTACTTTTATTAGCTATATATTTATCGAATATGAAAAACACGAAAGCGCATTAGAAGCTGTTACACAAGCTAATAATTACAAGCTAGACAAACAGCATACTTTTTTAATAAACTTATTTTCTGACTACAAAAAGTGAGTTATATTATTAGCTTTGTTTTGTATAATGATTGATATTATTATTATTATTATTAAGATACAATGACATTCCTGAAAAATGGGAAGCTCCTACTCTACAGCCATTCCCAGAAAGGCCTAATCTGCAATATTTCTTAAGCGAACCTGATGCATTTGATCAATATTATGTTTATAACATAAACAGTCATATTGAAGTTTGGTTGAATAGCAATCCACAACCAACAAAATTAGTTGAACGTGAAGTAAGTGCAATTTTCAGATTATGTTTACTTTATTAATAATATTATTTTTTTATTTAAGAAATGGACTGAATCTCTAATTATGTGGTCACCTCTTGGAACATACTTGGCAACATTACACAAGCAAGGTGTTGTGCTTTGGGGAGGACCAAACTTCACTAATGTTTTGAAGCTTTCTCATCGCAACGTTCAATTTGTTGATTTTTCTCCTTGTGAACAGTAAGTCATTTGTGTGTGTGCCTATCAATATTGTATTTTTTATTAGTTTCATTCTTATTTTTTTAGATATTTAGTGGCTTATGCTCCATTAGATAATGGTGAACAAAAGTTAACCATTTTTGATATTCGTACCGGCGCCGAAAAGCGATCTTTTATTTCAGATGCTCCAATGGTTGGTAATGTATTAAGGTGGTCAAAGGATGACAAATATTTTGCTCGGATTGGGCATAATACTTTAAGTGTATATGAAACTCCAGTAAGTATTTAAAAAGTAGCAAAAATATTTAGTTTACAAATCGTATTCAATGTTATTTGTTTTTAGTCTTTTGGTTTGTTGGATAAAAAAAGTATAACGGTTAATGGTATTCGAGATTTTAGTTGGTCTCCAAGGGATAATGTACTTGCTTATTGGGTTGCTGAAGATAAAGATGTACCGGCTCGAGTAGTTCTGTTAGAAATACCAAGGTTAGTATAACTTACTATATATTTATATATATATATATATCACTATCTTCATATGAATAAAAAAATTCTTAACTTATTATTACATATTAATTTTAAAATATTGGTTTTTAGCCGCAAAGAAATTCGAGCAAACAATTTATTTAATGTAGCAGACTGTAAAATCCATTGGCAAAAAGCTGGTGACTACTTATGTGTTAAAGTTGACCGTTATGCTAAAATCAAACGTGAAAAAGGAGATGTAAAATACAGTGTAAGAATTTATCTAGTCTTTTATTTTTCATAATTTAAAAGTATCAATATCGTTTTGTACAATAAGCTTAATTTATTTTTGTAGGGCATGTATTTCAATTTTGAAATATTTCATATGAGAGAGAAAAATATACCTGTAGACAGTGTTGAAATTAAAGAACCAATTCATGCATTTGCTTGGGAACCAATTGGTTCAAAGTTTGCAATTATTCATGGTGAACCTAGCAATAATAGTGTAAGCTTTTATAATGTAAAATCTGGCCAAGCTCCAGTATTATTGAGTAAGTTAAACATATAGCAACATTACAAGATTAGTTTTAAAAATTAACACATATCACATTTGATTTTTCATTAAAATATAAAAGAAAGTTTCAAATGCTCATAAGTCATAAATAACGTTGAACTCGCACTTCAGGTAGTTCAGTTGAACTATTTTAAAATTATATAAGTGGATGGGTAAAAATATAAAATAATATAGTATTAAAAATTGCTGAGTATCTACTATAATATTATTAAATACAAGAATTTCATTAATTAATTTTTTTTTTTGTTTATAACTGCTTACTAAAAAAAAGAAAGCTCAGAAGGGTGGTTAATTGGAATGGCTGGTTGAGTCAATCAAATTATTTTAATTGCCCATTTTAAATTAATTTAGTACCACTGATACACATACATATAAATGCAATAATTATGCTAAGCATATATTACTTTTACTGTTCTAAATTAAATTTATTAAAAAGATATTAATTAATTATATTCATATTAATCAATTGTTAATTTGTGTATTATTTTCTTATAGAAAAGTTGGACAAACATTTCTGTAGTCATTTGTTTTGGTCACCTGCTGGACAATATATTGTTATTGCTGAAATTCGGGATTCTGGTGCTTTGGAATTTGTTGACACTGCAGACTTCACCACTATGTGTTCTACAGAGCATTATAAAGCAACCGATATTGAATGGGATCCAACTGGAAGATTTGTTGCTACTGGTGTTAGTTCATGGAAAACTAAGGTATATATAATTAAATATAATTTAAATACATTTTTCACTTAACAATTAAGTGCTCGAAGGTGTGCCCTCACCCCCTATACTAAGGAATGACATCCCTCTATTTATTTTGTCTAAAATAATGCATCTCTCCTAAGACTTGTGTTTGAAAATGTAGTACATTTTAACATTTTTATATTTTTAAAATTATTTCATTTAAAATTTAAATTATATTATTGTACTGAGATTATATCTTTATCTAAGAAAACATTTTACAGTGAGAATAATTGTTTAATATTAATACAATTTACTATTTAGGCTCGGCTTATTGTGTTGTTTAGTATAGGCCGTTTTGCAATCATATTATCAACAGCCTTGTTTAGAGCCAATGATATAATATTATTACTAAAGATATTCTAACCAAAGTCGATTGGTGTTTAAAATGTAAAAATATATGTTTTTACAAATAAAATATCACAAAACAATAGTACAATATTAATGATATTAAGCAGGGGCATAACTATATACTCAAATATCTAAACGTAATTTTTAACAATATTTTGTTTATAACTAATAAGTGGATTTGTATGGTATATCATGTGCGTACGAGTTAATTAATTGCAAAATTTAGACCATAGATAGGACACTGATTAATGACCATAATAAATTGCCACAGAAATTAAATTCAAAGTTGTTATTATGACAACATTGAAATATGTATACTTTTGATAATGATTATGGCAATTTAACTAATCTCAAATAGTCAAATCTCTACAGAAGAAGATTAAAAATAAAATAA
Source organism: Rhopalosiphum padi (assembly GCF_020882245.1). NCBI lineage: Eukaryota > Metazoa > Arthropoda > Insecta > Hemiptera > Aphididae > Rhopalosiphum > Rhopalosiphum padi. The sequence goes on from NC_083597.1 coordinate 92,848,317, forward strand.
ATCAGTTTGCTAGTAAATTTAAAAATAATATGTTATTTATTTGTATAATTTTAAAGATTAAACACGATAAAAATGGATCTAGGACAATTGGTCCCCGCAAAAAAATGTCGTATGCGGACAATTGGTCCCCGTCATAATTTTATACTTGAACAACTAGTCCCCGGCGTAAAAGTAAAAAGTTAAATTCAAAATTTAATTAAAATTTATGTAAATCTCGAAAGCCTAAACAAATAATTTAAAAGATTGTTTTTTGAAAAGTTATTATCAAAACTATTGCAAATAGACATAATGTTTTTTTTCTTTTTCGCTTACAGGTTTCGACGATATCTATTATTTATTATTATGTTCATTTTTATTTATTTTTTATACAAATAACTATTACCTATTATATTTTAATAGTATTATATTATTGAAAAAACATCTTTAAGAACGTTTATTGATTGGTAAAAAAATACTTTGTATTTACTATTTTACTTTTACGCCAGGGACTAATTGTCCGAGTATAAAATTATGACGGGTACCAATTGTCCGCGTACGACATTTTTTTTGCAGGGACCAAATGTCCGCATACCGATAAAAATATATTATATTGTTTTTATGTTTGAACAAATTGTATTGAACTAGTATTATTTATAAGAACTTTAAAAAAAATATTTTAGTAAATGTAAAGAATGTTATGACTTATGATGAAATATAGAAATCTGAATTGTTAGGTATCACTCCACTTATTTTAAGTCATTTCAAAAACTGCTTACCATTGTATCAAATATTAATTTAATTTCTAGTCAAGTTTAATGTCAATTAACTGTTAAGTGTTTCTATTTCATAATTCCACTAATATATACAATACAATTTCATAAATTTTACCTGTAATAATTTTTATATAATTATTAACACTGAGTTTTAATTAAAATAATGCTGGTTCAAATTAATTGAATGTCATTTTTAGGTCTTAAATTCCCAAAATATACTATCTAAAAATGTCTCACAATTAATGATAACTTAATATAATGCTATATTATTAACTGTCAAATTACTTTAGTTTAGATACTTTTAGAAGAGTTTATTCTTAATGCTTTTTATAAAATATAACATTTTAAATTTAATTTAGACCAGTTGTCTTCAACCGGTGGGTTGTGACCCATTTTTGGGTCACGTAAACTTTCAAATTAGGTAACTATAAATCTTCTTTTTAAAATAAAAATTAAGTTAATAGATGAAATAATCAAAAATACAGTTTATAGAATTCATATTCTATAATATAAGGATATTAAATCACAATATAAGTTAGTACTACTACAAAGCATTAATCAATTTTTAGTTTTTTTACAAAGCTTATGTGGGTTGCAAAAAATGTAGGCCTAATTTAGTGGATTGCGGGTTCAAAAATATTGAAGAAGACCACTGATTTAGACAATACTGCATTTATTTATTTGTGATGTAATATTTTTTAGGGAGATACAGGTTATTGGATATGGTCATTCCAAGGAAGAATATTGAATAGATTCAATACAAATACCTATTGTCACATGCAATGGAGACCAAGGCCCCCTACTCTGTTGAGCGCTAAACAACAAAAGGATACCAAAAAGAGTTTGAAAAAATACACATCTCAGTTTGAGACGAAGGACAAAATGCGAATGACCAAAGCCTCTAAAGTAAAATTTTCTTAAATTTATTATAAAGCAAATGTATTTGATTTAAATTTTTTATAGGAAGTCATTGATAAACGTCGAAAATTGATTAAAGAATTTGAAGAATACCGCAGCAAACGTTTAGATGATTGGAATAAACAAAAGGCTGAAAGAATGGCTATTAGAAGTCGTAAGTGAATTTTTTTTTCCCACAAGAAACATGGCATTAACATATTGCAGGGATGGACAACTAACAGCCCGCAACCTTTTTAATCTGGCCTGTGCTATATTTTAAAATTGCTTTATCTTTGGCTTGCTAGATTTTAAATTTCTAAAAATTGGCCCTCTAGTAACTTGAGGAGTCCCTGACATATTGGAATGATTTTAGCGTTAGGTTTATCACATTTTGGAAATTGTATTCAATAAGAATCCTAAATAATAAATTTCACCATGTATAAAACACTTTTCATAACATATTGATAAAATACATGTTTTATTACTTCCAACTATTTTGTTTCAGATATTGATACTGATGAACTAGATTCAGATGATAAGAACGTGCAAGTAGAAAAAGTTGAATTTTTGGTTAAAGAAGAAGTAACTATAATTGATTAAGCATTTTGAATATTATTGATGTAAACCAAATATTTGAATTGTCTTTTTTTTGTATTTGTATAAACAATAAATACAATTTTGTCTTGAAACTATAACGCCATTTAATATGGCCAACATAGCTCTCCTTCATATTCTTATTTTTATTTTCAACATTATATTATGTAAACTAGAATTCAATTTAAATTTCAAATACAGAAGAAAAATAAATATATATCTAATAGGGTTTGATTTAATAATTTTAAAAATTATCTGTAATCAGTAATCACAAATACAATTTTACATGTTAATTGTTTTATTTATTTCATAAGTACATGTTCAAACATTTTTTTTTATAATACTACATGCGTGTATTATATAATATACATAAATTTATTTATAAATAAATATCACAATTGCCAACTAGGTAAAATTATTACACAGTGATCACATTTGTTAATATTAATTATTGAGTAATAACAATGACAACAAAAATATTATTACTAAGTGAGATTAATAGAAAATAAAAATGATTAAATCAGTTAGTTATAATATAAAATTAGCAATTAATTTATTAATTACAATATCCCAACTGTTACATAAATTATTTTTAAAGCAATCGACTTATTATTTTATCATGGTTTATACAAGATTAGTTAGCAAAAAGAAAAAAACCGTGAGAACAATACTCTTTTAATAGCTATGTTAGTTTGATATAGGAAATTATAAATTGTATGCTAGAAAAAAAAGCATCACTTATAAAGAGATGTACATCAAATAAAAAAAAATAAAACTAATATTATATTATTATTAAAATAGCATAGTATAGTATATACCCTCATAAGCAACCTAAGAACTATTATTTATTTATTTCGTACACTGTTTTTTGTTATACATAGTACATTGATAATAACAAACTGTTAATACTTCATAGAATTGGATGTAATGCTGAAAGATTTCAGTATTAATTAATGGTATTACCAGCTAGTTAATCTACATTCTACATTAATGATTTTTGTATCCAAAATGATATAGTTAATGACACAACAATACGGGAAGACTAGTTAACTGTAAAAATATTAATAATAAATAGTATTATTTTTAAATAAAATGAGAACATGGTTAAATCAATATTAGAACCATCTTGAGGAGATATTGCTTGGGACCATTTTCTATAAAAATATTGGTTGGTACATTTTTATAAATTCAGTATACATGGAGAAATAATATGGTTACTCTAACGATGGGAATCTCAAAATAAATAAATAGAGAACATAATTATGGAATCATATTATTGACAAATTGATAAATGTAGATTGTAGATATAAGACATACAAAAGGAAAGAGAAATTGATTTCTGCATAATACAGTATTTTATTTTAAAGATAACCGTTCAGTATTTAACTAATAGATAATAGTATACTATTAATATCTAGTATATATTTTATTTAAATATTTAATTAATAATATATTTCATTATTAATTCTAATCAATTAATTGACTAAACTTTATTGACTTTTAACATTCTTTTTTAACAATTAACTTCAAAAAGCTTATCATCTATTGTTAATGATTTCCTTGGTTCATGTTTGTCTTAACTTTTAAGGAAATAATTAAAATTAAAATTAACTATATAATTAATTTAGATTTATTATACAGAAAATTAATTTTCCTTATAATGTATCATAATTATCAGCTCTAGGACATCATGCTTATTAAGGAAAATTATTCAATTTTATATGGATAAATAAATAAACAGTAAGCAACTTAAAAAATTAAGTACTTTCTAGAGTTTAATTATGAATATTTAGTCTTAAATTAGAATTTTTCAGATCATTAATCACAGAAAACAATGATGATAACTCAATCTAAAAAAGTAATTGAAAACAAAATTTGAACATATTTTTTTATTCTTAAGACTGACAAGTCTATTAATTGTTTATAATACTGATTTTAAAAATTAATTTTATATAATAATCACATACGTATTCATTAGTATACATTTAATTTAGTGATCTTTTCTATTATCTCTAATTATTAATACTGTCTTTCAAAATACATTCAAAAATATTATACTCGACATTGTGCAATAATACTTATAAAGCTAAATTATTTTACTTATGTCAAGATAAATAGAAAATTGTATTGATTTATCTACAATAATGAAGTAACAATTTAACTTACATTTTTTAAGTTTCTAAATCCTAATAATACATAACCAGTCATATCATCCTTAAATACAAATTTGAAATCAGACCTTTTAAAACCTAATAATAATAAACTGTTCTCTCAAGTCTCGAATGAGATAACAAATTATGAAATAACTTTATAAAACAAAAATAATTCTGAATAAAATGTTGATAATTTTCCTAAGTATACATGTCTCCAATATATTTGTATAACAAGTATGTCATTAAGTTACATTCATACAGACAATATTAAGAACAAAATCTATTGAATGTAAAAGATAATTATTTACAAATGACCGAGGATTATATTTTTATTTTTGGTAGGTATTATCGATTTAGATTTAATTTAAAAAAACAATTGTAATTTACACCAACGTTTCAATTGGCTGATTATTTTCAAGAAAAATGTTATGTCCAGAGTAGAAAATAAGTTTTCTGGAACAATGTTCTCATTGATAATGTAATTATTTCCATCATACACCTCCACAATTAAGATATATTTGCAAGATCATTTAATAGAATAATTAAGGACGATAATATTATCACTTTTAGTAGATTCCTTGGACATGCTAACTATTGCTTCTTCATATGACGGTGGTGGTAGGTCACTCCCCTCTTCGCTGGGGTTGCCAATCAACTGTTCATAAGACGGGGGCAAGGTAAGTTCACTCACAGTGCGTATTGGTAACGAATACTGTTGTTGAGTGTCCGTCAACTGCCCCTGTTGAGATCGTATGTCCTGAAGCACATAAAAATAAAATAAAACTGGCAATCAATAACAAATGACAAAAGTTCTTACCTCTATCTGCTGGCGGATGACCATGTCAATAATGCGGCGCCTACGTAAGTACAATACATTCCTGATACCAATCATAACGGCTGAACAGATGCATAGCGGTCCAACCATCCACATATGGCCCAAGTTGGCAAAGACAGTGTCATCAAATGCTCCGAACGAGAACACCGATATAATGGAGCCCAATGTGAATAGGAACACGGATATCAAAAAATACGAATATGTGACACAGTCACAGGAGCTGCACGACCGACCCATGTCCTCGGTTAAATGGACACGCTCCCACATATAGTAGGCTTCCATTTCAAATGCATTTCCACACCTCCGATGTGTGTGAAAGGAACAGATGCAAACTGTGAAGACTGGAGACCACGATAATTTTTATTGATCAGCTAACGTCACTATAGCGAGAGATCATGATTTATGTTTACGTATTCTTCTAATATCGTTACTCGTTTGTGTAGTGTATACTGTATATTATCTAGTATTTATTGTGTCCGTATTGTAACTTGTAAGTATTACTGTTGTAATAATATTGTTGGCTGTTGACTTTTTCGTTCTCACCTCTGTGATTAAAGCACAGAATATTGAAGCGATTACTGATTACACACCTTCGTCTGTTATCAATTTCAATTGTTATTGTCTTTTATCATCATACATGACGACGACCACGGATATAGATACTAGTATCTATATCCGTGACGACGACGACAAGACGGATCGAAACTACCTACGAAGATATGATAATTCGATTCATTGCGATTGCGTACCGACACTCCGACACTGAAGAATGAAATATATGTACGGCCGTTGGGAGCGCTAAACATCATACTAATATCATGACTAATATAGTAATATTAAATATACTATAATATAGTATATTCTACCCATAGTTCATACCCTGCACGGCTGCACGTAACCCGGCGCCCATGATTTTATTAATTAATTAATTAATTATTATTGCATAAGGCTAAAGGCACGACTGCATAAGTAAAGTACTCAATACTCAAATATACGAATATTCATATAAACAATTTTCCGTTTTCATTTTAGAGTTGAGTGTTCACAGTTTACACAGTACACTACGTCTGCACAGTGAGTAAAAGTTAGTATTGTCGTCTATCATGGGCATTGGTCAGTAATCAGTACATATTATACACTAGTGGCTAGTCATTAAGTTAAAATACTTATTACCAAATATTAATAGAAATAATAATTGTTTACTGGATCTAAAGTTGTCTAGTTCAAGTATTTGAATACTTAGATTATCCAGAGTTTTGCAAACATTTGACATTTCCCCATGGATGAAAAAGAATCTGATGAAACTCTTAAAAGCTCCTCATCGTCTCTGGTCAACACCAAGGTTCAAAGTGTCATACCAAAAAACAGGTAGATAATTACTAGACACTGTATATGGTACACAGGGGTGTTCCCATAGGGTATACTACATATACGCCGTATACTCTCAAGATTTTTTTTCAATATTATGGGTAACTGCGTATGCCCATAAATCCATAATACATGCGTATTTGATGATATAGTATACTCTCAAAAAAATTCATGGGAACACCACTGATGGTACACATAACCTAACAACTTACATACCTATTATGGGTTGTGTTTGAACATTAAATATATTTTTTCTCAGGTCAGAAGTTTTGAAATGGAATGGCTGGGGATATAGAGACTCAAAGTTTAAAGTTACTGACCAGGGAATGATTCGGTTTACTGGCAATAGGTAAATACTGTTTTAGTTAACAATTTGTTTTATGTTGAATGTCTATCATCCTTCAACCAATTGCAATACAAAACATTTGTAAAATTAATGATGAATTTTGTTTATCAGATATTCAATTGGTGAAACAGATTTGCCTTTTTTTACTCAATGGGTTCAACAAATATTAAATATTGACCTAACTCTAAGGAATGTCCCTAGAGAGAAGTTCAGTTCCACAGAGATTCCACTTTCCCGCGTATCTATCAGTTAGTATCGGTTATTCAATGGAATAGTTTTTATTTATAGTTTATTACAAAATAAAGTTTAATAATTTTTCAGGTTTTTTAAAAATCTTAAAGGAAATGAAAATTGACCATACAACAGATGGGCAAGCTAGACTTTTACGGTCCCACGGACAAACGCTTTATGATATTTATACTCTCAGATATGGTAAATGTTTTCCACGCATTTGTGATTTAGTTGTCTGGCCTGGTAAGTATTTAATTTTGAATTACTTTCTAATAATTGTTTTGTTGTAAAAATAATGGTTTTTTATTTAAGCAAATCACAATGAAGTGATAAGCATAGTTGAGTTAGTCAATGTACATAATATTGTACTTGTTCCGTTTGGTGGCGGAACTAATGTATCTGGAGCAGTATCTTGTCCTGTTAATGAAAATAGATGTATAGTCAGTGTAGACACTTCACAAATGGTAGTTGTACTAGTGTTTAGTATATTACAATATTATATTCAATAAAATTAAAATGGTTTTTTTTAGAATCGTTTATTGTGGTTGGATGAATCAAACTTACTCGTGTGCTTTGAAGCTGGAGTCATTGGTCAAGATTTAGAACGTGAACTAAACAAACGAGGCTATACATGTGGACATGAACCTGACTCTTATGAGTTTTCTAGGTATTCATTGAAATAAAAAAAAAAAAAAAAAAAAACGAGTGTAGCCTTTGTAGCAATCATTAAAGTAGTAAGTTTCCTTTAATTGTATTTACTATTTATTAAGTATTACAATTGTTTGTTTAGTTTAGTCATGATTTGTGTGCAGCGTTTAAAATTATTGATATATTTTATTTTTTACTATTGAAACTTGCATGTGTTTATTATAGCCGAATTTTTAGTATTATTTTACTAAAAGAAACTTATAAAAAATATTCAATAATGTATATTATACAAAACTCAGTTTAGGCGGTTGGGTTGCGACTAGAGCATCGGGCATGAAGAAAAATGTGTATGGCAACATTGAAGATTTAGTAATTGATGCTAAAATGGTTACTTGCAAAGGAGTGGTAGAAAAAAACAGTAAGGTCCCAAGAATGTCAAGTGGACCTGATTTTCAACAAATTGTCTTAGGGTCAGAAGGTTTGTTATATGATAATTTTTAATCAACATTATTTTAGATTGATCACTGTTTTTATATTGTAGGTACATTAGGCATAATTACAGAAGTGACCTTAAAAATTCGACCACTTCCAGATTGTCGAGTTTATGATTCTGTAGTTTTTCCTGACTTTGAATCAGGAGTAAAATGTATGAGAGAAGTAGCCAAACAAGTATGTTTTAAATAAAATCACATTTAAATAACTATATAAAATAATTATTTTAAAATCTGTAGAGATGTCAACCTGTATCCATACGATTAATGGATAACACGCAGTTCAGATTTGGTCAGGCATTACGTTCTGTTGAAAATACATTTGGAAACTTTTTAGACACTTTTAAGAAAACTTACTTGACTCGTGTTTGTGGTTTTCGTTTAGAGTCTATATGTGTTATGACACTCCTTTTTGAAGGTGATTTTTTGATCTATTTTGCCTTTCAATAGTATTTTTTATATACAACCGGTGCTATTCAATTGTAAATGTTTTACCTTTTGAATAATGCAATTGCAAATGATTATCATTAGATAAAAGAAATAATATTTTATACCTAAAATTCAAATAATTGAGAACAACTTTAAGATACATCAATTTTTTTATTGTTATATAGTATTAGACTATAAAGTGTATTGTAAAATTTCCATAAAACTTACAACTGTTAATTTTATAGTTCATATTTAATAATTGTTGTTGAAGAAAACCCATACACAAAATGCAACAATATAAAATTAATTTAAGACAACAAATAACATAAACCATAGCAGTTTTTTATTGAATTAAGTATCTTCACAATGATTTATTTCCACAAATAGCTTTAACAGATTTTAAATAATAAGAATATTATGACTAATGAGATAACTAAAAATAACTTACAAATGGCAATCATCACTTATGAAAAAAAATATAATGTATAAAATAAAGTATTATAACTACTAACTAAAATTATTAATGAATCATTAATATTTTATTACATCAACTAAATTTTTAAACTAATTATCATTAAATCTTATTTTTTAATGATACTTATGTTGAATTTTTATTACTAACTTCAATTAAAAATAATCTACTACCACTCACAAATTTATCACTAAGTGTGAATGTGTTAAACTAATAAGTTATTATGACTATTTTGTGATTAGTAACAAATAATTATGGCAATGTTGCATGATAATTAATCGGCAAAAAATGTTTGCAATTGGTTATTTGAAAAAGTGTTGCAATGAGAATCATTTTGTGTTCTACCCATTTACAACTTACTATTAATATAAAGCAATTTTGTTTTAGGCAAAAGATCTAAAGTAGTTTCGCATAGAAATTGCATCGCTAAAATAGCTATGTCCTTTGGTGGTATAACAGCAGGAGAGAGAAATGGAGAACGCGGTTACATGTTGACTTTTGTTATAGCTTATATACGTGTAAGATAAATGTTTTTTGATATTTTTATTATGTTAATAAGTTATAATAAAGATAATATTTAGGATCTCGCGTTAGAATACAGAGTTGTAGCTGAATCGTTTGAAACATCAGTATCCTGGGATAAAACTCTTAGTTTATGCGATAATGTCAAAAAAACTGTAACAAATGAGTGCAATAGTAAGTGAATTATGTAATTGTTATTTTATCGATACTGATCTCCCATATGGGATAAAAAATTTTTTTTTGTCTTTTAGAACTTAATATCAAGTATTATTTAATTAGCTGTAGAATAACACAGACATATGACTCTGGTTGTTGTGTTTATTTTTATTTTGGATTTAATTGGACTGGACTAGATGATCCAGTATCAACTTACCATCATATTGAAACCATAGCCCGGGACAGTATTATGGCTTCTGGAGGTTCTATATCTCACCATCATGGCGTGGGTAAACTACGAACACATTGGTATGAGAAACACGTGTCTAAAACGGTTCTATCACTTTACAGTGCATCTAAAAAGATGCTAGACCCAAATAATGTATTTGCTAATGGTAATCTTATTAGTTTTCCTCTGTCCAAAATATGAACATCGATTTAAAATCTAGTCATATTTTAGTGTAAGTCTACAACAAATAAAAAATTTGTATTCATGATATAGTTGTTATTTCTCATAACTATGGAACAGATTTAAATGCAAATTGCATTTTTTTCTAAATGTCCAAAAAAAATTGCTTTCCATACACAAAGTGCATTTCATAATACAGTGGAATCTCCATTACCCGGGGTAATGGCAGGGAGGGGTCACACGGATAAATGAAAACCACGGTTAATCGAGACTTTATAATGATGTAATTCTTTATTTTATTATAATTATAAATACATACATACAATTTTATAATAAAGCAATTTTGAAATTTTTTATTTAATTATAATTAGAAATATATACAATAATGTTATACATCTACATTCTACAGTCCATACTTATTTTTAAAAATTTTCGAAAGAGTGAGCATGGTTAATTGCGAACACGGATAATCAAGGTTCTACTGTATATCAAGAAATTAAAAAATGTAACTTTTATTATGCATTTTTTAGGTTTTTAAGTCATTTTTATATGGATAAAATTTGATAAAAATTAAGTAGCACCTGATTATACAATCTTATTATAAGACATAAGGTAAAAATATAGCGAATGTATCTATCTAAATTATATATTTAATTTTTGGAAATAACTTTTAAAGTAAAAAAAAAGATAGGAGAACTAGAAGATAATGAAAATGATGCGAATAATGAATACCATTGATTATAAATACAAAATACTAATAATATATAATTAATTTTAATACCTAAAAATAAAACTTATAATATAGGTAATTAAAAAAAATATCTGTTATGAGTGTATTAAATCTTATTTTTAAAGCATTTTTCTTGTATTTTACAGCATTTAAATCTGTTCCCTACTTATAACATTATAATGTTTAATTTATTTGAAATTGTTTCATGAAAAATATATGATTAATATTAGATTAGAATATTATCAACAACTTCAGTGTAAGTATATTTTGCTTTTTAAATAAATAATTATATATTTATTAATAAAAATTCTTCTATGAATATTAAATTTAAATTATTGATGATTGTTTGTATTTATAAAACATACAATATAATTTTCAAATGAAAGAACTATTTTTGTAATAGATGATTTTACTTTAAAATTACTTTCTAAAAAAAGTGATTTCAAAAATCAAAAATGATTTTACATGAATAGATTTATCTATGTTGTGAGTTGGTTTGAATTAACCTAACTTGACCTAAGGCTAACTTTGTAGTTTTTATAAGGATAAATACTATAAAAGAGTCAAAACCATTTTGAAATTACATTATATAAAATGTCAATTTAAATACTGGGTAAAAATGAAAAATCTATTTATTTTTTGTATTTACCTTTTGAATTATAAATGTTTTGTTAATTTTGTCTAATTCTTAATATTATGTACTTGGAGTTAATTACTTTTGATACCTCTTAGTTCTTAGTAACAACTAGATCAAATTCTGTACTAAAACCCCCACTCTCTAGGACGAAGATTTAAACATTTGTATGCTTAAAAATGCAATGATAAATTAAAATTTAAAAAGTGAAAATTATAGGCAACTGTCAGTAGTATAACCAAGAGAGATGAGAAGGTACAGTCAGGGTCAGGGTGAGCCGCTGTGCTACTGTACATTTTTACAGTGGGCCAGTACAAAATAACCTGACATGTATTGTATTGTTGAAATAAAATTATTACAATATTTTTATTTATATAGTATTTTTATAATACAGATATAATCTAATCTACCCATTAACCATTAAAATAAAAGTTAGTCTATCGTATTTATGACAAATTTAAAGTTTAATATAATTATTGACATTAATTCATGAAAAATATTTACTGAAATGTTTGATATTTATTAACTCAACAATTCAAAATACCTATGCACAGCCCAATTTTTCTACTACGGTACCGTAAATAATTGGGTCTTTATTGTAAATTAGTATTTATAATAATTTTAATATAAATTCTAACGTTTAATTTTTTACAAAAGGTACCAAAAATATTGATTACATAGCTTTTTTTGCTGTTACACACTAGTTACCCTAAAATAAGTTTATCTACACTAATTTTCTGCAGTTTAATACAAAAATAAACATTTCTTTAAAAAGTATGTATGAATAATGAAATACAATTTAAATTATTCATTTTGATCTTATGAAATAATATACACATAGATTACTACACAAAATTATGTAGTAAGAAACCAAATTATTTATATACCAATATTGTATATAATATGGTAATTGGAGTCTCACGACTTATTTTTTTCCTAATTTAAAAATAATGTAAATATATTGTGTTTTTTTTCCGGACCCAGGACCATGGTACTCGCTACTCACTGACCCCCTTTTATGGGGCCTTGTCAATGCACTATAAACTTAAAATATGTTCTTTAAACCTGGAAATGTCAAAATGTGCAGAAATATGCACTAAAAGTTTTTGAGTGATCACAAACGTAAAATGTATTGTGTATTATAGTTAAATGCCTAAGTATAATATGATAAATTGACCAGGTTAACCAGAAAATGTATGCAAATGCATGAAAGTCCTGAGTCTAGTCGTTATAAGTTAGCGAAACCACATACAACACACTATACTCTACACTCTACAGGTAGGTACCGGATACCACTCTTCAACTCTTGTAAAAGATACTTTTAAAAAGTATTCAAGTATAGATACAAATACTTAAATACGTATTTGAATACTTGGAAAAAAAAAGTATTTATAGATACTTTCTTTTAATTTTTTTGTCTAATGTGTAATTATTATAATATGTCATTCATCTATGGTCTATTCCAGTAAAGGTATTTCCAATTTCATTAAGAAATCTACGGACTATCATCCAATTAAATGGATAGTTTATGGCATTTACTTTTAGGCTTTTAAAAAATAAAAAAATAAAATAATAACATTCATCAATACACAACAATATAAACGCAATACCTATGGCTATAACATATTTAATATTTACCATGTAAAATAACATATTACCACGTAATGCCAATCAGGCACGGTGCCAAGGTGGGGCTCTAGCCCCCCCCCCACTGAAAAATATGTGTGATATAATAAAGTCATAAAATATTATATATATAAATTATAATAATTAAATTAATGAAGTTTGAACAAATAACATTTAAGGTCTTTTTATTATGGATTAACTTACTAAAATTTCAATAAAATGTGTTTTGAAATTTGTAAAATAGGTAAGAAAAAAAATCTTATTTTTTTATTATTACCTTTATTGAGTACTAATTACTGGATGAAAATAAACAAACAAATGTATCCCAAATCATTGCATTAAAGTTGAGACAAATAAATTCATCTGTTCATTACTAAACACAATTACTTTAATTTATATTTATGAAATGTAAGTAAAATCATAATCATTCATTCACAAAGGTGTGTTGTGTACTTGTGTGTAATATTAAAGTAATAAAATAATTATCATTTTTGTACATCATTGTTAATATAGACTATAGTTGTTGAAGGTCTGTGATTAAAAATTTTCTTACATAAGGTACATAAAAAATATTTAACATACTTCTTAAAACATTTTTAATTATTCAAAAGTTTGTACTATATAGCTAATAGCTATATTATGTTATGTATATGTTATATGATACTAAAATATTTATATTTTATTTAAATAACCTCATTGATTGCTGAAAAAACCTTAGCCCATGTAAAAAAAAGTATTTGCCCCACTCTGCCCCCTATGGGTGGATAGGCCATTTTTAGCCTACTGGGAAATTTTAAAAAGAGCTCCATTACCGAAATACGAAGGAGGGCCAACCGGGAAATGCCCATCCGCCTATGCTGCCCCCTTGGAAAAAAATTCTAGTGCCGTGCTTGATGCCAACCAAAAAACCAGGCTTCAACTGATAGCGAGAGTTCGCATTCGCTATTCAGTATTCCAATTATATTTAGAAATCTCTGTGTGTATCACGATTCACGATTTAAAATAGGTTCTACTAACCTCTACTATCTTAAATCGTGGTATGTATAAAATTCAGTTTCTATAAAAACGAGCCGTTCACAACAGCATCTTTTTATCGTTTTATCCGTAATTAAATAAAGATATTTATTATTTATTGACTTGTTTTTTTGTAAAATTATTTTTTTTAAATTTCATTATTATTAAAAATTGAATCATGGTCAAAATGTTCTTTTTTCCATATTTATTCAAGAACAAATGAGACAATTGCACTGGGCCCACTCAAAATAAATACATATTATATAAATAATTTTACTTGGATATTTTGGCGGGTTATAAAGTATAATGGTTTTTTTCCGAAAACGACAGCCTTAACGCTGAAATCAAATTTGACTTAAGACATTAAACTTAAAAACATTTAATATAAGTGTAATAATTTGAGCTAGAGGCTTCTAGGAGAGTGCATGTTTTTCAGTGGCGGCTCGTGCATATGTGCGACATATTTTAGTACATAGTATATTAAAAATTAAATATATTTTTAATTATTATTAAAATTATTTTCATAATTTATTAGAATATCGTTACGAACTCGCGATGTTATTATACGGGTATATAGATAGGCCTATGAATGCAACGCTGCAGCTTGTGCGACATTTTGAATCGTACATAAAGATATCGGTTTTCCGTACAAACTATAGGTATAATATTAATATACGAGTAATAATAGTATTATCACGATGGCGCGGCGACTATATAAGACTATAAGAGCTTATGATCTGCGGGGAATTTTGTCGCTCAAATCGGACGGCAACGACGCGCGACGTGTTTAATTTTGTATTATTATTTTATCATTTTAATTTTTTGTGTGATGTATTATAGTTCTTAAATTTTTTCATCGTACTCCTGTGCTAAACTACTACCAGCCGCCACTGATGTTTTTCAATAATCATTAAAGTATAATAGATCTATGGTGCGACACTGCGACGTATTTTAATTTTTATCGATTCAATAACTCAATTTATTGGACCAATATAGTTTTGTGTAACCGGTCACTTTTTAATTAAGCAGTTTTACCCAACCTGGGGGGCGTGTAAACATTACTGGGAAGGAGCAAGCTGTCATTAGGAAGTACAATTTTATTTATTAAATTATTTTTATTTTAAGCAGGGAAAAAATAAAAAAGGTGATCATTTTTTCAATTTATAGGAGGGAGGCGCGAAATTTTTGAAAACTTACGTAGGAAAGAAGAGGTTGGGAACCAGCATAGGCGCAACTAGGATCAATTTTTTTTTGGGGGGGGGAGGTTAGAATTTTAAAAGTTACACAGACCTGCAGGGGCTTCGATTCCGCAGTCCCGCACCCCTATAACTAATGAACCGAATGACTATTAACAAAACAATACACATTTAAATTCACATAATATTTAAATTTTTAACATTAAATTAATACTAATTTTCTATCAGTTACAGAAAAATTTTCAATTATTGTTTTTGTGTCTAAAGTATTTGTTATGTCCCTTTCTATATTTAATAAAGATAAATTAGAAAATCGTTCTTGCTTCATTGTAGTTCTCTGCCACGTTTTTAATCGCCGCATTTATGAAAACGAACGTTCACAAGTCACTGAGCTAATAGGTATTGTAAAAGCAACCTGTAGCAATTTATATAAATTTGGGTAGGCGTCTTCAGCACAAAATAGATCTATTCTGAATCTTCAGTAACAACCTTTTTAATATTATTAATATCGAAATTTTCTTTAATTTTAACAAGGCAATTTTTAGCTACAAGCATCTCTGATTTCAAAATATCTACTGATATATTATTTTGTTTATGGAATGTGCAACATTGATAATATCTGAAATAATAATAATATTTGGGGATCAAGACCCCCCCAAGTCTCCACCTAATTACGTCTATGGGAACCAGTAACCACATAGTGCACGTACACAGTGTACTAAGTGTTCATATTAAACTTATTGTTTGGGATAAAAGTGGACTAAATTAACTGAAGAATAATTCATTGCGGTAAACTAAATTAACTAACATATAGTTAATTTGAACTATTTACTTTTTGATTTGTCTATAAAATACTATCTTAAATCATGGCAATTGGCAATCATGTTGCTAACTAATGAACTATTCTCTCAAACGAACTAAAATAACGTACCTATTATTAGTAATATATAACCATTGAACTATATACATAATAACATATAACATAATATAGTTTAATCGTAGACCTTATAATACTTATAGTATAATATTAGTGTTCAATATTTACGTAATAAATGTTCATATAAATAGTAAAAATAGGAAGGTAAACTGTTACGTTTACATAATATTACACATTTACACAATACTAGAATTGAAATGTGATTTTACTATTTAATATATTATATATATACCTATACAATTGATCACTTAAAAAGAACCTTTCTAGTTTCTTTCGTCACCAAACAATGATGTATAGGTAAATAAAATCTAAATTTTAATTGTTAATTATTATTGTTAAACTTTAATTTAGATTAATAGGTATTGTTTACTACAATGATTTTATTCTTTTAAGTTTATGATTTTTATAAAATAAAACATATTTTATTTCATTTTTATAAGAGTATTAACATTTCTTTTAATTTTAAATTTATTTGTAATTCAATAAGTTTTTGAAATATTTGTAAGATATGATAGATTATTACTATAGGTTTCTTTTAGTAAATATATAAGCTATAACACTATAACAGTATAACATAGGTATAGCAATTAACACCAAATTGATTTTACTACGTAACATTTCAATCACAACAAATTTAAGAATTCAATATTAATAGAATAAAATGCCATACACATGTCACAATTTATTTAAAGCAGTAAATATTTCCTTTTGTCCAGCTTCTAGGGTACCTAGGTAATATTCAATATAAAATTTACCTACTTTATATTAAAGTTGTAAATCAAAAACTAGCATAACTTTCAAATACCTACCCACATCATAATATATAAAACAAGCATAAACAGTTTAGATACTTTCCTGTTTTTGTTTTTTCCTTTCTAGTCATAGTATTTTTATAATTAGCTCTTTTTACAATAAAACATATGCGCATTGTTTAAAAATATCGGACAATGGCTTTAGAAAATTCTTGCTTATATAATCAACTCAACGTCACAACCTACCAATTGGATTGAATTACCTTGTTCAATCATTGATGTAATTTGTATTAATAATGAAATTACTAGCCTTATTTGGTGCTTTAAATATACTTGTATACTTTTATTTCGAATTTTATTTAACTTATACTTTTTTTCTTTAGAATTGCCAGTTGAAAAACCAGGGGCATAACAATTTCGACTCATTTTTAACTATTTTTATGTGAAATGTAATATTATATAATTTCAAAAAAATGTAGAATGGACATGTCAAAATATCGAAAACTTTAAGTGCAACTTTTTTTTCATCAAAATGTCCTCAATTCGGTGTAATCAATAGGTATCGTAAATATGAATCTACCACTAGAAATTAACCAGTATAATACATTTCTTGTCTTTATAAATAATTAAAATATTTAATTTAAAAATAAAATTTATAATGTAAATACAGAATATTAATATTATTTTAGAAATTTATTCTTAAATATAAATTTCCGCTGAATACGATGGTTTAATTATAATTTAAATATGTTTTTAGTTTTTTAATTATAATTTTTTAAAAGTAATAAAGTCGAGTATGTCATTATCTAATATATATGGGTTAATTACACTCCGAGCATGGATAAAGATAGTATCTATACCTACCGTGACTCCGACTTAGCTTCGGATTTGACCGTCACGCCGACTGATGGAGAAATTAGTGTGCGAAATTTTATTTTTATAGAACCAATTTTTGTGCAGGCGGCCAGTTTGCCTTATCTATTCTCTAGCAGTCTAGCCTTTATGATTGTGGTATCGGGTTTGTTATCATTTTCGGTCCAGATCCTTATCATTTTTCGGACAAGTGCTTATCACTCGTTCTCGTAATACATGAAGTCAAGGAGATCTAACTATTGTTCAAAGCATATCCTCCCTGTTGTGTGAATTTGTTTATAAAAATCTAACCTACAAAATTATACTTGAAACCACTATCTTTCTGAGTGTTGGTGTTCTGTTGAAATGTTCTTCTAGTTTTCGCGTCTGGTACAGTAACATTTATCCGTCGAAATGGTAAGTTTTTAATTTTTATCCATCTTAATCCTAGAATCCATTTTCCTATATGCGAAAACGTTTGCACCAATAATTTCTAACCAGATTTCTTTATAATATATTATATATATATTTTATATATAATATCGTACTGATTGAAACTTGACTGTATTCGATCTTCGGAACAATTTTTTTTTCGTCCGTCAATCTGAATCTGACAACACTTGCTCCGTTACAGTATTAATATATTAATAATTATTCACTGCAATCCCGATTCTGACGATCGTCTATTATTGAAAAAGTCTAGATTATGAACCTAAATCGACATCCCCTGTGTATACTACTCAGATTATTTGGTTACTTGAAATATATGTTATAAATAATGTATCTATGAATATTATACATCATTAATTGTTCGTAGGCCAGAGGTCCGAAGAAACATTTGAAGCGTTTAAACGCACCCAAAGCATGGATGTTGGATAAATTAGGAGGTGTCTTTGCTCCTCGTCCAAGCACCGGTCCACACAAACTTCGGGAGTCGCTACCATTGTTGATTTTTTTGCGTAATCGTCTGAAGTATGCACTTACTGGTGCTGAAGTCACCAAGATTGTCATGCAAAGATTAATCAAAGTTGATGGCAAAGTCCGTACTGATCCTAATTATCCAGCTGGTTTCATGGGTAAGTAATTTTGTTATAAAATAGCTATAATACAATGTATTTGTATACTACCTATTTGATTATTGACTATTGTCCTATAATATGTTTGAAGCTACTAATATATCATTCGATCTAAAATTTGCTTTTCTATACCTTAAAAAATATTTATTATTAGTCCAATGACATGGAAAATATTCACATTTAAATATGATTATGACAGCACGCAATTATACATAGAAAAGATTTAAGGATCAACAAGGTGTAAATGCTGATGAGTGATGAGTAATGGTTGTATGACAGTCGATGTGTTTATAGTTGGTAGTCCAAGAATTCCATTCTTAAAATTTTTAACAATCATTACTTTAAATTATTGTCACCTTAAAAAAACAAGTTATAGTTCATTCTCTTATCTTAGAGCAGTACTTATTAGTAATTGCCTCTTTGTATCTATGATATCTTGTATGTATGTGGTTAGTCTAGTATGTAATCTAGGTACTTTCCTGTTATAAGAGACTATGGCTATTTTTGTGGCAACCACCCAAGACTATCTACGTTATCGTGACTAATACAATTATTATATCGAGCCCTAGTACTAAATGTTCGGGCCTTTCATAAGAATTACAAATAAATTTTAACAGGCCCTTAAATAGCCAGGCCCCTGTACTCAAGGTCCATCAGCCCTCCCCCCTTGTGGGGGCCCTGATTATATCTATTATATTATTATCAGGGCTCTGAAGTTCTAGCAAATGCATACTTTTCTTGGTTCGTCCTAGAACATCCAAAGTAAGATATAAATATGTTTCACACATCTCTGATGTCATACACAAAATTTTATTTTGCTATTTTTTTTGCATATTTAAGGTTTTTACTGCTATTTTGCTAATTTAGGATTTTTAGTGCTATTTTTGGGTATATTTTCACATAAATACATAATATAGGAGTTATTTTGCTAATTTGGAGTTATAAATGCTGTTTATGGGCATATTTTTGAAAACTAAATTTAGTTATCCTACCTAACAGCCGCCAACGAATATGTGAACGAAAACAAATTGTTATATTTTAAGATGGTACGCATCCGAAATATACAGCCTTAGACCGTTGTTATTGTCGATTAAATCGGATAATTCCGTTCGTTTCCAATAAATTGTTTATTTTTAAAATCGTGTCAGTCACATCGTACTATCACACTATCATTGGATTAGTTGTATTATCGTGCTGCAGTAGTATTCCTTCATATTCTATAAAAAACATTAAAAATCTGTAAAATTAAGTATATCTTTAAATTCATGTTTAAAAAAATTTGTTGAAAATTTTATTTTGCATATTTTCCAATCTTTAGTGCTATTTATAGCGCTGATATTAATGTTTTTATGTGCCATATTTAAGCTTTAAAAATTAATTTTTTTTAGTGCTATAACTTCCGAGCCCTGATTATTATATATACGAGATATATATCATTACCTATATTGTTAGTTGTTGTAATCTGATGTTTCTCAGGCGAAGGAAAGTAAGACTGTTTTGCAGTAATTCACAGTAGTCTAGTCTAATGAAAGTTGTGGTGTTTGTTATTTAAATAATTTTGACATGGACATGTGGTCCTCTACCTAACCGTACGCCAAGTGTGGCTGTAGCACCTGTGGTGTGCGCCATGTAAAATATATTACAAATGACTACTGGGTATTTAAATTTTTTCTTTATTTTTTTTTTTTAATAAAATTTAAATGTGGCCATTCCCACGGCACAATACCTACAGATTAAAGAATTAAATATGATTAAATTGGATTAAATTGTTAAGAGGATGTCGTACCCCGCATTTGTTGTCTCCATCTTACGTACGTACAACATAGCAAATTTTCATACATCAGTTTCAATATTGTGCTGTTGGTTTTGATATTAGAGTGAATTGACCTATTATACAATTTAAACTTAAAGGTAAAATTATCCAGGGCCCCATGTAACCTTTTATTGATATTATTTTCTTAAGTAAGTTATGATCTTTTTAAAATTGCACATATTAAAATGATCATAATTTACTTAAAAATAATAATATTTATAGAAGGTTACATGGACCTCAGGATAATACCTTTAAATAATTTTACCTTTAAATTTTATAATGGGTTAGTTGACTCTAATATCAAAACTAACAGCACAATATTGAAACTGGTAAGTAGATGAAAATTTACTATGTTGTATGTGTATAAGACTGAGACAACACATGTGGGTACTATATCTTAATATAAATAAAAATAATGTAACCTGTTACAATAGGGAAGTGTACTAATTTTGGTGGTCTTAGATAACAGAGGTAGTCGCGATAATAACTGTAGTCTTGTATAACAGGAAAGTACTGTTATCTATTTATGAAGAATGAGTAAGACTGTTTAATATTTTATAATTGTGGTTTTATTATCCTTGAATTATGTTGGTACATTTGTTCTTGATAGATTGGCATGGTGGCCAATCAGTAGGTGTAACTCAATCTAGTTGCGGTGTATCTCACAAAGTTATTTATTATAAACTCATAAGAATTTACTCAAAGATAAATGTGTTTAAAAGAAGTAGTTTTGATATCAGTTTTAAAATTTTTTCAGTTTAGTGACAGTTATTGGTTTATTGATATATTCGGTAATAATATCTAAATACAGAGAACCCCTGGTTTACTGTTATTCCACTGACATGTCAATCTAACGACGACTATATATATTGGCTTGTCCCTATATTATATGTAGTTGTAATTTAAGTGCATGTATATCTTTCAAACTGTATTTGCTTATTTGAAAGAGTTAGGTATTTTTCTGCATTTCTGTTTAATTTTTTTTACCTGCAACTATGAAATATTAGTTGTTAACTATGCTACTATTGATTTTAAATAATTTTGTAATTTACTATTGTTGAAAAAGTTGTGTAATGCTATATAGAAATATTGTAGTTTAACAGAATGTCACCCAGTAGCAGCAGAGTTATGTTGAAGTACCATTCATCCTTATATTTTTACACTTATATTTGGATAATAACAATTATTACTAAAAGGACACTATACACTATAACATATGTTGTCTCTGTATTGCAAATGATTAATTTAAAATAAAATGTTTCTTATAGATGTTATATCAATTCAAAAGACCAGTGAGCACTTTAGATTGATTTATGATGTGAAAGGTCGTTTTACCATTCACAGAATTACTCCTGAAGAAGCAAAGGTAATTATATAACTTGAGAGTTATTGGTATAATAAACTTGATTCAATTTTTTTATTATATTGTAGTATAAGCTGTGTAAAGTAAAGAGGGGTACAAACTGGACCCAAAGGTGTGCCATTCTTAACAACTCACGATGGGCGTACTATCCGTTATCCTGACCCGAACATCAAGGTTAATGATACTATTAGATACGACATTGCATCATCTAAAATCTTGGATCATATCCGTTTTGAAAACTGGTAATTTATATGTTTATTATTTTAGTAAATTATGTTAAGTGTTTTGGTAACTGATTTAAAACATTGATATTTTTAAATATTAGGAAACTTGTGCATGATTACTGGAGGTCGTAACTTGGGGCGTGTTGGTATTGTTACCCAACAGGGAAAGGCATCCAGGATCTTTTTGATATTGTTCACATTAAGGATGCAAAATGAACATATTTTTGCTACTCGGTAAGTTTTTTATTTATCTTGTTAAAAAAATAATTTAAATTGTTATATTATTATAAATTATTGTGTCTACTTATTTTTGTTAGGTTTTATATTGCTAAAGAGTGATATTTGGATATGTGAGGTTTTTTTTTTTTAGTATGTGATTATTATATGTGCCAAATTTTGTTTGTATACTGACTTCACTGAGGGTTGCTTTACATATCAATATATACAATGAAAATTGTGTAATACAGTGAAAATACAATTTAAAACGTTATATTATGCAAATTAGCAAAAATCATCACCAAAACATGAAAAATAGTACTATAGTCGGGAGAATGAAAAGTGGCCGCTGGCTAATATGATAGCAACGATTTTTTTTTGCTAAAAACAGGGGTTCTCATAATTTTTATGAAAATATGTAAATACATTGCATTTAATAATTCAAAATACGCGCCTTTTTTTCACATTAGTTTGGAAAGCAATTACAGAAATTTTCGCATCAGCGGCCACTTTTCATTCTCCCGACTATAAAAACCTTAAATACTTCAATATGCAAAAAAAATAGAATTTTAAAATTTCATATTTGGAGTCCCTGGTGCATAAAACAAATTTATAGCTCACTGCTATTTTTATCTATATCCTATAATAATAAGAAAATGCTATACAATCTGAGCCCTGATTATCACTAACTAATACTAACTTTTTTGAGAACATCTTTTACCTTGAGAGTAACTTTGGTCTTAAATATCTTGATAAGATGCAATAAAAAATACTTAAATGTGTTAAAAATGATAATTTACTATATATTGTGTTAAAAATGATAATTTACTATATATGCTAGGGTTCCCTACCTTATTTTGGAAATGTATAAATCTAAAATAGACAACTAATATATTATTTTTAAAACGTTAATTAACTAGGTCGGGCAAACATTAGACCTTTGATATACTTAAATCATTTTAAGAACGGTAACAGTATTTTGTTTTGAAATTTTTGTTGGCTACAAGTCCAAGTATGAATATCTGTTGACATTTAATATTTGCATAGAGCATGGGATGCCTCCAGATTTTTAGAAAATGATTAAGGGAGCTGTGCGTCTAAAAAGGTTGGGAACCTATGGGTTATATAGTAAACAGATAAACCATTCTATAGGGAATCTGATGAGGATTTACCCATTGTAATATCTCTTGATTTAATGGAGATATCATAATTAAGTTTTTTTTTAAGCCACTCGGAGAAATAGACAATGAGTATTTCTTATTTTAATTTTATGTTTTGATAAAAAAAAAAGTTAAAAAATCGTTATTTTTTAAAGTTTATTTTTCTGAGCATTTTGATGAAGTTTCTCAACCTATTAATTTCATTAGCATCACAAATTTTAATATTATTTTTTTTTAGTTTTGAGAATATTTTTGTATAATTATATGGGTACGAGCATGCATGCCACATGTTTGATAACACTGGTACTTATAGTTATATGGTATTAAATAATTCTAAATTTTCTTAATACTAGAAAACAATATTAAAAATCATGAGAATAACGGAAATTAAATGTTGAAATATCAATATTTTCAGAAATATAAACTATTAAATGGTTATCTTCAATTTTAAAATAATTAAATAAAATTATTTTTTTTTAATAAAACATTAAATTAAACTAAAATATAAAATACATGTAATTCTTGTCCCCCCGCAAGTCTTTTGAAAAAAAAAACAATTGAAACATCTCCATTATTTCAGGAGATATACAGTTGGTTTAATGCTTATGAACTCTGTATACCTAAGATAAGTGATGAAATGCTATAGTATTCAGCTATTGATAGGGGAGGAGTATATTTCCCTGGAATATAGTTATGGTTTGTGAGTGGGTAGTAGTAGTCAAGTATTGGGTATGGGAGCAACCAGTATAAATATAATTTTAGTTGTTGGAAATGAAAATCCCTGTACCGGGAGTGCGAACCTTTTTGGGGTTAATTGTCAAATTTTCTCAATCAAGGTTTTGAAAATTTTTCATTTGCCCAAAGGAAATTAAGTTTTCTAATAAATAAAGTTACTGATTTATTATATATTATTTTATTAAATAAGCACACCTTTTTTTTTTGTATTTATAATTTTTAAAATGTATATAATTTGTTTCTTTGAATTTCTTATAACAATTATAATCAAAGCTTTATCAATAGCATAATTTTTAATAATTTCAATTTTTTCACGTGCCATAGGTTTGTCACCAATGCCCTATACTATAGCTTATCTGTTTACAATACAATTAATAATTATACTATCAAACATTTAGCTTGTATTTTACAAAGATTAACATAATAGACATTTTTTTGTAACTAGAAACTAAAGCTGACAATATAAACTGATTTAGTTGATGAGTGTTGTCAGACTGAAACTGGATAAAAATTGGGTGCTGCTAAAGTTAGCTCATATTAGTATACAGAGTATAGTTGTTATTTAATTTTAACATAATAGAACCGACAGCTATTAAGATCCCTTTGTTCATTGTAAAATATTTCAGTTAACAGTTTGCTAAAGGCTCTGCATGATGTACCTCTTAGCATCATTTAAAATCTGTATTAAAACATGTTCTCTGATCTTGCCGAGCTTCTGGCAAAATGTAAACAAATAGATCAACTGTTTGATTGTCACTTCTATTATGTTCTATGTTTTGAATTACATATTTATAACTCCATGTAAGATGTCTTGTGTCTACTCTTAAATTTATTAAGCTACAGTTTTATTGTTATAAATAAACTTATTATGCTTAAAAATGTATTTATTTTTTGTTTTTTAGAATGAACAATGTTTTTATAATTGGAAAAGGTCAAAAGAACTACATTTCTCTGCCAAGAAGTAAGGGAGTGAAATTGACTATCGCTGAAGAACGTGACAAGCGTTTGGCTGCGAAGACCAAGTCAAGCAGACGTTGAAAGCTTGTTTTTACATTTTCATGTGGTTTAAATAAATGACTTTAAAATACAAACATGTATTCTGTTTGTTTTTCATTATATTTCAATGATTGGATCCTAAATTATACGTAACAATTATTTTGGGTTTGTAAATGGTCTTTATTGTTGATACGTTTTATCATAACATTATTTTTCAGATTGTGACATTGTGAATATTTTTATTTAACCAACAATAATGGGTACTTAAACTCGTTTAAATTTTTACACTGTCTAGACAAATATCATTGACCAATTAAATTATTAACCAGATGATAATCATAACATTTTGCAAAGGTAGGAGTATAAGCACTCTGTTGTACAGTAGGTGTATTTTTGTTCCCTGTTATTTATGTCAAATTTGAATTAAATAATATATTGCTATTTATAAAAAAAGATTTTGAACAGATGGGTCTAAGTATTACTTAGTATATTTCATGATATGTTATTTATTTTTAATACAGCTATTTAAGTCTTATTTTATTAATTTTGCAAAAATATTTGATTTATTATTTAGGTATTTAATTATCATAATTTTATTGTATAATATATTTATAGTTTACCAACTTATATAACTTAAAATTTAATAACATATTTCTGCAAATATCGCAAAACAGTAAAAATAGGTTCATAATAAAATGGATAATATTTTAATAAATCAAAAATGCAATAAGTAAAATTCATAATATAATATAAAGGTCTTTAAATGTTTTTAAATGTTAACAAAATAATTAACATAGTTTTATATCGTTTGAATAAGTAATTTTAATTTAAGTTTAATTGTATATAAAAATATGATATAAAATGTTTATATATAAACATATGTTTATTTTGGCTTTCCCAAAATTTCTGTGGAAACCCTAGGTTACAATCAAACATAGGTACTTATTAGGGGTGACGGTAATACCGATATATCGATTTAAGGTCGATATACCGGTATACTGCCTTTTTTATAAAAACGGTATACCGAATTATCGAAATTAGTTATTTAAATCTATTTTTAAATTGTACGAATTTTCCAGTGGGATGTATATGACATGTTATAGATACGGATCAAAATGAATTTCCAACTTTGGCCATACTTAGTAAAAATGCGTACAAGGTACCTAGTGTTCCTAGCGAACGTGTGTTCAATTGTGCGGGCAATATAATTACTAATCATAGATGTTGTAATATATAATATTCTATTTAATAATAAATTAAGTAATAACTATAATTTATTTTATTCATAATGATATAGGTACAATACATAACCATTATAACAAAAAAAAAAATTGAAAATATCGGAATATCGGAATTATCGATTATACCAAAATCGGAAATTACTGTACCAAAATCCAAGATACCGGTTTAACGATATTTTCGGTATACCGATTCATACCGAAATATCTATGTAAAAAAAAAAATACCTTCACCCCTAGTACTTATCTAATACCGTTATCTATAACAAGAACGTGAATATAGAGCTTTTGTTCTCGCCTTCAAATAGTTCAAATAATCTTCATCCCAGAGCCTGAGTTATAATCATCCTATTCAATTCATCTGAAAAATGGCCAATATCTAGCAAAGATATAAAACAATAATTTATCTAATATTTTCCAATGACTTGCTTCCATGAATCAGGGGCAGCTCCAGATTACATCAAGGGGGGATAATTTAATTACAGTAAATTCCCGTTACAACGAAAAATCTTGTTATAGCGAAAGTCATAGTAGTCCCCTTCCAAAAAGCAGGGCTTATAAAGAGCTTATTCGAATTTTCGTTATAACGTAAAAAAAATTCGGTCCCCCTGGAGTTCATTGTAGCGGGATTTTACTGTTTATCCATCAGATACTATTCATACCTACTTAATAATATACTTATTAATATAAACATTATTTACTTATTAAATATTAATATTCAATTTTTAGAATTTATACTTACAAACTGGTATTAATGGCAACATTTTTATACTTTTATATTATAAATTTATAAAATTTAAATATAATAATCTCAAGGGGGGTATTACCCTTTTACCCCTCCATTGGATCTACCACCGCCATGAATAGGTATAGGTATTTAATAAAAAAAAATGCCTAGGTGGTTAGCTACTTATTTACTATTTGTACATAATAACAGATTTATAATATTACAATTGATAAGTCTATTGAGCATGACTAAATTTAAATATTGTCTTGTTAAATCTAAATTGTATATTGTATTAAACAACTTTGTTATACACTTCTATTTCAATACTAAAAATATATCACAAACATTTTAACAATTAATCCTAAATTAAATATTATTTAGAAAAATGTGTATTGTCATATGGATACGTGCATTTTATACACTTTTTTCTGTATAACCTGCGCGTGTCTTGATTTCATATGCCTGTCGAGGTCCCTCTTGCGTACCAGGATTTTACCACAACAATCGCACCTGCATACACAAAATAAAATTGCGATTAAAATTTACATTAATTATATAGATTAGTATACCATTAATACAGTGTCCCGTGAGGATTTACCCATTGTGATATCTTCTGAAATAACGAATATATACCTTTTTTGTGAGACTCGCTGGGACATTACTTCAAATATTTTATATTTTTAAATTAATTTAATGTTTTGGTAAAAAGTTTTTTATTTAATTATATTAAAAAAAATCAAAGATAGCCATTTTGTACAGTTTATTTTTATGAAAATGATTTTCCTTTATCACATGATTTTTAATATTTTTACCTACTCGTTTTGGGAAAAATTGTGAATTATTTGATACCATATAACTTATAAGGGAGAATTATTGATTCCGTCGGACACTGTTTACCCCCCCCCCCCCTCCACCTTTGTATATGTATTTTAAAATACGTATATATAGTATCTATATATTAATAAAATGTATGAAGTGATAATAATGTATAAATCAAAACTAAAACATATAATCTAATCAACATAAGTACGTCATATAATATAAATATAACTACTTTTGGTAATATATAGACATATCTTTTAAATAAGTGAACTTAGCGTCATAAAAGAATAGCAATA
Source organism: Rhopalosiphum padi (assembly GCF_020882245.1). NCBI lineage: Eukaryota > Metazoa > Arthropoda > Insecta > Hemiptera > Aphididae > Rhopalosiphum > Rhopalosiphum padi. The sequence continues at coordinate 92,877,027 of NC_083597.1, forward strand.
CGTACAGAATAAAATAAAATATATTGACTCGTTTTATTTTAATTTTTTAATAGTGAAAATACAATATAATTTTATTTTATTTTGAAATTTAGACTGCATTTTATAATATATTTACATACACGTACCTATTAATTAGAATATATATTTTAGTTTCGAATCACAATTATTATCATATTATACATTGTATTAAAACTTACTATATATTTTTAAATACATATACTAAGGGGGGGAGGTTAACAGTGTCCGGTGAAATCGATATGTAGATATTATAAACAGTAGCCGGCGGCGGAGTCAATAGCCTCCAGAATCAATATACGCCCCCATAATAGGTAAATGCTATAATGTTATCAAACATGTGATTCGCGGGCTAGTGATAAAACTTTTACAAAAATATTCTCAAAACTAAAAAAATATTAAACCATTACGATGCTAATGAAAATACAATGTTAAAACGTCAAAATTCGAGAAAAATAAATTCTACAAAATGGCTATTTTTGATGTTTTTTGGAAATAAATAAATAAAAAAAAAATTGTTTTAACTTTTTTATCAAAACATTAAATTAAATTCAAATATGAAATACTTGTAGTCCTTGTCCATGTGAGTCTTTAAAAAAATATATAATTATGATATTTCCAATCTTCATTACTTCAGAAGTTATCACAATGGGTAAATCTTTACGGGACACTCTGTATAGTTGGGAAAAAAAAATGTATGAGCATACTTGTAAGGAGTGTCTCCTTCGGCGTGCAATCGCACGTGTTTATTCAAGTTGCTTGGGTCGCCGAACGGTCGGTAGCAATACTTGCATTTTAATGGCTTAAAACCAGTGTGAGTTCTATATTAACAATAAAAAGAAAAACAATTTTATATTTTTATGTCATATATCGATATATCCATGTATATTGCATAAAACTTAATTTTTCATTGTTGTTTTAAGATTATATTTTTTGATAGTTAAAATGTATAAGACTATTAGAATATTTAACTTTAATAGGTTAGGTTAAGTTAGGTTAGGGTCTTTAATAAGGGATATATAATTTTTTAGAGGCTTCTAATTTTGTACCATACATTTATTGTGGCGAAACTCGAATGCTCAAGTCGTCTTTTTTTTCGATAGACCAAAAGCATAAATTAGTTTTGCGCTTTTGTATCTTAGAGTAATAATTGCATAAAAGTGAAAAAATATATTGTTTACCTGATAAATACAATATTGTACATTTGTACCCATTATACTGTAAGTTTTAGTTTAAAATAAGATACTTTTTATATTTATTTTTTAAATACTTACATAGTATTTTTATATTTCAAAAGCAACAGTGATCGAGTTCAATTGAAATTTATTAATATTATAATTAGGATCGTATCGTATTTTACTGTAACAAATTACGATGACAGTAGATAATAATTTAAGATATAAACTTATACCAGTTATACTAAAATGGTATTTGAGTATTTGACATTTGTTTGAGTCAACTACTATAAAAAAAAACATGAAACTTGTACATAGAAAACAAATTTCCAGATGGGACTAATTAAAAACTATGGGCTTCAAATTTGTGGTATTCATTATAATTATATTAATTACTACAAATATGTAATTTAAATTTTAAATTTTTTAACTCATTTTAATATTACTTTAGAAGCTTAACCTAACCTAACCAACCTATGATTATGATTTTGATAAAATACACTTTCTCAGTAAAAAATTTATTTACAGTTATAGTTTGCTAAAAAGGTATTTTTTTTGCGCTTTTGTGTTGTGTTGGATCATATTTTGTGCTTATGGGCTACAGCCCATTTATTATAATTTAGGGCACGGATGTTGTTGTATTTGCAACTTTTTTTCTGCTTTTTCAATATATTGCTAAGTACTTTTTAAATGCGTTTCTTATAAGTACAGATTAAGAACGCTGTTATTTTTTAGTACAAATTTTGGTATTTTTTAGTCTAATACTGCAATCAATTTTACTAGTTTTTTAGTACTACAACATCCGTGCTCTAATTATAATATTATAATTATTACTTATTAAATATCGTATATAGAAGAAAATACCCAATACTTTAAATCCTTAGTATCAATAAAAAGTTATAAATAAAATAAATATTTTGTTTAAAAAAAGATTCAGATTTTGAAAATAATAGACTTATGAGTTCTTAATCTTTTTAAATATACGTATGTACCTACTGCCGAAGCAAGTAAATTAAATTAAATTAAATATTTTTAATAATATCAGTTTAATGAGAACTTTATGCAATGATGCAAAAATTTGTTTCAGCAAAATATTAAAAAGAAATTTAATTGAATACTTATAGAATTAAAATAAATATAATTTTTTTATATCATTTATATTGGGGTTCAAAAATTGTAATCCATATTTGTCTGTGAAAATAATATTTAAAATGACTAAAACGGCTGCAACGGGCGTTTCATCAATCTCCGGATCGAAGTATTAATACTTAATAGTGTGTATTAGGTATATATTACATTATATTTTCAATCTTACTATATTTAATATTAACTACTAATACTTATAGATACTTGAAAGATTAAAATTTTACAATAATGTTTACGCTGAGTATGATTTGAAACAAGTTAAATATGGTTTTTGAGGATTAAAGGTTTAATAGTAGGTTAGTTTAGTATTCTAATATTCTATCGACTCTTGAAAATCAAACTGAATTTGGTTAATTTTAGCCTTTTCAAAAGACTATTTTTGTTTATAATTCATTTACACATCGTTTGTAAGTGCAGAAGGTATAGAATTGTATACTGCTAAAAATCATGTGTATGACAGTTTGATACATAAATATATTGCAGTTTTCAGTTAGATAAATAGATATCAACAAGATTGGAAGATATTAAAAATATTATGGTAACTTTTTTTTTACGATTTGATTATATATATGTATACTCGTATTCCCTTTTCCCCTCTTATTTCTTATGTTTATTTGTAAAAATCGCGGCCAATGGAGAAAATATTATGTTTTTTTTATCCTCGTATACGTATATTGATTATATAATATAATATAGTATATTTGTATAAGAGTTAATGATAGGGCGGATAGGTACTACCTATAATAGTGGTCAGCAAAGCCCTACTTCCACCTGCATATGGTACCGTCTAGTAATGGAATTTTGGTTTCGACTAACGAGGGAAACACAGAAAATAAACTGTATAAAACCGAATACCGGTGGGTCAACCAACAAACCAACAGAGACTAGAGATTGCCAACATCGCCATCCAATCATCAACAACAATGAATTGAATTAATCATAGGACCTAATCTGCTCATAGGATGACCGAAACGAGGGGGCTTGATTGGCGATACATCTCACACCTGATTATCCCTCATCTGAAACTGTCCCACAGAGATCGGCTTACTCCTGGCCCCTGTGCATTATTAGGATACTCACAGCATGGCTGATTACAGTTCGGGTGATTGCGATTGAGGCGAAAGAAAGGGTACACTGTTTGGGTCACCGCGCCGAGTCATTGATTGAGCGCGCCTATACTCGCACTGTCCGGGTGATAGAGATTGAGGGTGAAAATGGTCGCAGACAAGGAGTTATTTTAATGTATGTAGTTTTTATATTGAAAAGGGATATGGGGTCTTAGCCCCCACAACTCACTTTTTAATATTATATTTTCATAACTCCCTTCCCAATAAAAATCCTGAGAACGTCTCAGGAATGAAGCTATAATAATTGGGCTTTAAGCTAGTGTTTTTCTTACATAAAATGTATCACAATAATTTAAATGTGTGCACCTGTGGGATATAATCGAGAATGTAAGAATTAATAATAATATAAAAATGATTGGTTAAAACAGAAATATACTATTATAGTATAGTTGCAACCTAACCTGATGTGAATCTTGAGTCCGTACTTCCTGGAGTAGACTTTTCCGCAGTATATGCATAGGTGCCCTTGGTCGGAGTGCCCGAGATTGCTGACGATGGTTTCCATCTCAGCACAACGCTGGTTGAAGAACACTGAGTCTTTACCGCCGATCACTTGTCCGAGTTGTTCGTCCTGCAGTGGTGTTTGGTCGGACGACGAAGATGACGGCGGTGCCGGTGGTTGTGGCCGCAGTGGTGATGGTGGTATCCGACAGCCACCACTGCTGGCCGACGACTCGGGCGAGTAAGGTCGGAATGCTGAGTCTGCAGAGGAGGACGATAAGGGCGTCTGTGATTCGGCCGACGTTAGACTGAACCGAAACGACGCTTCGATCGTCTGGCTGCTTCCGCAGTGGTCTGCAGTCAGTCTGGACCAAAGTTTAGCGCGCGGTCGTTTATCGCAGTCCAGTGCCATGTGGATTTTCAGTGGGTTGGGCTTTTCGCACGTATAACCACACTTGTGACACACATATTTTCTCTCGTCTGGTAAAAAAATGATTTACCATAGGTATATTGTTAAAATTATGTAAAACAAAATGTTTTTAAAAATGTTAGTGTTTTTTGAAATAATAATATTGTCTTACGTTAATAGGATAAATAAATTTATCATATTCATACTGTTGGTTTATTTATGTTTCTGATACATTGAATGCACAATATAGGCTCGAAGAATATAAGACTTAACCTGCGGCCGCGACGACATGTCGAATAGCTCACCTTTTATGTTGACGGGTGTGAGAAACGGCACGTGCAGCATGAGTTGGAGATCAGGTGGGAACCACATCTTGAGTGGTTGTCCTGGCATTATAGCGGTGGTGGTGTATAGCCCTACGGCACCGACCGCAAGAAGCGACAACCGGCAGTTATACGCATGACAGTCTTCGGCCAGCGGCACGGACAGTATCCAACAGCTGCAGTCGGCCGCAGAACAGCGGTGACCATTCATGTACACCAATCGTCCATCATCGTCCACGGACACTAAGTGTTTCTGCGTAGGGAAATAATATAATAGTGCAGTGAATCATAATATTATGTTGGTTTAGAAAATTTAAAATATAATTATTGTTTATACAATATAAAAATGTATAATATTCTGAGTACCTATTGTAAATTATACTGCACTATTAGGTATCTTATAATATATTGTACATGCGAATTTAGGGTTGGCGGTATTTTCGGTATATCGGTGATTAATAATTACCGGTATTCGGTATATTCAGTGTTTAAGAATACAGTTATACTGAGTTTCGGTTATTAACGTTATTACAAAAAATATAGTGCCACGATAATTTTCGAAAATACCGAGCCAAAGTAATTACTAAAAATAATGTGTATGTCGTAAGTATTAGAACCTTATATGCAGTACTGTGTCTGCAATGAAAACTAGTACTGAGCAAGTACCCGAGTGACAGTACCGGGCGAGTATTGGGAAGCCCTACTGTAGTAAGTGCCTGTACTGGGTATAAGTACAATAATGCCAGTACAGAAAACCGTTATCATCCCAGACATGTGCCATGACTGGCACCAGTACTGTCTGCCAGTATCGCGCCAGTATCAAGCAGTACTGGCGTGGAACCGCGCTTGTTGTTAATTTCCAATTGGGTTTTTTGTTTTATGCCTTATTTTATTTTTTTTAAAACTCAATCCTCATGGTATTAAAAATATTTTGTAACTTTTTTTAAGATAATAATTACAAATATAATTTTTTAAATAATGGATTTGGATAAAAGACTGCAGTTCTAGATTCATCGAAAATATCATATGAACAATAATACCTATAGTATAGGTCCTATACCATTGATTCCGGGGGTCGGGTAACAACATTTGAAACATCATCAGTCCTAATTTTGAATTATGATTTAAATCATATATATCATTATAAGGTAACATAAACTGTATAATATATATATTATAATTTATAATATACAGGTATATTTATAAATGTATGACCTAAACACTATAATTACGTATACCTAAGTATAATTAATAATAAAAAATAATAATATTTGAAGTGCCATATTATGTAAACGACTAAGATATGATATTGCATATGTATTTGCATTATTTACTTGTGTATATGATATAATTATTGGTATTTAACTTGAATAAAATTCGATGATTATTTTATAATAGATCATGAATTATTATCGACGGACTAGTTGTATTTGTGGAAAGTATAATGAGACAATACTCAAAGAACATAAAATTTAAAAGCATTATAGTCAAATTAATTCATATTTTAAAAAGGTATTTAATTAAGGTGAGATGAATATCGGAATATTAGTTTAAATTTATGTACATACTTGATGATTGTCATATTGCCGAATACCTACTCATTTTTCTTCCCAATTTTATAGATTTGAGACTGTCAGAACTCCGGAATATCAATTTAAAAGTTAAATTTTATGGTTAAAAATGTTCATCACTTCATTAGCAATTATTGAAGTAGAAGACAATTGGAAATCGCTTACATAAAATAAAATTAATAATAATTGAAAATATATTTGATAAACTGATTTTAAAATGTAAACTTATTGAAATTTGAGGTGAATATTTGAAGTGTTATTACGCATTAACCTAGATATTCCTCCAGTTTTCTAAGTATTAGTTTTTTCTTCTAATTTGGTGGTAAGTTTTCTTTTATTACTATTATCTCATCAAAAACACTCCGTGTAAAAATTTCGCTTAGTAAAAAAAATCACTTAAATTACAAAAGTTGTGATATCAAAAATTAGCTAAGTAATTTCATAAATTCATTAATATAGAAGTATTTATAACTGTTTGTATTTAATGTACCTTGTGTATTTATTTAGTGCAAATAATATTTTATTTAGCTTGGCACAGTTTCTATTATTTATGTCTCTACAGCTAAGAAACCAAATGCACTATGTATCGATTTCTACATAAATATTCGCATCATTTTTATTATTATTAAACTATAGAGTATAGAACAATACAACTAACATCCTTCTAGTAACCGCCAAGCTAAGTAAAATATTATTTGCACCAAATAAATACACAAGGTAGGTACATTAAATACAAATAGTTATAAATACTTCTATATTAATAAATTTATGAAATAACTTAGCCATTTTTTGATATCACAACTTTTGTAATTTAAGTGATTTTTTTTACTTAGCGATGTTTTTACACGGAGTGTTTTTGATGAGATATCACTCATTTTTTTAATTACAATTTTGGATATAGTTAATGAGACAAAGGAGAACTTTTCGTTTAACATTTACAATCATACACAAAAGACGAAATCAACGTGAGCCCGTTGCATGGAGGGAGAAATTCGGGCGGCCAGATATTTCAACGTTGTGCCGTGACGACCGATTACGCAATGAGTGATTGTAACCGACGCGTGGAAGGAGAAAAATGGGCGGCCAGCACAAATACAAATATAGTGGAATTGTTGAAAAAAATAGCGTTTTGTTAAATAATTATGCCAATACTTTAGCATATAACTGATATAACTAAGGCTGAAATACTCCGATAAACTTTAAATTTTCACAGAATCATCTACACACCAATCTGAGCTATTCGTGAAAGTTTCAAGTCAATAGATTCATTAGTTTAAGCTACAGGGTAGCCGACATGATTTTCGTAAAATAACATTGGTTAAATACAAGTTGGTTCTCTCGTGTAATATACACCGTCGTCGCCCGCTAATTTCTTTTTTTTTTACTTAGCTCTGCGCCGCGACCGCGGCGTTGGATTACTGTCAAGAGCGCCCGCGGAAATTTTCACCTGGTGGGAGGGGGGCAAGGTGTTTTATACATATGTATATATAAATAACATATAAATCTATAATATTTATAATAATATTTATTATAAATATTTTATAAATCATTTATTTATTTATTTAGATATAATATTCATTACTAGAGTTCGGATTTGATGGTAAAAGCCTTTTTTTAATAATAATATTAGAAAAATAATTTTTATATAAAAATGTGTGTCATTTAATATTTAAGACAATGAATGTATATTTTTTTTGGCTTTTTTACTTATAAATACATTAATTTGTCAATTACTTTTATAATGGGTTTTATTATCGGTGATATTGCCGATATTTATCGATATTGCTAAATACTTTATCAAGTATTTGGTATGGCCAAATTTAACGTTTATAAAAGTACCCATACTACCTATCTATATATTAAAATATGTTCATAATGCATTGATACTAGATTCAAAATTATTCGTTAAACCGTTTTTTAATACAAACTAGTTAAAATATACAATATATAAATTATTAAATTTTTTAATAAATTTTGTAATTGCTTTTTTTATTAATTATATTGCCTTTAAATCCGAACCCTATTTATTACCACGTTAGGTTAGGTTAGGTTAAGCACCAAGTATTAATCGTAGCAGAATAATAAAAGTTATTCTTACAAAACTATTAGGTACAACACAAAAAAAGGTGGAAAAGTGGATACCGCTCTGCTGTACATTAGGTGTTGAGTGCCGAGTGGATCACTGCAATTGATGTGTAACATTTTAATTCAATGATATTACAACTCTTAGGATATTATGTACGGAAAAGGATTCTGAGCGGAGACAGTTTTTCAGCCTATACCTATATGCAATTAGTCATACAATTAGTTGATTTATTGTTGGCAAAAACATTGTATTTTTGTTTTATTAATATTTAATTAGTATAATAATAATAATAAATATAATTTATTCTATATTTTTACATTATTATTACATTATTCTTATTAACTTTTGGGTTAATACTACTTTACCATAAACCAGTGGTTCTTAACCTTTTTCGAATGACGGAACACTTAACATTTTACAAGATTTTCGCGGAACACAACCGTAAAATAAAATAGTAGTACATACATTTTTAATTTTTTAATATATTAAACAATGAATGTATTTATGTATAGCATAAAATTGTTTGCAAGCCATACATGTTAGTGTTAGTCACTAAAAAATAATAAAATAATAAAAAGAGTTAAAAAAAATTTAAAAATTTGAAATTGAATACTTTGTATGAGATATTTGTGCCTGATGATTTTTACAGATATTTTCAATATCTGGCCGTATGTACGATATTGCTACTCTCATTTCCTCTTCAATATTTGTCAGCCTTTCTCGTTTCTTTGTTTTGATATTCGTCAGTGTTGAAAATCCAAGCTCACATAAGTATGAGGTTGAAAATTGTAAAATTGTCAATATCTATACGTATGTTATCGAAGTATGGTGGAGATTATCGTATAATATAATAATAATAATGTATATTAATATATTATATAGTATACTGACACATTATATTATTCGAAAGTTAACGATAACGTTTTTGTGTACAAAAATAAACCAACAAAACCTAAAATGATTCTATTTTGAAAGAATTTTTTTTTCACTGATTTTAAAATTTTGGCGGAACACTTATACGAAGTCCACGGAACACCGGTTAAGAACCACTGCCATAAACAGTGTAAATATGTTCATGAATCATGGTATAAATAGGTATTATCTATAAAATAAACTATATATTTTAAAAATTGTATTGCGTATAGGAAAATGTATAATATAAGTAAAAGTTTTGGTCCCCCATGAACAATGTTTTTAAATTAAAATAAATCAATGAATATCGTTAAATAAGTTTAGGACGTTTAGGTCTGACAAAGATCATAACCATGCTCCAGAAATTAGTGGGTAGTCTCTAATAATAGTATATATTTTAGTTTTGACATTCTTGTCGGTCGATTGGCCCAGAACTGAAGTATACAGATAATAAATGATGATAATAATAATAATATAGACATTATCGATAATACTAGTACAATAATAACAGTATCTATTGTGGATCTGTTTTATGACCTTTTGGAGCGGTAAAAATGCTTTGACTTTCAACTTTGAGGGTGGACAGGGTTGTTTATAGTAGTCGATTGTATGTAAATGTAATCTAACCTTAGGATAATGGTTTTAAATGACAATAAAAAAAGTAGAATTTAATATAATACAATTGTTATTATTCGTTTAAACGTAGGTTAGGTTAGTAAATGTATTCAAATTTGAATTTCAAATAACTTTAAAAAATTTGTGATGATACATTTCTTAGATATTTTTGTTTTGGTATAAATTACTTATGAGGAACCTTTTATTTTCAAACATTATTTATAAAAATTGATCATTTTATAAATGTTTAACTGTATTTGGTGAATATTTAAAGCATCTATTGCTTATTGATTATTCGTTTTTAAATTTTAAAAGAATAACAAAAATTGTTTGAGAAGAAATAGTTTTGAAATCTAACAAAATTAACTTGGTTAGTCTAACTCTAATCCCGAACGCAACTAGGATCAGTCGTGCCAGTCATGTCAGATTGGTATACAAAAATAATAAATAAAAAACATATATTATTATAAAATCAATATATTCTCTCTCCATTCAGAATCTAAAAAGCATTCAATACGATCATCGTTTATTTTTATGAATAACACTTATAATTTTTTTTCTTTTTTTGTTTTTTAATTAATATCATATGTATACCTACTTAGGTATATATTTTTAAAATTTAAATACTTAACTATTTTTCATGTCCAAACTTAGTTTTTAGATATTGGAAAATGATAAAAAAGAAAGTTTAGAGAATTATCTACAATTATTGAGAATTGACTTTACATAGGAAGCTAAACGTTTAACTCTTATTTATTGGAAGGTTATATTTAATATTCCAATTATTAAAAAAGTTATTCTAGTATACAAAGAACTCCAAGAGGCATTTTAATCAATATATATTGTCTAAAACAACATTGCGTCATTGCTAAATATACATTTTCTTATTAGTTTTGTTGGAAGTTGTTACCAAGACTTATGTAGTAAACCCAATGTACGATTTGAGTATTTAATATTTACAATACTTGCAATACTTTTCAATTTTAAAGTCTCTGTTATCATCATATTAACATTTTCACGTAATTTATAAATAACTATTATTAATAGTTTTTTATTTCTATTTTTTTTTATTTAAGTATATCATAATCATATACTGCACTATTTTAATACGGTTATATTTGAGTGTTCACATTAAAAAAGTTAAAGATTTTGTGTCTGATGGTTAATTTTAAGCGGAAATTTAATCTCCCTCCATGCAGCTTAAAAGTTTATATTGAAAATATCCAACACAAGCTTTATATCAGGTTTTTGAAGTAGATGAGGCACTTACCGTTTTACTTCCAGCTGACAAAGACGCATTATCATTTCCTGATGACAACAAGTGCAAACTACCGCTGTAGAGAACATCCGTCACATCGATAGCTGTCGTACCGCAGTTGGCCGGTAAGTACGATGCGGCAACGAAAGTCTGCTTACTGTCCAACGATGGCTGATCCCGATGTTGCATGTGCATTCTTGTGGAGTCCCGCCGATTACTGTTAACGGCCAGCGTCTTCCTTATCATATTTATTGTTATTATCGTTATTGAAATATTATCGCGCGAAGGACCTGCTCGATGGATGATCGCTGGTCGGCAAGTGTAGCTGCCACCACAACCTGTTTTCCACATCACGACCCTTTCGGTTTTCTATAGGGTGGAGCGACCGAGGCTGCAAAGGCCCTTTGGATCCATCCCCACCCTTACAAAGGGTGTGTAACACCTTGCGGTGTATGAATAATGCTTTGCTGTTATAATATTATATATATATATAATACACATTATGGTATATTGTATTATATATGCTTATATGCGATGATGTGCGACTCCAAATTAGTCGCGGTCGCAGCTGACCGCCTCCCCACACCACCTAGACCTGAATTTTGATTTTTTTTTTTTGTCTACGCAGGGTGTTTAATATATTATATATGTATATAATAATATATACGTTTTGAATTATTCGTTGTTGGTAATCGCGGAGGTGCAGTGGTGGTGGCAGTTATAGTGGAGGTGGTTTACGATGATGGTGATGGTGGACTACTCGATCCCCGCGATTCGTCAGCCTTCATTTCGTGTACCGTAATAGGGGGAGGGAACTACCCAGATTCACACATGATCAAAAATATCATATAGTTTCGATGCATGTGTATTGTGTAAATAATTATTATTATTGTTTCTAGAAGTTCTCGGGTTATTCCATTAAAATTATATTAAATATCTAAGATTTGCAGGGAAGGAAATCTTATTGGGCTTTAACATTTTGGAGAATTTATTATTGAAAAGTTTCATAAGGGTCATTATAGCCTAAGATGTTGATAAGCTCTTGACAACTGTTAAAGTAACTCTCGGTGCTGTATACACGTATAACTTTCATATTGAAACATTGAAACAAGTAAATTAGTACCTACTTACATAGTATTCATAGTAACATATTAGTTACTACTTTACAACAGTGGCACACATAAAATATATTTTAATGGATTTTCTTAAATATTTAACCCTCCCCCGCCTACATGTTGTCATTACCAATTTCATTAAAACACTCAAGCAGTATGTATACTTATCTTCGTGTAAACCAGTGTTTTCCAATTAGTGGTTCACATGTTTGACACAAGTATTAAGCCACGATTTATTTCTATTTTTTTTTTAACTAAAAATAAAAAAATAAAGTTCAATGTAGTATTAAAAAAAATATTTATCCCTGAATTTAAAAACACTTTAATATTTTTTCTGTTATAATATTGTCGTTTTTGATTAAAAGTTGAATATCTCGTTGGGTAGATAATAATAACTATTATTAATCAGGTCTTGTTTATTAGCCGTTGACTGATGCAGGACCTAATATTTTTAATTATTCTAAAATCTTTAATCTGTAAAAAAAAAGTTCCTTGTTTACAAAAAAAAAAGTGTCTCTAATATCAAGGAGGTATGCTACTTATCAAAGTATATGGTGTCATAAATGATTGGGAACACACATTAAAATCTATTTTAAGTTAGTAAGTTGATCATTTATACAACCGCAGTGACTTCAAATTGTAATTGTCAATTAACCATATAGATATATGATATATTATATTATGTGAATGTCGTAACTCGTTTAGGCCATAGGTATATACTATAGTCAAATCAGGTATTTTACTGAATATCTAGGCAAATAGACAATAGTCAAAGAATTAAATTTTTTGCGATTTTACTACTCGCTTATATAAATATTTAACTATAAATACCTTTTTTAGTTTAGGCAAAAAACAAAAATGGAACATTTTGTATTGTTATTAACTTTTATAATTCTTTGATTATTATTAGTTTGACAAATTGACAATATTGACAATAAATAACCTAACTACCGACTAGTGGAATAGTGTCTACTATTGTTATCGTTCTGAATTGAATGTATATAATTTATAACTACTGGTCTTTACAAACTAAACATTTTATAGCACTTCCAAAAAAAGATTCAAATTTTAATGACCTATAATCTCGTCAACGGATGATTTGAAAAAAAATATAAAAGTAAAATTTATAAAATTATTAGCTTTACAAATTTTTAAAATACATAGGTTGCCATTTAAAAATTAAAAGTTGATTGTAGTTTCATCACTGACAAAAAAAAGGTCTAAAATAATAAGGGTATATTAAAAATGTTAAACTTTTTAAAATTTTAATATTTCAAAAAAAAAAAAAAATGAAAAAATTGAATAGGTTTTTAAATAATGAGTGTCTTACGTTAAATGGATCACTCTATATGTTAGCGTTAATATATGAAATTCTATAATTCTCTAAAATAATTAGCTATTTTATAGAATAACGGGTACTTTCAGTTAATATATTGAATGAATTCATAAATACATACTTCAACTAGTTATTCTACATACTAGCTAGTTATTTTATAAACTAACAATACCATTTAGTTATAGTGTATTTAAAACTATTTTTAAATCTATATATATATATATATAAATAATCATTTTGAAAAATCAATTCTGATCTGTACAGCGTCAATTTATTATAATTATTAAAATGTTAAACAAATTATCAAAAAAAAAAAAAAAATCAAATGTTAATATTAAGTCAAACATATAACATATAAATATTTATTTTGTTTACATAAATTTATTAGAACTATTAAATTATTATTATTTCAGTTTTTAATTACAATTATTAAATTATTATTCTTTTTACAAAATATAATTTATTTATTAGTACAGTAGTACCTACACGAACTTTTTGGATGGTATTTAGAGAAGTACCTTTTTTTTTTTAAAAACATATGCACCGTTTTGTGGTGTACTTTTTTTGACGTGTGCATTTGAAAAAACCCTTGACCATTATCTAGTGATTAGGATTCAGATGCCTTTCGAAGACAAATATCTTCATCTGGGACGTCACTGAACGTAATAAGCTTTTCTGCAAATAAACTAAAATGTGTAAAGTTGTTTTAATATAGTATATACCATTATTTAGTTCCTAAAACAAAATTATTTAAATTATTATGGTCATATTTCTTTTAATGAATCTATTGTTTGGTTTCTGAATTCACGACTGTTGTCACACTTTGTAGAACCGAACATAGTAAAAACATCTATGAGGCCAAATGCAACTTCTTCAGCTTTTTTCGATTTTAATGGTTTTAGAATACAAAATGTTGTCAAGTGATCTTGATACAACAACGCAAATTTATATTTACCATCAGCTTGATTTTGATAATCAATATAAAATCGAATAATTGTATAATTGAAGAAATCTACTATTTAATTAAAATAAATCATAGCTGATTCGTCACGATACCTTTTTTTTCACTATTTTGTTTTTTCACACAAGATTCATATACATTTAAAAAAAAATTACCGTTAGAATGTTATTAGATTGAATAATATTATTTTTTCGATTCATACCTACATCATTCTGTCTCTACCACCGTGTCCAATAGATTGGTGAATGTTAAGTAAAATATATAATATCAGAATTATCTTTCATTGGACGTATACGTTTATCATTAACTCGCACTTCTATCATAATATCATACTGTTGTTCTAACCAATAATCTTTTAGAGACTCTATTTTCCTGTTTTAATATGTTTTATTTCAACCTAATCAACATATATATTTAGATTTTAGAGCGTGGATTATTATTATGACTTAAAAAGTTTCAAAATATGTCATATATTATTATATAATATGCAGTCAAAAATCAAAATCGTAAAAATATGCAATAAATATGAAATACAATTTTAATTATTTACATAAAAATTTGTGTATTTAAAATTTTTTAATATTATAAAAATATATTTTTAAATTTTATTAATAACTATTTGCATTTCTAATTTTTTTTCAGTGAAGCTGTGACGTTTATCTGATACTTATTTTTAAATACTGAGAACGGTCGTTCGACGTTAACCAAAGTAGTTGGGGCATATTTGAAGCAAATAAATATTGTTGGATCTTGAATCTTGATAAATATCATTAAGTAGAATGTTTTTGACTAAAATAGTATTGCATTGATTTTTTGTAGAATTACCAAATCTTTATTTTTAAATTTAACAGGTGACACTTTATGTCAATTTGCACTTGTGTCTTGTGCTATAATAGTACTTACTATTTGTAAATAACATTACCTTCCAAAAAAAAAACATTATAAAATATTAGTAAGTACACTCACCCAATATTTTAAAAATGGTTATAACGTTATAAGCCAAAATAATTAAATAAATAACAATAACCAAATAGTTTTGTTTAACCTAGTTTATTTATTCCGTCTTCTTTATGGTGCATCCTAGGTAACTTTAAATAAACTGGGACACACTCAGGCTACGTCAAAATATGATTTTTTTCTCTGGACTCATTTGGGTGATATATTATTCCAAAAATACTTGAATCATTAAATAAGGGAACTATTCAAATGTTCGAACGAAGTGTGTTTGAACAAACTTGTTCGAATTGAGTGTTTGAAGAAATCTGTTCGAAAGAACTTGTGTTCAAATAGTATTATGTACGAATTTTATATTTTCCTATTTGAACATAATTACGAATATACGAATATGGTTCATAGTCACAGATATAATACACCTAATAATTTGTTGATAGGTATAATTCTATGATCTCGTGATATAGGTACGTATAATAGTTTAGAATTTTTAAGGGGAATTGCTTATAAATTATAATTTATCTTTTTAATGCATTTTTTTTCAAATAAACATATAAATCATATAATATAATATATTTATATAATTTTGATTATGATAATGTAGAATTAATTTTTATACCAATTGTGAAGTGTATTATAATGTATATCATAATATAATAGTATATACTATAATGTATATAATCCGAGTATCTAGTATACTTATCTATGAGATAAACCGATCGCTTCAACAGTCAGTTTAGAAAAATTAAATTTTGTTGATTCCACAATAAAAATGTTCGAATAATCGAAAATAATATACGAAAATTTAAACTTTCTATCAGATAACATTCTAACACTTTTAATTCGGACACACTCGTTCATACATAATATTCGAACATTTAACTTTTCTAACATTTAAAATTCGAACACTTTTCATTCGTACACATAATTTTTGAACAAACGACCCTTCGCCATTAAATAAGGGTCATTTCGGTATGCACTCGAGAAACTCCAGAGAGAAGACCATCTGTACTGTCAATAGGTAATGGGTTTGTCTAGTTTTTTTAGTCATACATAATATTATGGTAGTTTACCAATTGCGCCTAAAATAACTTTTTTTTATACCAATTACGCTTTATACATTTAAGAGTCGATAGACCAATTGCACTAAAAACATTTTACAATACCTAAGGAAAATATATTAGTTAGTTATAATTATTATATAATAAATGAAAATACTAACGTTTTTTTGTGATTATTAAATATTAATACATAATATAATATAAATAAATAAATATTTTTTTTCGCATTTAACAAGTTATTTTTTTAATCGTCAATTATTTAAAATTAAATACCAGTTACATTACATTATAATTAATTTCATAAAGTGTCCGATACTGTTATAAAATATCCAGTCACTTTAACCAGTAATCAATTGATCAATAAATAAGTTTTAATTTGCAAACATTTTAGTATATATATTATACAAGCGCAATTGGTTTACTTATCCTATGCAATTGGTATTATACTGAACCTAAACGAAAATTTTGTATTAAGCGCAATTGGTCCATGCCCAATATTATATGTGCAGCGTAGGTAAATTTAATGCGTATATTATGTCATATTAAATCGGTCACCGACGTTAAAACACTATAGTACGCCCTACCAATGATTTCGGGATCGACAAGTGTTCTGTGAGTCCGGCAAAGGTGTAAATCCTTTCACGTCCGACGGAACACTCCATGCTATTATGTTTACGACGAGCGTCCTTTACATTAGGGGGAGAATAAAAAAAATGATAATGCAAAAATACAAAATGCAAAAAACATAATGCACGTGCCACATCTGAGTATATCATTATTATATACATATACAGAACAACCCTACAAACTCCTATATAGTACAATAATATAGTATGATGTGTAGGGGTCACGGGTCACGGATGGCTCGTTTTTGAGCCCTTATAGGTTTGTCCCCGCGCGCAGACTCCTCGCATTTATAATGCCCGCAATTAAATTTCCATTGAACCGATTTCTACGTGTATATACAATATACATATTAAAATATATAAGCATATATACATATATATTATATAAACACATACATGTGTGGTGACAACAACCGCATTTGGTTTAATATAATATAACCGATCGACTTGCCCAATAATATTATATATAATATAATATTATATACGTATAGCTTATAGCTAGCTGCACAGTACACACCCTACCGACTGCACGCCTCATACCCTATACACACACACACACACACCGCGATTTTACTCACTTGTGATATGACGGTAACACGCGTTTCACATGAATGTACGTCGGTGTAGAGATTTATTACTATTTATTATATTATAATATTTGTATACACTATACATATACAAATCCTCTTAATCGTTCTGTGGACATAAAGTCTAACTTTATGTTTTACCGATATCTGAATTATAGTATTTAGGAATAGTACATTACAATTGTAATTTGTAAAAATTGTGAGTCTTTGAATGTTAATTTTTTATTTTTACAAGCAATACAACTAAAAGCACTTTTAATGCACATTCAATACTTCGATAATTAAATTTTCTAATTATAATTAAATATTTCTATTTTATCCTAAACTAAAATAAATAAAATGTGTAAAAATATTTAAACAACCTCATAAAGTGCTAAAATGGTATTACTGCCATCACTACTCATGTTCTAATAAATTTAATTATTTTGTTTTGACGAATATTTGCAGATTAGCAGATTACAGTTTCGCTTAAATTTTTTTCTCCTTACCAGAGCTTACAAATATTATTTTTCAAATAAATAAAATAAAATGATGTAAGGTTTTTTTTTAATTATTTAGGAGCGCATATGTCACCGCACCGTATAAAAAGTAGTAACTTCCAACTACTAGGTTTTGCTTCATATTGGCACATCTGACATCTATATAGGTATATTTTACAATAAAATTGCAGTCTATAAGTCAAATTAAACACATCAACATAGAAATGATTTATAAAAAAAATAATTAAAAATATGAGTGTTGCATTAAAAATTATTTTAGATAAAACATTCAAAGGGGTTGATGTTCAAAACGAACACAAGGGTTGGAGACAGCGATTCCCAACCTAAGGTCACGATCCAAATTAGGGTCGCAGAGATTTTTCTAATGAATCGTGAGTGAAAGCTAAAAAGTAATTTACATATTATGTCAGTTAAATTTGTTTATGAACATTCAAAATGGTCATACGTAACAACTAACCACAGTAACTCATATTATTTTGCCTCAGTAACTTATATTATACTTTTTCTTAGGTATTCGGCCACTATAGGACCGTCCTGTTATAAAACCTAGCTTTATAGAAGGACGCCACATTTGCATGTGATATCTTCGTTTTACATAAATACACCTTTCAAAATTATTGTTCAGCAGAATCCATTTTATGTTGTTGGCTATAATATTAGAGTAAATTTACCTATCATAAAACTTAAAGGTAAGAATATTATCTATAGGTCATCAATAGGCTTCTATTGAAATTATAATTTTAAAATGAATTATAACTATAAAAAATATTACATCTTTAAACTCATAACTCTCTTTAAAATTATTTTAGCATATAATATATTAGATACCTATTGGTAATATAGAAGATATCATCATTAATTCTTGTATCGTGCATGGTATTAGGTATTTACAGTAGATAATGTGATGTAGTAATAACTAATAAATAATAATTAATAGATACCTAATGGCTAACTCAATAATTTACTTAAAAATAAGTTATAATAATACATATATATATAATAAAATAATGATTTTGTAAAATTTAATAATGTAATGGAATATGCAACATTATATTTTAATTTATAATAGTAACTAGTAAGTAACTCTATTTAACCCGAAGAATTACGATATCAATATTGTATATGTATATTGATTTGGATTAAGGGATTTTCTGTCCAAAGTTAATAGTTATTTATCACCTAATTCTACATATTGATATTTTACTTCAAAAAGTGTTCGTAAGAAGGGCATAATATATAACTTAAATTAAAAAATATTATCAATAAATTAATCAATATTTTATTTATATAATATTTAATAGATTACAATTATATTTACTAAATAAAAATAGATAATAAAATATTACATAATATTATATAATATATTCATTCTCTTCACATTATTGTCTTATGTTTTGATTAATTTTTGTGCAGTATTCAATAATATCGTCATTAGATAAGATAACTGATAAAAACAGTAACTATATTAATTAATAATATTTGGGCTGTTGTCTTCTTCGTGGGCTACGACTAACGGACTACTATGAATACATATATGCATATATTATGTATAATTTATAAGGTCTACGACTGTGGTTTATTTTGAACACTTAATATTTATATTGTTAAACAATATTTATTGAACAACATTCATTTCATAATAAATTAATAACAATAATATCATAATGCATTAAAATTACTTATTTATTTTTAAAATAACGTTTCAACGTCAATCATTATTTTGTATTACTTCATAAAAAAATATGCTATTTTATTGCCACCTTATAACATTTTTCGTTATAGTTAATAATCTAAGTTTATATAAAATAACCTTTAAGACTAAAGTATCTTCATAAAATAATATTATTTTATAATAATTATATATACATAATAATATTACATATACTATATAGTATATTATGTTGATATATATATATATAATAATATTATATTGCATTAATGTTAGATGTATTATATATGTGCTTTAAATAAGTTTAAACAATTATTCACGTTTAATAACGACTGTTTTTATAAATTAATGACGTAGAAAAATGTATATTTTTCTAACGTTTATTTATTTATTTATTTTTTACATTCACCGATAAAGTCTATAGGTACCGTTGCGTATATCCAGTTTCCGAACGTATGTAAACCCTCTAGTCACATAATAATTTAAAATGCGTATTTAGCAGCTGTAATAATCACGTAAAAACTTTTGTTCGTGCTTTAATCCGTTCCGTAAACATTGGTTATGGTTAATCCTCCTCGAGCACTTGAGGATTAGGTACAATTTGCCGCCAGCAACCCTTTCAAATCTTTTGAACTACACTGCTTTCCCCGGAACTGTATATTTGTTCTTATATATTATTATTATTTTAATACATATGGATCTTTATTGATGAATTCGGATGACATGTTCGCTTTATGATTGCATTTGTATCTACATCCCTTCCTCGTCGACATGATTTTTGGGGTAGGGTTAATTGTTTTGTACTAAGGCATTTCATTCAAAAATCAATTTTCATTTTTAGGGTGGATTTGTGAAACATATTACACTGTATTTAATAAATAATAGGTACATAATCAATAACATAATAATATAATCATGGAATTATATGACTAGTACATATACAAGGTAGCTCTATATATAAACCTACATGTAGTTGTATATTTATAATTATTATTAATTATTAGAAGTACGACACTATACATCACTGTCAAGTATATATTCTTAAATATAAATTAATTTTCCTATCATGAATAAAAAGTAAATTTTATCAATTAAAATAATACTGACTTTTGTTAACACTTGATTAAAAAAAAAAATGAAGATTTTAAAGCAACAAATAATGTAATTCGAATAATTCAATGTCAGATAAAATATAGAAATTAATATTGTAACCAAATAACTAATATTTTTGATTCGTTTTCTATGACTTGTGTAAGGTGTAAAATGTGTAGGTATTTTCATCATTGAAAATTATTTAAAACACTTTCTTTTTCAATCATAATTATTAGAATGTTGTCGTTATAACATTTATAGCTGTAATAACAAATATAATAAAATTATAATGTCATGAACATTTTTAGATATTAATAAATTATATTAGAATTAGTTTTGAAATATTGGTTAAAAGGGCTGTTTTTGATTGAACGAGTATATATCGTATATATTTAGGTATTAACTATTTCACTATTTTACACTAAACCGAGATGTTCACCATCATAAGTGGTAGCCACAGGTATGCCTTTCACCTGATCATCTGTTTTTGTACGTGGAAAAATGATTTCGATAATGATAAAATAAAAGAACCCTAGTTGTACGCGTCATCGTACATACTTATGGATACAAATGTAACCACGTCAATCACATATTATATAACAAGACTCTCTTTTGGTTTTCGCAGATTCTAAAATGTATAATATTATCATTATACACATACACACACACATCATGCATGTATACATATATGATATAAAGAGAATATATCATTATTACCACACTAGCATTTACTCATATTTAGAGCAAATATTAGAACACCTGGAACTGGAGTGAAAAGATCATCATTACACACTTATTACATTTTATAGTACCCTGCGTCCCGACAACAGCCCTTTTGTGTATAGTAGCTTTAGCACGCGATACAATATTGCAATTCAAGTGCTATTAGAGACTCACGGCATGATAAACAATACGTCATCGCCATGGCTCTAGATACATATTATATTTTGTGCTCCCCAATCGTAGCACGTCCCTCATCACTATAGATGAACGGCTGAATCAATAAAATAGAGCGTAGTACATCATATATTATTATTATTGTAAATTCGCATTCGTTTCCGGAAACAGAATATCGTTTTCAAGAAAAACGATAAAAGAAAATGTTTTTAAAGTAGTCGACATATTAAATAATATTATAATCTTATTTTACTACATTGTCATCTACGTGGTTCGCGGGGTCGGAATATGTTTAAAAAATAATATGTTTAAAATGTCTTAAACATGTGTTTAAAATGTTTTAAGCAAGTGGATTTGTTTTAAACGTTTTGTACATATAAGCATTTAAAAAGTTTAAAGAATTTTATTTAGGATTAAAAAAAAATAATAATAAAGCATTTTATTCTATGTAACTTGTAAGTATTTTGTCAGAGATTATTCTTATGAATTGAATGTTTCTTTAATAATATTACATTTTGGTTTAAATACGATAGGAAATAACGCAGCACGAAAACTGTGTTTTGTTTTTAATTTTCATCCATCATAATTATTAATTCATAACATTATAACTATGGCATGGCACGATTGCATTGACCATATTGTATAATTTACTATAATTGTTTTATTTAAAATTAATAATATTGAGCATAATATTATTTTAATTTTTAATTAATTGGCAATGAGTAATTATTATTTACTATTTATTATACTAAATTAAAATAAATAAGTTTTTGGTAACTTGTTTTAATCTTAGTTATTTCTTTTTAGTATTACAAATATTACAATTTAAACAGACGGATTTTTTAATTTTTTTTGCTATAAACTGATATTTGCCTTGAAGTAAAACGCTTACATATTAAAACAATCTGTTTATTAATAGGCAAACATTTTTTAATCAATGTTTATAAAAAAAAAAAACTAAAAAAAAAATCGATCGTTCAAGTCTATAAAAAACTTAAAAATAAGCGAAATATTTTGAAAATTAAATTACACCGAAGACAGAAGTACAGGACAACAATTTGTAGAAATTGACAATTGTTATTGCCCTATTCAAATAATTCACTTTTTCTGTAATATAAGCTTAAACCTCTACACAAACCTTGGTATCATGTTTAATACCTACCAATATATTTTTATTGTACGATTTTTGCAACCCAAATGTGTTTATAAAAATATTTAAAGGTTCGATAAAACTTCATTAAATAAATTTAAAGTTCGGTTTCATACAATCCGGCATATAAATTATAATATTATTTATATATAATATGTATTACTGAAACGTGGTTAAGCGATATGGCAGTTCATCGGGGTTCCCGATCAGACCCCGTAATATGCAGCTGCACGATTATATCGTCGGTCATATCAAACTTTTATTTAAATGCGATTTGCATTCATTCGAAATGTATATACGAGCATAAAAAAGCCCCCATTATATTAATTCGTATAGCGCGTATTATACCACAGCTCGATCCCACTTGTTATGCATTCGTGCATCTCACCCTCGAATCTATAAGCCAAAAAAACCACCTGTACCATTGTGTACGGATTACTCAATTAAAAGATCTGAAAACACAGACACGTGAGTGATAAGAACACTCGATAACAATTGTATGGTTTTCAAACATTGTTGATAATATTAATTACATAGTAAAATATAATGAATAATGATTTACGATGAATGATGATTATAAAGCATAACTAACAAGACAAAAATCCATATTTTTTTTATTACTTTTTAATTTTTATGTTTAAATTAAATTAAATATATTTAACAAAAAATGCGATAAATGTAACAAATGTACGATAAATTAATTGAAAAGTTGTAAAAATATATTTCTGTAGTTGGGTTGTTGCGAAAATAAAAAGGCGGGCAGGTTACCACTTTGCTGAACCATAGACGTATAAAGTGCTAAAGATTAAGTGTTGAGTAGGACGAATAGGTCACTAATGGGTATGATGAATTCAACGATATATTATTGTATATTCAATATTGTATGCAAAAAAAAGGATTCACAGCGGACATGTTCAATCAGCATATATTACAAAGCCTACTTAAGTATACTTCATAATTTGTTTTTTTTTTTTGGT
This sequence comes from Rhopalosiphum padi, assembly GCF_020882245.1. NCBI lineage: Eukaryota > Metazoa > Arthropoda > Insecta > Hemiptera > Aphididae > Rhopalosiphum > Rhopalosiphum padi. The sequence goes on from NC_083597.1 coordinate 92,901,027, forward strand.
ATTGCTATTTAAATTTTTTATTTTACTATTTTACCGTTAGTAAATGATTGATTGATTTAATTTTGGCAAACATTGCATTTTGATTCTGAGTGAAGCAATTTTATAAAGATGTATGTTTTTTGTCTGTGTACACGTTAATTAGTAGAAAAAAAGCTCCAAACTTCAACTTGAAGGTAGTTTTAAATAGAAAATTGGATCTAGTTTGTAATTTGAAGAGATCAATATTAAACACTTCCAGTATTATTTTTATTTTCGGAAAAAAAAACAAATGAAAAACCTGGAATTTTTACACAAGTCCAATATTGTTATTAAAATAATTGTTTCGTAATCATAGTCCATGATTACTTTAAAACTTTTACTTCTATTATTTATTATATAGAATGAAATTTTAATATGTTATTATTATTTTCATTTGTTGATTTATTTTAAGATATTACCTAGTACCTAATTATTTAATACCATAAATTTATTCACACTGTTTACGGCAAGGTGACTCAAAAGTCTATAACAATAATACAATAATCTGGTAAATATATCGTTATAATATTAATAAATAATATATACAATTTCGTTATGACGAAATGAGATCATTGATTCTATTTTAGCTATACATCAAAAAAATAAAAAAATATCATGAAATATATTTAGTGATACAGACCGATACACCGTTTCCGATCAGAATCGTTTTTCGTATACCTACAATGATATATCATTTATCATGAATTCAAATTTAACACACCTATAATAATGAACCATCAGTACTTAATGTACACTGTACAGTAGAGCGGTACCCACTTGTATACCTTTTTTTATTATTAATATTTATTATAATATTAATTATAATAACAATTATAAATATAATTTATATCATATTCTACTATTATTATTAAATTTTATGTCAATATACTAGTTTACTATAAAACAATTAAAACCGTATGAATAGGCTTATGATATATAGCCGTATAAATAGGTAATATTTAAAATTTAATCTACATATTTTGAAAATGTTATTGCATTAAGTAAAATCATAAGATATGTAAAAGTTTTAAATCCAAACGAATAATATTTTTGACATATAATAAATTAATGAAAATCATTATTCATCTTTGAAATATGTAATTCTATTCAAATTTGAACTCCAAACGTTTATAAAATTAATTATTATTATACAATTTTTGAATTTATGAATTCAAGTACTTGTGTAAATAGCTTATGAGGAATACTAATTACATTTTCAAACCTAAGTTCAAAAAATTGAAGTTTTCATAATTTTTTTGTATCTAAAATTTGAAATCTGATTACAATATTCTTTATTAGTTTTTCAGTCTACAACAAATATAAAAAGGTTATCGAAAAGTTATATTATCTTTTTTTTGATAATTTGAAGTTAAATAAGAAAAAATACGTAATTAAACGACCAATAACGATGTTCATTATTTTATTTTAATTTAAAAATAATATTCATGTAAACTTTAAGCATTTACGTATATTATGAATTTATTTTCTACGTCATAATATTTTAAAAATATGTAGATTATTTTAAGATATTACATATAAGGACCTATGGGCTATGGTACATGAATCTATTCACGCCGTATTACACTAAGATGATATATATTGACTCAAAAGTTAGTACTTAGTAGCAATAGCCAATAATATAATATGAAATAAATAATTGTATTTTTTTAATGCTAAATGCTAATATTTTAGTATTTATAATCTGATAATATATTTAAATTATTTACTTTTCGATAGTTATTTTTATTTTTTATTTATATATTATGTAAAACCATAAAGTATATTGTCATATTTAATTATTTCCTTAAATGTTTCGTTAGTGTTTTGTTTAAAATATATTAGGTATTATTTATTATTCATATATTTAAATAACTTTATTTATTAAAATCAGATTAAAAATAGAAAAAACAATGCTATATAGATTGGAAATAAATTTATTTGTAAAATTACGTCATAATATAGTAGATTATGTTTAACAGTTAATGAAAAAACAATAAATATTTATAGTTAGTTGAATAATAAATTGATTTCAAATAGCCCGACCAACCTTGAAAACGAAGAAGATTATACCTATAATATGGAGAATGAGTTTTCCAGAATTAAAATTTAGAATGGATGAAAATATTAGTTACATATTTTGAGATTTAAAAAAATTAAAGGGGCAAAACATGTATTATTTATAAATATTAAAGCAAACACACGGATACATGGACTGAAGCAAATACACGGGTACACGGATTTCAACGTCCATTTACCAGTTTATTTTATTTACACGGACTTTAACACCGTTTTGTTAACAACACGTGTATCTATGTTTTTAAATACCCGTGAAGTAGGGACTTTTAAATTATTAATATTATGAGACCATGTCTCCTATTTCGTGTACTCGTATAATATGCGTGTTTGCAGGGTGTATACTGTATAATGTATATTATTATGACATTATGCTAACGGCACGTGCACTACCGTTGTTCGTTCACGTGCCATGATTTAAGCATTATGGCCTATGAAATCACTGCATGTATAATAATAATTATATTAAAAATGGTGTTGATCCGTTTAATTGTTGAACTATCAAATATTGTTTACTATATTTACTTATTTATAAACTTACCCGGCTTGGTGATCCACCATTTGACCACCAAATGTACCTACTAACTGCAAACTTTTTTTAAAATCATGTTTTCATTTATTAAATAGTATTATAAAAGTATTATCGTAGATTAAATTATTTATTTTTTATTTTATTTGTAGTATTGTGATTTAAAGATGTATTTTATATTTCAAATACTTATAGATTTTTTATACCTGCAATTATGTAGCATCTAGTAATTTCTTTTTTTAAATAAGAACCAATAACAAGTTACTATAATATCTTTGTATTTTGTATAGTAATAATCTATGCAGTGGTTAAAAAGATAGGGGGGATGATGATTTTAAAATGTTATAGTAATATTATTATGTATTTAGTAACTTGTAAACATTATCCGAATAAAATACGTATTTGGCTTAATAATACTACTATACCTAGCTGTCCTAGCTATTTTATATTTTATGTAAAACTATTATTAACTTTTAAGAACTATAATCCTTATAAGTTATTATACTATTAATTATTATCTAAATTATGTAACCGATTTTAAAAACTATCAGGAAATATTTTGTTTTACAATAATCATGAATCCTAGCTTGGGCTCGTTTTTGTGATTCATGATAATTTGATTTACTAATATTATGTCTATTTAGAAATCGGAATCATTAATTATAATAATATACTATGTTATAAATTGTAATGTAAAAATAACTGAGTTAAGCCTATTTAATATATTACATATACATAATACAGTGGTAAGTCATTTATAATTACAATGGTTCATTACGTAATTATTTAATCTTACCGAAACAACAGCTTTCTGAAAGACGTGACAGTAAGGACATGGATAAATTATTGACTTCGGATCTAGGAAAACAAACAGAAATGCCATATTATAATATAAGAAAGTTCATAACACAGCAATTAATGCAGAAGTACCGAAGCCGAAGCGGACGAGTCCTCAGCACCTCCACGCTTTACATTTTTAAATATGTATAGGTACTTATTAAATTTGAAATAAATTAAAATAAACATACTGAAATTGAAACTTGATTAAACTTATTAGGATATAGGTATTTAAGTAGATGAATAGCACAACTTTATGATTAAGATTTAAGTTAATACTGTAATAATATAATTAATATTACATTTCTAGTTTTAATTTGTAATTTTTTTATGTATAATGTAATGCAGCGGTTATCAAACTGTGGTACGCGTACCACTAGTGGTACGCGAAAGACTACATGGTGGTACGCGGAAGGCCGCATGGTGGTAGGACGGAACATTAAAAGCAATTAATATTAGATTCTTAGCGTAGCGATGATTTTACAACGTCATGTGTTTTTTTTAATACTTAGATAATAAAGGTTAGATTTCACGGTAAATACGTCAATAAATAAGATATCGTATAAAATCATTGATATTTATCGCATATGTACGTATATAAATTCTGATTATTTTATAATATATCTAATTATTTTATATCAGTACTAAATATTTTCTCTTCGGCCGTTTAGTTTGTTGGTGTTAGTCAACGTAACCAGTCGAGTTTGTCTCTTTAAATATTTACGTTCGTATATTATACATATGTTTGTACATTATTTTATATCAGTACTAAAAAAGTAAAAACATGGATAAGTGGCTAAATAGAGCAACAGACAATAAATCTACGTCTGAAAACTGTTCAGTAAGTTCTGCTTCAAAGTTGGAAAGCGCAAGTCAAGATGTGAATAATCCTATGAAAATAAGAAAATGTTTAAGGAAATATGATCCTGAGTACATTAATATTGGATTCACGGTCATAGACGTAAGCAATGAGCCTCGGCCTCAATTTGTTATCTGTTTTGAAATTCTTTCTAACCAAAGTATGAAACCGTCCTTATTAAAACGTCACCTTTCTACAAAACATTCGACGTTAGAAAACAAACCAAATGACTATTTCGTCCGAAAATTGTTAGAGATGAAAAGCACAAAGAAAATTATATCATCTTTTAGCGGTAGTACTGAAAAAGCAGTGGAAGCATCTTTCTTAGTGAGCTTAAGAATAGCGAAGTGTGGAAAACCTCATACCATCGACGAAGAACTGATTTTACCGGCGGCAAAAGATATGGTAACTTGTATGTTAGGTGTTCCGTCAGCTAAAAAACTTGATATGATATCACTGTCAAATGATACAGTTCGCCGCAGGATTGAAAGTATGGCATTAAACGTTAAAGAAAAATTAATTGATCAAGTGAAAAATAGTGATTTTTTTTCCATACAACTTGATGAAAGTACAGATGTATCAAACTATGCTCAACTTATGGTTTACGTGCGGTTTGTATTTCAAACTGTAATTAAAGAGGATTTTTTATTTTGTGAAGCACTATCAACACGAACTACCGCTGACGAAATATTTAAAAAGTTGAACCACTTTTTTGTTGAAAATGGATTAAACTGGAAAAAGTGTGTTGGCTTCTGTTCTGACGGTGCTCGAGCTATGACAGGTAAACATGGAGGTGTTGCGACTAAAAAAAAATTGGTTACAGAAAATTGTACTTTCATACATTGCAGCATCCACAGGGAAGCTTTAGTAGTAAAACGTATGCCAGAACCATTTAAACTAGTACTCCAGGAAGCCATAAAGGTAGTCAATTTTATTAAATCTCGGACTCTACAGTCTCGTTTATTTACAAAACTGTGTTCCGAAATGGGAAGTGATCACATTCAATTGCTTTTACATACGGAAGTGAGATGGCTCTCTCGAGGAAGAATGCTTAGCAGGTTATTTGAACTACATTCTGAGGTTCAGTTATTCCTAGGAGAGACTAATTTTGAACTCAAAGATAAATTGACAGATAACCTGTGGATAACAACATTGGCATACTTATCAGACATTTTCAATCGTCTCAATGTATTAAATTTAAGTTTACAAGGTAAATCAATAAACAGATTTTCAATGAATAACAAAATTAAGGCATTTATTAAGATAATTGAAATGATAAGTAATAATGTTTCGAATGAAAACCTACAGTCTTTTCCTAATTTGGAACAATTTGTGACAGAACATGAACTTCAAGTGGAAGCTGATCTTATAAAAAAACATAAAACATCATTGTAAAATGCTAAAAACAACGTTTGAAGAATATTTTAAAGAAGATTATTCTGAATTTTTTTGGATAAGAAACCCATTCATTTTGGATTTGGATGATATTCCTAAGACACTAACAAACAATGAAAAAGAGTCTTTGATATAATTGTCATGTGATGAAAGTTTGAAAATGGAATTTACTAAATTAGAATTGGGTGAGTTTTGGATAAAGATAAAAAACGAATATCCGTTGCTGTCTAAAAAAGCATTGTTATTTTTATTACCATTCACAACAACTTATCTTTGCGAAACTGGATTTTCCTCAATGATCGAAGTAAAAAACAAGTTTCGAAACAAACTGAATCTCGAACCAAATTTACGCTTAAAATTAAGTAACACTGAACCAGATATTTCATCGCTAATATCAAATCTACAAATCCATGGGTCTCATTGAAAATTTGTTATTTAATTCATATCTTAATTTTTAAACACTAATATATTTAATTATATAAAGTTTTTAATCATCAGTGGTACGCGAAAAAAAAAGTTTGAGAACCGCTGATGTAATGTATTATATTTTCTTAAAAAAAAAAAAAAATATATATATATATATAAACGCAATATACAACTGGACTCAATCAGGGACTGTATACACAGTATAAGTATAACTTTAATCTATTTGTGTCTTTCTGTCTTTCTGTACACCGAAAGACCCTATGTATTACATCATTGAATTCATATACTTATAATCTACATCCGTATAACAACCGAAAGTTATGTCTTAATATTATAAATTATAATGTTAGAACTAATAGAACTAAAAGGTAAATAGTATAATACAATATTGATATTTGATACGTGCATGTGCTTATAATGATAGAATACTAATATGAATTGTATATTTCAACAAAGCGAACTACTTTTTTTAGTATAATATTGACTTTACGATAATTTCTAATTCGAACCATAACTTCGGAGAGATAGGATAGGTAGCCACTAATATCCACTTCATCTAATAACTCAAAAACTACTCGTTTAAATTTCAATCATAATGAATAAACATTTAAAAAAACATATTTGATTAAAAAGTAAAAGTAAAAAGGTTAGGTTAGATTAGGTTTTTGGTAATATACCTAATCTATAAAAATAATAATTTCAATTTTTATAATAAAATATAATAATATTATAAATTTGTTCAAATTTCGGACGTTTACATACATCAGTTGGTGGAACCTATAGGATCACAGTAGATTCTAGGTTTCACCGGTATTTTTACTAATATATACTATTACCTAACATATACTCATACATTATATAATCATATTTTGATAATGTACGCGAGCTAGTTTTTAATAATTCGTGAAGATTTTTTATTAATTTTAAATTTAAAACGTAATTTAAAAATTCCGAACTTCACTTATCATTTGTCTTCGAAAAATCAAAACTAAAAACAATAGACACTTGAGACCTGGACCTCCTCAAGAGAAACCACAGATTTTATACTCCAAAGCTAAAAGCATATCAGGCGCGTATATAAAAAAAAATTCTGAGGGGGGGGTTTACAAAATGTAGCAATACAAATTGTGCCACAATATAATAAAACAATTTTTTCCTCGTTAATCGAAGCATATGAAAAGCACCTGAACCATATCGAATAAAAACTAAAACAAGTAAATAATAATTAATAAAATCCAATAAGGTACTTAACACTATAACAATATATCATCTTATAATTGTTTTAATTATTATTATTTTTACAATATTATGTATCTATATTATGATTATAAAGTAAATAAAAATACTAAATTTGTAATAAAAAAATAAATGATTAATTTCGGACGATTGAAAAATTTAATGACAATATTATTATTATGATCAAAATGTCGGCAATGATATGCCAATATTATTATATGAAATTATTACTTTTTTATTATAATCTTAACCAACGACTGTATTATACATTTTAAATATAAATAGAGGTAGGCATTTTATATTTTAAAATATATTAAAGTTTGTATATCTATTTTAGCTGTTGCCTGTTGTCATAACTTTCACGAAAGACCCAATATTTAATTTCATTAAATTCGCTGTTATCAACGGGGTTAAAATAAAAATAATAATACTTATATATCACACATATAATGTCATCTTATTTTAAAAGCAATTTGTTATATTCTGAGTGGTATTTCTGATAAAATTATAGAATACAAAATAAATTGTACATATATTATACATATTACTATAAACTAATTGTTTAAAGTTTAAACAACTATAACATGTAATTTTGTTATTCAATAAAATTCCAAAATATCGTGTAATCGTAAACACATGCAATTGAATGCGTGGCGAGTTTATATTAAATAATCTTGATTTAATATAAAATATATTATAATTTAATAATTAATAATATATCACTGTCGAAGACAAACCAGCCGACGACCGGAACCCTACTGGATTTTTCGGACTGAGTGCTAATAGGATATTGAATGGGCAAGAGCGAAGGAGTGATCGGTTAGGAACGCAATATCGGAGCTGCAGCTAATAAAATAAAAAAAAAACATCCCCAGTGCACCCAAAACGAACGCGGACGTGTTACGGGGAGCACACACACACGACTGACATTGGCTACCCTTGTAGGGCCTACGGGTCGCAGTCTAAACTTTAGGGGCGAGAATGTGTGGTCTAAATGTTTTATATATGTAGTGTGTCTGCTATAGATGCGTATCGAATCGCGTGCGGAACGAAAGCTTTTGTGGCGAAATTTCACAATGCGAATTATGTACGGTTGCAGCACCTGTTTGTTGGCCGCCCTGCTATAACTCATTGCTTATAATATACAAGTTATAATGCCGGTTCGGTTTTGATTTAAATTTCGTCGACCGTCTCTTTTCCAAAAGGTTACGTATCAGTATCACACTACTCGTTACGATATCCGCATTCTCAGCGTTCGTCACAATCGTCGGTATCATGTATCATGTATAAATGTATAATATATTATAGTATACAGTGGCGGCTCATGCTATGGGCACATGGGCACGTGTTCCACCTACAAAATTGAAAGAAAGAAGAAGAATTTATGTTAAATTAAAATTTAATAAGTATTTCATCATAATATAATTGGTAATATTGTATATTATTATTTAATTATTATCAAAATAAAAAAATGTTATCAAATACGAGCGCTTCAACGTGTTATACGTTCATACTTCATGTTCATACCACGGACTAAGATATATATCTTAGTCCACAATACATACTATCATAGACATATAAATAAATTAATAAATAAATTTAAATGTCTATGCATACTATACGTACAATGTACATATTATATGGTTATTCAGGTTATTGGGCGGCGGGCACAATCTGATTGTGCCCCGATTCTATTTTCATTGGTTGCATCCAAAAACCGCACAGTTTTGATTTTGACCCTAAAAAGGTTGATAGACAAACGCCGCACAACTTATCGGTCATTATCTTTAAAATTTAATACTAGGTTTATTATAAGTTATACTTATCGAAGTAAGAAAAAATCAAAAATCGTTAGTCACAATTTTTGTTGATAAGCATTTAAAGTTCAAATGTTTACAAAATAATATGTTAAAATCGCGAAAATTTGCAAGGAATTTTTAAGTTGGAAATTCATAACATTTTTATGATTTATATCTGAGATTAAAATTTTATAAAATTGCATTATATTATATAGTAGTACTAACTATTCATGTACTGATGCAACTGACACATAAAATATAACTGATAAATGCATTTTTAGATAATATAATCTTTATCGATTGGGATTTTACAATTTCGATTAGCACGACTAACGACAAAATATTATTATCCTTATCGATTTGAATATTGGTTTCGATTATCATGGGAAACGATCAAATATTATTTTAGATTTTAACTAACATACTATCAATCTACAAATTATACATTAAACAAACACTTATAAAATCAATTCAAATGCAGATACTGAATAATACAGATATAATAGACAGTAGAACAGGTTATAACATAAAATTACCTTATATATCACTATATATCACTATCCAGTACAAAAAGTGCTCCCGATTATATGGTCAAAACTATATTCAACAATTTAGGAAATGATGTAAAGTGTCTAATAAAGTATGAATGTGAAAATCAGTCTAATAAAACCAATGTAAAAAATATAATTACTAAAATAGTAAATGACCTAGATGAGAATGTGTGTAAAAATCAATTATTAAAAAGTATCTATGTGTAAATATAAATGATTATCTATTAGTATCGTTTAGTTGTAATTATAAGATAATGTTATTTAGAGAAGTAAAATATATCATTCTCAACTGTATAAGACACGTCACGACATTTTATTTTATTATATTATATAAATATAAGTAATATGTATACTCCGTATACCAGAAACGAGCTTGCTCAGTTGGTATACGTATCAGCTCTTATCACTATTATTGTAATAATTTAACTATTGTAATTTGATTATTGTATTGAAATAATGATATTGATTTTGCTGAAATAAATAAAAAAATAAATAAATAAATATATTATATTTAAACTGCTATACAATTAGTACAATTATGATATGTCAGCATATCATTACAATATAATTTATTCGAAAAAATAATAATACCTAATAATAATAATTCAAATAAAATGCAGATTTTATTATTTTTGTTATTTTTCATAGTAATTAATTTCCAAAAAATAATCAATAACCCAAAATATTTTAAATACAAGACCGGCAAATAAAGCTACATTTTGTATATGTCAGACGGAGACAACAAAATGTGAATGTGTGAGTGTAGTGACATCGTATCGTATTTATATATATAAGTATATTAAGTAATATGTATAAGAATCATGAATTTTAAATGTTCAACGAGTGTGATTTTGCTTCCTAATTAAAATAATAAATAGATAATTTTAATGTTAACTTAAGAGGACGTTATAGCCGCATGTGTTGTCTCTGTCTTACTAACGTTCATCATAACAAATTTACGTTCAACAGAACACATTTTGTGATGTTAGCTTTAATATTAGAGTAAATTACCTATTAAAGTTACCTATTATTGAATTTAAAGCTATGAATATTATCTAGAAAATTTAATGTGACTACATATTCATTATACCTACAACTTACCCACCGCTTTAGTGCTTTACAAATACTGAAGTCTGAATAAAGAAGTTTGCTGCACGATAGATCCTTTACAGACCTGCGTATACTTGTCGTAAAAGTTATACTAGGTGAACAAAATATTTTTACACATGAAAGTTTTAAATGTAATTTATTTGTATTGCATGTTAACAGCATTTAATATTATATTATATATTTATAAAGTATAAATTATTAAATTTTGTTAAAAATGCCTATGACGAGTTGTATCGAAAAATGCTCTATAGTCTTGGTAATCGAAAAGCCAACAGCCCAGAAAAATTGCATTTTATCGGATAATTAAAAATTAAATAATAACAATTAACACAATGCATGTCTAAACATTTATTAAATGAATGAAAATATGATTTAAGAAAGTAATTTTTATACAATAAAATATATCCTTCTGATGATGTGAAAAAAAATATAAAAAAATATACCTAATTATTATTAACAAATAATAATATAATTGGTAATACAATAGTGTCTACAGAATAGTATCATAATACACTTACCTAATTTATATTTTTATATATAAATTATAAACATAACATGAAATTATTCAATAGATCGTCATCGAAATTTTAAATAAATTAGATTATTGAATTATACAATTAAAATCAGTACCTATGTATAATGTATACATTTTAAGCACACGGCCGGTGCACGTGTCAATGTATTATGTATTATAGTTAAACTTTTTATTTTAATGTGAGACAATACTTATTAATGTCACACGCACACATATAGGTACGACTTTATGACTATATGGGACCCCCTTCAAAGGTTGAATTTCAAATGGTTGATAACACAACTTCTCACTGATTTCTTTTAGATAATAAATGTTTTAAACTTTAAAAATGTCTTTTTTCGCGAAGGTAATAAATTAATTTTATTATTTGACGTTTGTTAAAAATTTAATATATAGATATACAATTTCGTTCATCAATACAAAAATAATTTGTTACGGAGCTTCTTTATGCTTCTATAAACATCGAATGACAACTGACATTGATTAATAACTATTATTTATATGATAAAGAAAGGTTGGGGAATTAATGAAAACAAATATGAACCAAAATAGAACAAGATAAATAGAAATATTGATGTACAGAGTAAACCAGCGCGTGTAAAAGCCTTCACATCACAAAATATGTTCTCCTGGACGCAAATTTGCTATAAAATACGTTAGTAAGATAGAGACAACACAAACGGACAAGTATAACGTCCTCTTAATAATGAAATAGGTTGGTTTTTAAATTAACTAAATTTAAAGATCTGAGTTTATTTGTAATGCGGGTTCTTTTAACGGTTTTTTTTATCTTTCATTGATTCGGTCCACGATGTATAGAAATAATTGGAAGCAGAATAATTCAATAATGTACATATACGTAGTACTTCTATTTTTATATGGCATGGTAAAATTTCAAAATGACCTGCTTGATACTTTGCATACAAAAAAAAAAAAAAAAACCCGAAAAGACGCCCTTGTTTTAACCTGAAATAGTTAAGCAATAATACATAATTGTTAGTTATAAGTTATAACTTATAAATCATAATTGTAATAATAAAAACTTAATAGTTAACTTCAAAAAATGGTTAATAATAACAGTACTGATATTTAACAATAGAGTAGAAAATAGCTAAATAGTAAATAACAAACTAGAAACAGTTGTAAACAAAGTTAGTTTCGTTTGTATAACATCATTATAAAATGAATACATTTATTACTCAATCTAAAATTCGATTAATTCAAATCCCGAACTTAAAATAGGTGTTATCATTTAAAAAAATGACTGTTGTATTTCATATTCACGTGTCTAATGGGTTAACCATTTTTAAAAATTTCACAAAATATATATTTCAGCTCCTCTTATGTTTCTAAAAAACTCAATAAAAGATCTCAAAGATCATTTTCTGAATAATTAAAATTGTGATTACACTTTAGGTATATATATATTTATATTGGAAATGATAATAATAAAAAAACATGCTAAACAAATGATTTTCGTGTACGTACCTTTATATCCTGGGAGGTCTGTATGACAGTGATGTATACAACGGCACATCGCTTATTAAATTACGATTAAAAACAAGAATTATTATATATTCCACTATTTCCACATATTTGGAAAGAGAGTTATTCTTATTTATTTTCCCTACTTTATTATACAGGGGTTCCGCTAAAAGCAGCTGTTGGTTTACAAAATACATATGAGTGTAGTATAAAATCCATATCTAATGCATCTAAATTAACATCGCAACTGCCGCCGAGAAATATTAATATATTATTATTATTATACTCCCTCATAATAATCTTTGACAATGACAAATTAATAATAATATGACGTATTCAGTTTACAAAAATATTATGTTATATGCGTCTTACTTACATAAATGTGATTTTATAATAAAAATAAAGATATTATAATTTATATTACATATTTATAATAATATATTGGATTTTGCCAATAGTAATTATTGTAATACCTATACTTATACAACACTGATAATTATATTGTATTAATAATATGTAAACATAATATACAAATATGAATTAATCTAATTTATTGGAAATTACAATGTAAAAAAATAATATGTATTACTATTGTTGTTTTAAGAGGACGCCATACCCGCATTAGTTGTCTCTGTCTTACTAACGTACATTATAACAAATTTTCGTTCAGTAGAATACATTTTGTGACGTTAGCTTTAATATTAGAGTAAATTTACCTATTATTGAATTTAAAGCTATGAATATTATTAAGACATAAGCTTTTAATGATATTATTATTTTAAAGTGAGTTATGAACATTTTAAAGTTGTTATATTTTACATAGCTTGAACTCACATTAAAATAATAATATCATTAAAAGCATATGTAATTGTCTAGATGATAATATTTTTACCTTTAAATTTTATAATAGGTAAATTTACTCTAATATTAAAGCTAACGTCAAAAAATGCATTTTCTACTGAACGAAAATTTGTTATGATGTACGTTAGTAAGACAGAGACAACACATGCGGGTATGGCGTCCTCTTAAGCGTTTAAGAAAAATATAAATTAATATAGGTAATAATAAGAGATATTAGTATTTAAAAAGTAGATTTAAGAAAAAAAATTGTATAGCAATATAACAGTAAGTTAGTAAAATTATGTTTAAGCATATTGTAACTAGGTAAGACAACAATAATATTACAACTAGTATAATTTTATACATAGTCAATAAAATAACTAGGTTAAACATAAAATAAACGATATAATATAATTAATATTAAATATATAAGGATATAATGGGAGAACCAAATAGTGGTCAGCGGTGGTCACCACTATAGAGACCGAAAGAAAGTATTTACAATATTTTGGTGCACAATAAATTGTAGTAATAGGTGTAGTAATAAGTAACTACAAATTAAGCATATTTTAATATAGGCCAATGAAGTAAATGTGCTGAGGTAGCGAAATTGTAAATTAGATATATGGAAAAAGAAAGAAGAGAACGGGGCAGTGGTGGTACCTGAGTGCTGCGATACTTTTGTTTGTTTGTTTGAATTGTGTTTGTGTGTGTATTCTAATAAAAGTATCATAGCGCATTGGATCGTTTGATTATTTTTGGTGTCACCTTGTAAACTTTAAAACCGATCTGAAACCGGTTAATTTATGGTCGTTGAGGATTTAAAGTTTAAACAATAAGATAGTCCTACGTTAGTTGTATTCTTTCAATATAATCTGTAACCGGTTAATTTATGGTGGTTGAAGATTGAAAGTCTAAACAAAAAGGTAGTGATATCGATTTCTTGTAAGCCAAATTGAAACCGATTAATTTATGGTCTTTTGGTTACTCAAGTGCCGATAGGAATAAACTACTGATTATTGTGTATATGACAAAATGAACAAGGATATTTAATATATTGTCATAATATTATGTAAATGCCTAACGCTCGGGACAAAAGTGTGTATGACTAAGGGAAAAACAAAATTGATTATATTATTGTTTAGATATAACAAAAATCATAATGATATGGTGGATCTAGCTAAATTCTAGCTAACAGAGCTGGCTTGCAGCACCATGTGTAATATTACACGAACCATTTGGAGCCAATTTTGACTTGTACTAATGATATTATGGTGTTTATCTAACGATGTATAATTTAAAAACTAGGTTACGAAAACCGATAATAATAATATGACTATAATAAGGTAATGCGTATATAATCTTTAAACAGAAAATTACCAATTTATTTAAAAAATAAATTCTAAAAAATCCCTTGGTAGCTAAATTGCATTTACGCCAATTTTTTTAGAGGTTTTTTATTTGTTCGTTATTTCGTTTACGGGTTCCGGTGTGGTGGTGTATAATTCAAGCACTTTACACGAAACCCGCAAGTCCTTCGATTGGTTGGATTACCGAAATATCGAATGTATACCGGTGTGTATTGTAAGTTCTTTTAACACTTGTAATAATGATATTATGGTGTTTATCTAACAATGTATAATTTAAAAACTAGGTTATGAAAACCGATAAAAATCTATAAATAGTAATATGACTATAACAAGGTAATGCGTATACAATCTTTTAACAGAATATGACTAATTTATTAAATATACACAATGACGTTTACAAAATACTATGTACAATCCCACTAAAAAGGATATTAAATATATTGTAATAATATTATGTAAATGCTTAACGCTCAGGACAAAAGTGTGTATGACTAAGGGAATAAAAAAATTGATATTATTGTTTAGAATGTTTAGATATAACCAAAATCATAATGATATGGCTAATTGTATTATTCACTACGCATAAAACTGTTTTATACAAAGGACTAAATCAATATCTAACGAAAGACTGATATTAGACTAGGGCTGTCTATGCACTCAGAAAAAAATTTCATATAATTAATGAAAAACGCATGTTAAATCAATGAAAAACGGGTATGATTTTGATCCAATGAAGTCAACTCATTATATTCAGGTTATTGATTTCATTAAATTAATGAAGCTTATAATTCTTGAAAAATAATAAATTAATTATGACTATAACCAATTTCAAGAAATTATTTCTTTCATAGTAATAAATCATATTATAATAGAAACAAATATTAATTGTAATAAGATTAATACTACTACCTTTAAATTATAACCCTAATATCTTTAAATTAAAGATTTAATGTACTAGATAAAAGTACATTTTCCTTCAATATAACGATTTTTTTTAAAAAAGTTCAAAAAATTCGAGCACCATGTTAATCAAGGCGTCGCCCAAATCCGCCGGAGCGGGATTCGTTCTTGTTACTTTTGTACCTGCCTATGCTTGGGAACCTAACGTTAACACCTATCGACTACAGTTTGAATTGATAACTGATGCCAAATCTTGAGCATTTAAGCCGTTATTTCTGAGCTGCTTTTTTATTTTACGTTAAACATTGTTTAGCTATGCGATTCGTATAATTCATGTGTAATTAAACTTGGATATTCTTATTAATTGTCTTTTTAATTTATATACTATTTATCAACAACATCAGTTTATATTTTCATGTTTTTTATGTATTATATATTACCCTTAGTATAGAAAACTACAGAGTACAAAATATACAATCTACAATATTTTAATATACCAAATTTATTTAAAGAATTAAATATTAATGTTTATACCAGTTCTATATCTATATAAGAGTCTAGGTACTCTTTTTAAAAATAGAACATAAGATTTAAATGACTGCTTTCCATTTGTTTCAGCCCTAAGAGAATATAGAATAAATAAATTTACTAAATAGATTTAGTATAAAATGTTTTAATGTTAGACACTTCTTATACAAATAAAAGCTATAATAGTTTACGCAGTAGTAATAATGTACGCGTTTGCTACAATCTTACATATATGCTATAAAGCGACGCCAAAATTTTTCTACTAATTGGCTGATATTTTTTTATCTTATTAACTATTAAAATATATTTTCGTCATTATAACGGAAAATACTATTAATTCAATACCATTTTACAGTTGTTAAATTGAGAAAAAATGAAGTATTGATAATATTCCATTAACATTAAGATGTTTTCCTTAAAACTAATACTATTTTAGAAAACTTGAATTATGATATCCGATAACATTGATTATAGGAAAAGTAACATTGATGCAAAGATTGATTGAAATGTATTTAATGTAATAAGCTATTGATTTTAAACCATTTTGTTAACAAATAAGGTACTATTTTTCATTAATTCAACATCATAATTATGCGTAAAAATGAAGATATCTTTCATTGTTTCTAAGTCAGTTGAACAAAAAATAAAATATTTTTTTTTCTTTATTTTAAAGAAAACTGAATAATAAAATCAATGGATTTGCTAAAATTTGATTGTATATTTTTATTATTAAATTAAAGAAAATATCTTTGAATTGATTAAGTTATCTTTGAAATGATGAAATTTGTCATACATTTTAAGAAAACAATAAAATAGTAAATCAATGGAATAAAATCATAGAAATTAAAACTATATTTTCTCTGAGTGTGGCATTACAACAATGCCAGTGCGTTATTTGTTTTTCTCTCTGACCAACGTACAACATGGCAAATTTTTCCGTCCACAATAATTGTTATAACCATATTAGTTTCTTAAATTAGATCGAAATAATCTGGTATAAAATTTAAAGTTAAGAACATTGTCTAAACTTCTAGAGTATTTCATAAACGTTTAAGTATATTTTATGTTTAATGCGAGTTATGAGTATTTTAAAACTGTAAATTGTTGATACATCTTAAAAAACTCATAATTTGCTTTACAATTAAATTATAATAAAACGCTCATCAGGTGCCCTAGATAACTTAATTTTGAATTTTATGATAGTTCATTTCACTAGTATTTGATATATAATAATAAAGTTATACTAGTTATAGTCATTATTGTGAACCTAATATTTCCCAAGTTTCGCGTATATTAAAGAACAATAACAAATTCTACCATGACATCTTCTTAATATGTCGTGATTAATGCTGTCACATTTTTAATAATAATAATTTATCGTAAAAAGGAAAATTTACAATTTATTATTTTATTATATTATTATAATTATTATTCCTACTATTAATATTAATATAATATAATACAAAGTATAGTAGATAAGGTATATAATATAATTTATGTAGTTTATTATACATTTAACAATTCTTTTATTGCACTTAAATATTCCGTTTTGAAAACGACGTTGTGTATATGAAATAAAAGTAATTTTTATAAATAGTAATATTAGTAATACTATTGTTTATACATTTTTATTGGTTTACTTAACCTAGTTATTAATTAAATATTACTAAATAAACATTTATCGTTAGCACATGTGTTAAAAGAGCATACAATACACATCAGTAAATGGACAATTTCACGATAATCGATCGACTTGTTTCGTGCCGATAGCTCATAATTATACACCGGAATTAGTAAACGACATTTCAAATATAATAATTTTAAATATTTTCATTCTCATTTCACTTTTTAACGTTCATATAATTTTTATTCCTAGTGCATATCAAATAATCAAAATGAATTTTTTTAAGCTTAATTTAATAAGTATTTCAATTACAATTTTTGTAGTTTTGTTTATTATTCCAGCTGGTTCTATTAATGTTATAGGTATGAACAAATATATTGATACATAATTATAATTTTTTGTATTCGAAATTTCTATTATATTAATATGCATACTTATTATTTGTAGAATTTGTATTGATTAATTTAATATTTTTTATAGACTTTATAGACATACAATCTATACAATTTCTTACTTTTAATTTTTATACCAATTTATTTCATAAGTAATAAAAATGTTAAGCTTGGATGTTTGCTTTGATTTTTAACTCAATAAATACAGGTGTAGTTTATAAATTAGCCATAACAAATTGTTTGATAAGTATATAATAATTATTTGAAATATTGAAATTTTATGGATATTAGTCAAGTAACAAAAAATGAATGTACTTATATTATAACAATAAATTTTATAATTTATTTTTACATTGTTTTAGAATAAAATCAGTATAATTTGTTAAAATTTGAAAAATATACATAAAATATTCAAAACGATCGCTGATTTTATGTGAAAATTACTAATTAGTGTATGGTAATTAATATAGTGTACTTTTTTTTTCAGAAAGTTGTAAATGTAATATATTTTTTTTATTATTTAACATAATATGTTAACTTAGAATAGTTTTAATATTAAGTATTCGTATTCTTAGATGATGGTTGAATTTACTGACCACAATTTTATGAAATCAGAAGCTTGAATCTACTGTTTTTATTGTACCAATTTAAAAAAAAAAAAAAAAAATTACAAATTAATTTAATCTAAGTACTGTTTAAATCCATAAAATATACAATAATGTATTCATTTTTGATTCTGAATGCTTCACTGAATGTATTAATTTTACATTTATTGTTTAGAATTTTTCATTATCATTTATTACCTAATCATATGTGTAAAGTTGAATGAATTTGAGATTTGTTATTTTGAATTGTTCATTTAAAAGTAATACTTACTGTTAATAATATCTTCTCCCTTCTCATCCATACACCACTCTTTCATATAATTGTTAATTATTTGTTGGGTTGTCTACGTTCATAACTCAAAACCTAAAACAAAAGGTTTTTAACTCATATTACATCTGAATTTTAGTATATAATAAGCCATACGCCCGTGCATACGCTTGGTGGACTATTACAGACAGACTGATTTTAGAAAATTATAAACAATAATAAATTGAACCAAAATCAATTGGAACAATTTGCAGAATATTTTTTTCTATTTTTTTTTATTAAAAACCCATACGAATCTGCTAAAACTTCAGAGCAAGTTTTTACAAGACAAAGTTAAAATTTTATGTTGTATCATCATATCTATTATTTAATTAAAAAATAAGCTTGTTTGCCTTATATTAAGATCAAAAGTGTTGGTGGGAAATAATTCTGCATAATCCCCTAGAAAATCAGTTTCCACAAAAGTATGTTTTTAAAAAATTCTAGTTGTTTCGACAATTCCATTGCAACCGCTTCCAATGCAATTAGTAGTGTTTGTCAATGTATAGTTTAGTAATGAATCTTCGAGACTTTGTATGCCATTTTCTAAACAAATTATATTGGTAGCACTATTTCTTTCAATATTGAAGTATATGCAGTTACTATTAGAATAATGAACATATTAAATAGCCGATGGAGTATTAACAAAGAGTTATACTTTGAATCTATTAATTTAATTTCTATTCTTCCATAAACATCTTTAAAAATGTTTTGTAATATTTGAAAATGCTCAATGTTTGTTTGTTTGGGTGTTTCGTTGATAACTAATTATTTACAAAACTTTAAAAATGTTTATTGTTTGAATCCACAAAATCTCTATACTGAGGGAAGTCAATGTAAGCCATAGTAATTAGTACTGCTACCAGTGGCGTATCCAGAATGAGTTTATGGGGGTGGTTATAGGAATAAAAATATATCTACAACATAATATTATTATCTATAATATACATTTTTAAATTTATTTCATAATATTTATTGATTAAATATTATATTGTCATTCTTTTAAAATTAAAAAATAATATACCTCCTCGTATTTACAATGTTACATAGACTACTTTTATTATTAGACTTATATTTTGAATTATTAGTTTCTTGGAATTTGTATAAATTTGAATAATAATTGAGTTGGTTTTTTTTCTATTACATTTTTTAGATCTATATCCATTAAATACATTGGATTTATGGTATTCACAACCAATGTTTATTAAATATTTCTACAGCATTTTACCATCTCTTAAAAGGAATTTTCATTAAATATCCAAGTTTTTGATTCCCAATTCTTCCACCTTCTCCAGAAAATATTACACAGTATTTATTATACACACCATCCTCCTAAAATTAATTATAAATACATTTATATCTAATGTAAAAAGATGATTCTAGTTTGAAGACGATACGGCAAAGTCGGGATACCAACTTCATGCACGTTTGTTTAATGTTTTGCTACATTATATTAGATATTAAATTTATTATAGGTAAATTGAGTTGTATCTAGGGTTGCCACCTTTGAAAGATAGCAGCCTCGAAGACAGGCCGATAAGCAAAAGCATGTAGTATAATCTATAGCTTACTTTATGAAGTGAAAAGATAAGTAATGAAATGCAAAAAAATAATAATATAATCACATATTTTATTATTCAAAATTACAATAATATGTTTTTATTTAAATTTAAAATCATACTTAACATTATTTGTTCCACATTTCAATAATTTTTCTTGTTCAGGATTTTTTAAAAAGTACCAAAATTCTTGACAGTTCATATTGTAATTTAATTTGACGCAGAGTTCTGATTTAACTATTTCCACTGACAGGCAATTTCTTTCATCGGACCATAAATTTCCCATCAATGAAAATACTCGTTCAACAAAAGCGTTACTATTATGGGAATTGAAAATATTTTTCCAATAATTTTTGGAAGTTCAGTGAAATTGTTTTTTTTTGAACAACTATAAGTCTCTAAGTCCACATTAAGTCTGAAGATAAGTTCATTTTTTAAAGCTCTGCCCAGACTCCTTGCACATTTTTTATTTCGTCGTAAAGTCAAAAGATTCACAGATTTTATTGCATCATCATCATACTCAATTGTTTTGTTTTTTTTAATTAAAGTTTGAAAACATCTAAAAATAGAATCGTTGAAGTCGTAATTTTTTTTTAAATAATCAATAGTTTTTTTATACACTTCTGTGGTTTCTTTTTTAAACATTACTCGCTCATTTTCTTGAAGTGCTGAAATACTTCTCGTAATTTTTGCACCATAAAATGAGTCATTCAATCGATTTTCAATTTTATCTTTTAGACTTTCCATTACAATTTACATTGTATAAGTCAACAGATGTTACGGAATTTGTTTCGAGTATTAATAATGCTCACTTTGTATATTCATATAGTGGTGAATAAAGTCCAAAAAGCATTCTGGTAATGTTACTTTGCGTGACAAATCAGTCATTTCTGTCGTATCAATATTTTTGACAAACTTCCATCATATGACTTGATGAGATTTCTCTTTTCCTCGGTATTTAAAATAAGATGAAACAGCAGGCCAAGACATTATCAGTTTATCGACAGCTTTAAACAAACGTAGCCATCTTGTTGGTCCATGTCGAAGAACTTTTCTGTATTCAATTTCGAATTCTTCAAAAAAAATTTGAAGTTTTTTTACGCGCTTAGCACTATTTTAAAATTCGGCCTGCACTTTCAACATTAATTTTTCTACATCATATGTTAATTGTTTCATAGATTTACTAGCAGCATTGTGAATAACGTGACAATTACAATTTGCTTTTATTATTTTATTTTCTGGTTGTTTTTCGAGAAGCTTTTGATAGACTGAATGCCGTAATTTACTGATGCATTGTCGGTAGAGAATCCAGATAATAACTCAGCGTCTAAATTTGATTGCTGTATACAGTTTTCAATATTTTCGAAAATTTTTAATGATGTTTCATCTGGATCTTCATAAAAATCCATTAGTTTATTTTAATTAGGTTAGGTTAAATTATTTTAAGTCTTCCATGGTGATAATAATTAATAAATCTAAAATAAATATCGATGCACGATTACACTGACAAAAACTAAACGCAGATATTCGGATTCGACCACACAAACTCGACTGTGAGGTTGAAACTGATTCGTAAAATCGTAATCACAGACTCATAAACCGTAGTTCATAATCTTATTATTCTTATTATTGTGTTATTAATTTATTAGTAGTATAAATTGAATTTATAAGTCTATATAAGACTATAAATCGTATCTTATTTTATATTTTTATATTTTGGCGTAAGAAAATCAATGTTCTTGTTACTTATTGACAAACTTTTTATAATTATATAAAAATACGTCGTCATGTTTTGGGATACATGTCAATTGCTCGCTAACGACAATTTATCGAAGAGAAATTGCTAGCAAAACTAAAAATTATATTATTAATATATATATTATTTATTTATTTAAAAAAATCCCGAACAAAATTGCTATATAATAAAAAAATAATAAAAAAAATAGTATTATTATTTAAATTTCATATTATATTATTAATATATATATATATATATATTATTTATTTATTTAAAAAAATTTCAAACAAAGTTGCTAAATAATAAAAAAATGGTAATATTATTTAAATTGCATTTAAAAAATGAAATCAATTAAAATTACTAAAAAGTACGTACAATTAAAAATTAAGTTTGCAGTTGAAAATTATAAGCTATTCCATGTAGATAATCCAGAATGAACAGATCATTATAATCAGTGCAAAGTTTTTTAATTCTCTTAGCCCTATCTTGGTTTTTTTTTTTTTTGGGGGGGGGGGGGGGGTCAGTGCCCGATATAAACTGCTCAATTTTGAGTTCATTTATGTTTTATTTTTTCATTAAAGCTCCAATAAAACGCCATATTGATGGATGTTTTCCACTTAAGATCGACGTAAAACAATTATGCCAACCTTCAACGGAATTATTTGTTGTTACTGTATCTAGTTCTACTCTTAGAAAACAGTTCCATTTTTCAATTTCAATTGAAGGTACAAACGCTAAAGCTGGTAGCATTCTTCTACTATTATTAACTATTATTATAAAAAAAAATTTAGTTTATTAAAAATTAATTGTATAATATTTTATTTTTATATTAGGTAGGTACCTAGTTAGTAGTTTTAATAAAATATAATATTTTATAATACCTGCGATGACATTTCTCCAATAACAGCATGAATACTAAGTGTAGGTTGGGAAGAAATCTTCTTTAAATGTGAAAAATGGGTAGGTCTATTATTATTAAAAAGTTAATAATTATATTACTTATTCGGGTTATCTCGTTATCGAGCAATAAATAATAATGATCAGTTTATTCTGGATTAGCTACGTGAAATAGCTTATAATATTTTCAACTGCAAACTTAATTTTTAATTTTACGTATTTTTTAGCAATTTTAATTGATTTCATTTTTTAAATAGAATTTAAAAAATAATACCATTTTTTTATTATTAATTTTGTTTTATTTTTTTAAATAAATAAATAATAATATATGTATATATATATATTTATCAATAATATAATTCTAGTTTTGCCGTGCTGTTACACTCTTTGGCGCTACAGGGAAACTGTACCTTAAGATGAGTATTTTGGTAGGAGATACGAGTTATTTTTGCTTTTTCCTCTTTGATTTCCTAATGTTCTTTTTTTCATTTAAATTTTTATAGTCAACCTCCAATGATGTGGTTGTGGCCGACGCATCCATAACATTGCTATATTCACAAATATTTTTGAAAGAATGTTCTGGCGAAATGCTATGTTGTACACTTCTAGGAAATGATGGTTTACAGCTTCTCGAATTAGCGATATGCCTTTTAATGATACAATATGATTTTCGAGGAACGTTTCAAACCTTGTCGATAACAAAATGTTTTTGAACGTGACAGACATTCATTTTTTTAAAACTAGATTCGATTGCTGCTGATGTTGCTACTTCCTCACCGTATCCTAAATTGGAATCATAACCCTAGTTCCCTGACTACAATAGAAGGAGTTTTTAAGTTTTAATAATGATAGGAACAATGAAAGACAGTAGAAAAGATTAATACCATTTCTTTCTTCAATTAAGGATTTAGTTTCATAATAGATGGAATTGGCACAAGCTTGAAAAGGATTTTTAAAATGTTCTCCCATTTTGTCTATCATATTCTTGTTCTAGATAAATACATTCTTTATCTTCATATAAACCAAACGCTAGTGTGAATCACTTTTATATATCAATTTTGATCTGCATGTCTCTACTCCATGATTTTCGGTAAAATATTTATTTTTGCTTCTGTTGCCATTAATTCAATTAGCTCGTTTTGTATGTTGTGACCAAGTTAATGAATACTAGTTTGCTTATTTATTATTCAACGTAAGTGCTCCATTTTCTAAAGCTGGGTCAATCTTACCCATAATTTAAATAATGCCTATAAATTTCCTCTTGTTTTCTGTATTTAATATATCTGAAAATTCTCTGAAAGTATCGTGATGCTTTGCTAAATATTTTACAGTGGCAATGATGCGGATCATCACATTTTTCCAATGTTATTTTTCTTTTTCCATAGCCAGTGGAATTTTCAAAATCCTCTACTTTAGTCCCATCCATGTCTGTACCTAAAGCATTTAAATTTAGGCTAGAATGTTCGTGGATTTTAAAATTTCAGATAAACACTTCCAATTATTGGTACCTATGGTTGACAATAAGGATTGCTGTGGTCCGGAAAAAGTAAAAAGTTTACATCAAAAGCAAAATACCCTGGGTCGGACGCTTGACTGGAGAAATTCTAGTAATCAAAAATTTAGTTTTGTGATTGGATGGGTGATGATGATTGCAAAGTTAGTACCATTGATTTGGTGGTTCTATACTTTGGTGATTTTGTTTCGAATGCGTACAAGTTTAATTTTAGTGTTCAAGTTGAATTTTAGTGTTTAGGTGTCTTTCACCAATCAACGTAAATCGATGACCGACTGTGCAACCCGCCTACGGTGGATTGTTCTACCTACTTAAGTCGACAGTCTGTTACTGTTTTGTACTTGAAAAACTTGAAGTCGAATCCTTGATTTGAGTGTCTAGCAGTCAATCACCAACCGGTATAATTTAATTTACACTGCACAAATGGACCTACCAGGTAGGCGAGCCGACTGTGTTGGATGTTAGCACAATTAGTGAAACCAGAACTTTGCATAAACTTAAATTTCGAAATATATTATATAATATTATCATACTCCTCCTGACGTCAATATTCGAGTGTTGTTTTGTTCGTAAAAAAGTTAAATCGCGTATTTGAACTTTAAGTAGTCATTAATCAACGGTAAAAATCAAATTTTCATACGCAACTAAACATAACAGGTAGACAATCCGGGGTCGCGGACAATGTGGATGCATAGGTGAAATTATTTATGTATTGAATATACAATATTACCAAAAATCATAAGTTCATGACACTCGAGTATTATTAAAAAAAATTTGTAATTTACTCTATTAATTTACAAAAATAGAAACTATATACATAGAAATCAATTTAAAGGCGTGTTTGTCGTATTATACATAATAATAATTCTAAATAATTTTAATAAAAAATCTGGGTGGCCATGTAAACCAGTGCGCAGCCGCCGGAGCGGGGTTTCGAATTTGCTTGCTTAATTATGGGAACCTATGCTTATCACCTATGGACTACACTACTACAGTTTGAGTTGAAAAGCGCAGCTGAATATCGAGCTATTAGCCGTTTCGGAGCCGCTGAGGTTTTCGCGTGACGATACCTCAAATCGCACAAAAATTATTATTGAATTCGTCTTCAATAACCGTTTATATATTAGTATATTATTCGAATCGCATACGATGCACGATGCGTATTACTAGCGTTTATCATACGCATACGCCATACACTATTAGAACGCACCTAATCTATTCGGAGAGATATCGAACACACGCACTTTATAGGGTACCGAACGTCAAAGTACATAGGTACGTTCGACAGATGCGATTTAAAATATAAATCGTCATGACCTCACGCCGTTATAGAACACGCGTTTCATCCGACATAGTACGGGTATCTATGAATATAATCATTAAATCGTTTGATCACGATTTAAAGAAACCATATCATAGAAACCATCGCGGGGGGGGGGTCTGGTGACTTATAAACAAAACCGGAACGACACCAGCAAAGCGATGCAATTTTAAAAAAATAACGCCATCGGAATGCAGTTCACATAGGCATGGCTGTACGGGTGGCGCAGCGGTCGGCGGGCCGCGTCAACATTTTCATTTTATTTAATAGTGAAGTGAAGTGATGATACTACATGTATTATATAGTAATAATATATTTATTACGGATACAACTTCATTTACAAATAACAACATGGTTTAATAAAAGCGGTGTTTAATATTATGCAACAACAAATTAAATAACATTTTGAAAAAAAAATTATGAATTATAATTTTTGATCATTGAACGTAATTTGAATATATCAATATTATCATTTATCATAATTGAAAAATCTACGTTTCTCATATAAATATATTGTAACAGTAGTTGATAATAATATACACTGACATTATTATAAAAGTAATTTAATACCTAAAATGTATGTTATTATAAACGCAAATATATACATACAATAATCTTTGAAATTTTTTTGTAAAACTATTTCCCATGCGTCCACATTTTCAAAATGAAATATACATTGTAATAAAAAAAATAATAAAAAAACTATATCTCAAAAAATATTAGATTAGAAATAGATACCATACATTTTTTTTAAATCTGTGTGTTTCTATTCGGTTTACACGTTACTACAACCACCGCCGACAACTGTTGACATTGCAGTTGTTTCAATTAGGTGTTGGTACTAGGTAAGTTAGGGGAGAGGATGCGCAGGACTAACAGAATTTCGTCGAGTCGCGGCACCTTTCTTTCTTGATACAGATTATAAATTAGGAACCTACTTGTTAATTATTTCCATATTAAATAAGAGTTAACCATTACATTAATTAATTGTTAATGATACTCAATCATAGTTATACATAATAGAATTTTAATAATTTTAAAATTTAATAGTGTTTTTAAGAGCTGCTGGATTTACTGGTAAGTAATCGTAATATACAAAGTAGTAATTTTATTGTATACACAACCTTTTTTAGAGATTATTAGACATAGTTATAACTTAAAACTTATAAGCATTGACTTAAAATAATAAATTTAACGTTAGGCTTATGTATTAGTTATGTATTAGTAAAATACATAATGTGATAAGGATAATATAATCGCGGACTCTTGGTCTGTAGTATATTTGTATTTTTAAATGTAATTGTGTGCGCTTCTCTTTCTCGTGTACTTAAAATCGTTCTGTGCTCGCTGCTTGTGCTTTGGAAGTCGATGTAACTCAACCAGTGCAGTCTTTGATCAGTTTTTTTGTTATCACCGTGCTCTCGTTCTAACTTCCACCATAGCTGTTTTCTGGAGACTTTAAGGAGATTCGATACCGTGATTTTCTGTTTTTGTCTTACGCACGCGTGACATAGGATTTTAGACGGATCCTTTGCCAATCATACCAATTGATCCAATGAAGCGATAAGAATTCTAAAAACAGATTTGAATTTGTCGTTGAGTCTAATTGAAATTGATTTTTTCAGATTTTTGACTTTTTGATTTTAACTTTTCTAAAAATTGAAATACGGCAATTTTTAACTACTCTTTTTTAACATTAATTTTTTAGGAATTTGGAGGAAAATATCAAAGCTGTGAGAAAGTCGATCCCAAATAGACTTGACGATAAATTCAAATCTGTTTTTATAATTCTTATCGCTTCGTTGGATCAATTGGTATGATTGGCAAAGCATCCGTCTAAAATCCTATGTCACGCGTGCATTAGACAAAAAGGTTTCGCCGACTACTGATGGTAAATGTCCGAATTTCGATTAATTATTATTAATATTTAAGTATATTATAGGTAGGTACTATATCAATGACTAATATATTAGATACACACATTTATATTGTTGTTATATATTATGACAACTAAACTGCGATCGGCTTTTATCTTGATTATCATAATTATTATTATTTAAGTATGGACTTTGAGAATTTTCATTTCGACTTTCATATACATCATGATAATGGAAGACCTTGACACGTGTACTCATACAATCAAATCACTATCAATAGAATCACAAATTTACAATACAATCAATAAATTAGCCAAAAAGGTACCTTTATATAATATACCTGTATATGATAAAAGTTGTTCCTACTTTATACTGTGTTGCACATACAATAAAATTTAGTTTATGATACGGTCATACGGAACAGGTTTGATAATAGATTGATTTATAGATTGAATAGGAATATTAAAAATAATATTGTATGCAGTATTCGTTTTACAATTGTCGCGAAAAGTATACGATTTTCAATATGTCACTTAAAATACGGTTTTATGAACTTTTAAATGGTGTTGTTGAAGCAAAAAATAATATAAAGGTGTGATTGTTTGAAAAAATTTGTAACAAACAGATGTAAATGCCGAACCAAAAATGCATTATGCAACTCGAGATGTCACAGTAGCCAAGCCTGCACAATTAAATAATTTAATAATACAATTAATTTAATTATAATAAAAATAATATACTAGTAATAAATGTACTTAGTACATTTAATTCGTCAATTTTTGCATTAGTACTTAATTAGATAAAAGCCGATCGCAGTTTAGTTGTTATAATATATAACAATAATATAAATGTGTGTATCTAATATATTAGTCATTGATATAGTACCTACCTATAATATACTTAAATAATAATAATAATTAATAACTTTGATAAAAATGTTTGGACTTTTACTAACACTGATTGTTTATCCTAAGATTTACCAAATCTCGTTTGTAAAAGTCCGAACTACAAAAATCATTCGGGGTTTGACCAAACGATGTTGTATATCCTAGGTTTTAACGAAATCAATTAGTCCGAAATTCGGATTTACCGGTAAATTCTAGGTTTAACCGGTATTCGTACTTTTACCGTAACATATATATATATAAATATGATACTGTCGCAAAGTGTTACAAATATAATATTATAATAATACGGGGGCCCCAAAATAATAATAATAATAACATATAAATAATTACAGTCATATGAGTTTTACAATAAATTATAACATAAATAATTAATTTAACTTTAAGGCAAAAATGGGTATAATACGATATAAAAAAATAAACCTGATTTCCGGTAGTTGTGTCGTTCTAACTTCCCGGGTCCGAGTTGGAAATCTTCATTGGTATAATAAAATATTAGGATTAACTTGATGACGTAGCAATATAATATATATATTACAACAACCGAAAATGGTACTTGGCCGATAAATGGATAAAAACGCGATCGCACGTTGAATATCAGAATATGACATACAAATCACAATTATATCGGTTCGCACACGACGCAATAATAATAAATAAAAGTAATACAACTGAATAAAAACGCGAACAATGAAAACGCGAACTTAGCGTGTGTGAAAAAACACGTGATTTTCAGGTGTCACCAGACATAAGAACCCGGGCACACGGGTATAGTGCGTAAAGCCTACCGTGGCAACACACAGGTCGACCGGTTTGACGAAAGTCAGAAAAAGGTGTGAAGATGGCGCGACAAAGTTGACGCGGCGACAAGTTCGCGGTGAATCACAGCTTGACCACTCGGGAGGGAAATAGACAAGTGTGATGACCGGACTGTCACTTGCGTTGTGATGGCCTTTGACCCGGCTGAAACGCGCCAAGAGGATCGGTGTTCGAACAGCACTAGTGTTGTAATGTTGTATATATAACAAAGTATTATTTCATATGCGGAGCGGGAGTCATCAAATGCCGATTCAACAAAAATTAATAATTAAATTGTCGACGGCGACGACAAGAACGGAGCGATCGGGCAATCGTGGTTTGTTACGGCTGACAACTGTTTTCTTTAATTATTTCGTTGTGCTATTATATATTTATTTTATTTCGATTAATATAACTTTTGTTTTTATTCTCATATCGAGGTGCGCACCAAAGCGTTTGTGGCGAGGAAACACTTAAGTAGAAAATAGCAAGACACTATAATACCTTATTTCTCTTCCAGTACTCGTTATCGTGGTCAGTTGAGAAATAGTACGATTTTATCCAGATTAAAGAGATCTCACTCTCAAACATCCAGTACTCGTTATCGTGGTCAGTTGTTTGAGAGTAAAGCAACCTTAGAGTTATAACGTATAAACCCTGCGAGGTCTTATTAAATTGTCTTTTGCGTAGTACTCGTTATCGTGGTCACTAAAGGATTGTTGAGTAAGCGCTTACCGCAGGTATCGACACTACTTGTTTGACGGTTTGGGAATCGGATACCTAGATACCTATTCTATACGTTAAACCATCGCGTGACGTATACGACACTAGTTACTAGCACTACCTCCTTAGATGATGTGATGTCTACGCTACTCTCCTTTTATGGTGACTATGTGTTCTCTAATAAAGCGCAATCTGCTGCTCAAGCATCTCAATTTAAAGAATTGAAAAACAACCTTAAACAGCTTTATTGTCTAGTTGCAGATCTAAAAGCTAAAAATTCAGCGTTACGTATTGAAGTTGATTTGCCAAATGACAAGGTAACGTCCCTTGAGTCAGGTTCCTTCTCTGCTATTGCGACAACTACTGTCACTCAAGTTTTGCAAGAGACCTCTGAGCGTCAAAGCAGTTCTTTCAACACTATTGTCTACGGTGTCCCTGAGTCTAAGTCTTCTATTGTTTCTCAGAGTGCTGAAGAGGATAAAGTTTCGTTGCAGGATCTAATCGGTGATAATATCAATGTGCCGTTAAGATGCTGTAAATATATTAGACTTGGTAATGAAACCAAGAGCTTTTGGGACTGTTAGGAAACACCACTCACCTAAATACCTAATCTTATTCCCAAAACTGTATTCCATAATAATACAGCAGAACAAGATGAATAACATTCTGCCAATTTGTTTTCTTCCTTTTTTAATTCTGTATATACGCCCAAGCGTATAGCAATTGTGATCTTTCAACATTAATATTCTAGAGTATGACTTGCCCTATAACTGTTTTTTCTCAGTTGATGTTTTTGATGGACTTACTTCTCTGCGTAATACTAAGTCTATTGGGCCTGTTGGATTGTTTGGATTATTTTTATTTGATGTCAGGCTTTCTATCTTTTTTTCTCTGTAGCTTTTATTTAGACGCTCTAGGATGACTGAAATTTTCCTGATATATGGAAATTGACAATTGTATTCTATTACTCCAGTATTGAAATCGGGGGATGCATCTCTAGTATCCAACTACAGATCAATCTCTATTCTTTCCCACATAGCCAAATTATTCGAATCTATAGTTCTTTAATAATATTCAACCAAGCACCAACAGATTGTTAATGGAGGAACAGTATGGTTTCTAGCCGTTCTACAACTACTTGTAATGCAGTCTTTTGTAATTATATATTTGAAGCTTTTAAAGCTCATTTAAAAGTTGATGTCAACTTCACACTAAAATATCTCGTCTGTATTATATGCTAAAATAAATCAAATTAGTTAAAGTATATTAATTTTAAATGTTTGATTATTTGATATTATGACACATATAAATTGATTCATAATTAGAAATGTAGGTGATTTCTTTTTTGAGAATATTAAAATATAATAGTTAATTCAATAACCTGCGCTACACGAACTGATATATGTAGGATACGATGGAAGAAGGGCCAAGTACAGTTAATTATAAAATTATTTATAAATATGTTAGTGTCTTAACTCTATTAATACTCAATTTATTTTGTAATAATTGAATTATTATTATTATTATTATATATTTTTTTTTCACTTATTTTTTATATCCATCATTATTATATAGTACCTACATAATTATATAAATTTCAAGGTCTTTAATTTAAATCGCAATTTTTTTATGACTTACTATTCTGTCTTGTCAATAAACTTAATTATAAAAGACTTACTGCCTTCAATAAAGTTCTTATTTATTTTTAACATATATATATTATTTTTTAAAATTAATTTTAGATACTTGACCCACACGCAGCTGTTTTGAGTAGAATTTGTTTTTCGTTAAAAGAGCATCATATTATCAGAATAACTATTTATTTTTAAAACCAACAACAACTAATGTTTTGTATTATGATAAGCTACAATATAATAATTCTTATTTAATAGATGTTCGTACTCAACTAATCTATATATAGTCGGGCATATAAGAAGTTAAAAAACCATTAAATAACGTTTTATTGATTACTTGTATTACACTATTATAAACACTTTGCAGGTAATATACAAGCAGATTCAGTCATAGATTACAAAAGTAATTATTCGATAGTAACTAAATGTCTAAATACAATTTTTAATATCACCTATCATAATATTAAATATATTTATTTATTTAATTTAAACAACCATATTGATCATATTAGTAGTAACTAAAAGAAACTATTGATTTTAGATGTGTTTATGCATGAGCTTTTATCGTTGATGCGGGCGTCTATAGTCTATTCAGAATAGTAAAAAGAGCGGTACCTGGAAGTGACTAGTTTTCGTTGGCGGTGGTCAGATACTTCACACATCATTCTGATTAAGGTATTTCGGCCTTCGTGACAAATCCATGCTCATGCGCATAAGTCCGCTCGCGGCTGTCCGGTAACGCTCTTATTCTGAATAGACTATAGAACATTCGATTTTTCTACTGCCATAATACGCTATCGTTACGACCAGTGTTCGCCTGTCGTCTAAGGACGTCAGCGTCCGTCTACTCGTTTAAGGCGCTGCTACTAAGTCGTGAAGTATTATTGTGGTATTAGCCTTGGACGGCGACACGCATATTGTTTTTCTCGCACCGACGTTCAGTTATTTAAAAGGCCCATATGTTTTACGATGTATCGCCGTTACGTGTATTTTGGTCATACGAGTGAGTTGCACATTGTTTTCACGAAGTCTGTGAAGGTTCATGCGATTTTCCTGACTTCACCGTTCGTCCATATACGTTGTCGTATTTATCTTTGCTGCCGTCATTACTGCCGAAGTCTGAGTGTCAGATTTTTCCTTGCCGCGTCAGATAATGGTATAATTTAATAATTGATATATATATATATATATAACATAAAGACCAATATCCGAATTTTTTCCGACAACGATTTACTATTAGTGCATTTAGTTTCGATTTTTGAGTATACCTAATAGGTATATTGATATATGAGAAGCTAAAGACATTGGAAATTCCGTTTATAGATAGTAGATACTGAGTGGTTATTTACATCATTATATGTCAGTATTGATTAAAGTATATCCCTTATATATAATAATAATAAAACACGACAAACATATTGTATACCTAATATTATAATTATTTTATTATTTTAGCCAAAAATATAATTTACTATGCATTTTTATGCTAGAAATAAAAAGTCTTATTTTTTATGAAAATTTCTATTCGATAGTACACATTAGTAATATATATTAATTTTGGTACAAATTACAAACACTATTTTCGGCTACCAGCAGTGGCACAAATTACATATCTTTATTGTGGTGCAAATTACGAAATCCCTTGAAAATAAGCAAACAATAGACGCGAGCCGTTTAGGATGCATTGATTTACTCATAGTGTATTTTGTATCAAGTTAACGTTAAAATGAAGATTTTACTAAACACTTATACGTCACGTAATCATTCTCACGTTGATGTAGAAATCGACGAAATTTGTGCTGTAACATTGAACAAACGAAAATTGTTAGCAGCGAATATTATATGTTCATTGCTGCATCGTATTATTACATTATTCACCAAAAAATTGTTTTCGATGTATATATTTTCATAAAACATGAAAACGAAATTTATAAACATTTTTATTGATAATATATTTTATTCTTGTATATTTTATAGAAAATATAAGTACGTATTTTCTATGACTTTTTTTAGAACTAAATTTTATTATTTAAACATACTATAAGATTATTATATACTCAGGCTCACGAGAGTCCGACCGTATACCATGCATCGATACTGACGCGGGCTAGGTCTGCTGGCCGAATTTTCTCCCACCATGGTGCTATTCCTACTACTTGGTAACGTATATACAGCGGCGATCGTTATCGACCAGCTTTCGATAGGTATGGTTTGGTATATGAGAGGGGGACCGATGCGCAGCGACGAACAAGTTTTTACGGTCAGACTCTCGTGGGCCGGAGTTATAGTTACGTAACGATTTACAGATTATAGTATTAGCAGTGTGCAATCAGAGGGGAGGGGGGTTAAGGGGTTGTTATCCCTCCAGAAATTTCCCTGAGGCCTAGCATAATAACCTATGTACTTATCTTATACCGTATAAGGTTATGGTTCATCCCGTACCGCTCACTTATCTATCTTGTTTACATTAATGACCAGCATGTGTTATATCCTAAGTTACCTCTTATTGTTTATTTATTTTCATATTTATATTTGTTATTCGCCTTTACATTGTCATTATGGCCAGTTCACATAAACTAAAAACTGATACGCCGGTTAAAAATACTTTGACCAAAAACATCAATAAACCTATTACTTTGGAAACTATTTGGTCTGGATTATCGGATATCAACGATAACTCTGGCTTTAATAATATCAATATTAAACTATTAAACCTCGATACTAGTTTTAAAGATTTTAATAATTCATTGGGTTTGTTCTTCTAAACTATCTAAAGTTAAAAAATATAATGAAAATTTCTCCTCCGAGATCTAGTTATTACGTAGTAAAATATCTCAATTTCAACATTCTCAGTCATCCAATATCGATTTAGTTAAAGAATCTCATGACAGATTATTATAAGAAAAAAATTTGATTGTTTTCAATGTGCCTGATTCTGATACTGAAGTTTCTCTAGTAACTACTAGTTTAGTCAACGAAA
This sequence comes from Rhopalosiphum padi, assembly GCF_020882245.1. NCBI lineage: Eukaryota > Metazoa > Arthropoda > Insecta > Hemiptera > Aphididae > Rhopalosiphum > Rhopalosiphum padi. The sequence continues at coordinate 92,936,391 of NC_083597.1, forward strand.
TCTTCGAGGATTTACCTAACCCTTATCTTAGTGTCAAATGCTAAACGTTTGGGTAAACCGAGTAACCGCCCAAGTCCTATTCTAATCGAATTTAACTCCAAGTCAGAGGTTCATTCTATACTGTGTGTCAAGTCTAATCTTCGCAATAGTACTCGGTGGAAAACTGTGTGGAAAACGGATATGACAATAACCCAAAGAAATCACATGAAGTCACTTTGCTGGTCCATTAAATATGTAGCTGGTATACCCAAATTACATCAAAAAAACTAATTTTTCAAATGATTGTAAAAATGTTTCGAATTGTAATAATGTTTATACGTTTTTGGGTATATATCAAAATGTGACCTCCGGACTAAACTTAATTTACTTCGTGCTAACGTCCCGTGTTTAATCTACGACTTTTTTGCGTTAGCTGAAACTTGGTTATGTGATTCTATCCATAACAATGAGCTTAATTTTAACAATTATAATATTTTCGTTTCGATAGTAATCACTAAACAAGTAAATACAAACGTGGTGGGGGAGTGGCTCTATGTATAAATAAAAAATTATCTGCTACCAGGTTAAATACTCCTATTCTATGTTTTGAACACTCAATTGTAGAAGTCAAACTTAACTTTAAGAGTAAAATTTTTCCTGTAAATGTAAGCCTCATTAATTCACTTGAATGGTAACAATATACTTTACTTATTAATCATAAAATTTTCGATTCCATGTCTAAGTAAATATTGTGTTCGTGTTAGGTTCGACATACGATTAAAAATTTCTGTACGAGGCAATATTTATGATTTCTACTTATCTTTAATAATTTTATACTTGTCTTGTAAAACATGTTTCACCAAAGATTCTATTAGCCTAAATGTTACCTACAAAATACACCTACAACTCACACCGACACTGGATAATAGTTATAATAAACAATACACCAGGAATATAATATTAGAAATTAACTTATCAGTGGGTGACCAATCCATCTGTGTGAGTAATAACATTTTTATAATAATACAAATAAATAACGATAAAAATAATAAATACATATAATTATATATTTATATAAGATGAACTATTCAATATACCCTAAAATAATAAAACAAGAAGAAAACGACGAAATGTGGTTAATGTTGAGGAGATCCTCGGAGTCGAGCTGACATAGACCGAGGATATGAACTGTTTAAGTGGCTTGGATAGAGAAAACTGTGTTTACGAACACTATAGCCACGATTACTAGGTATAATCCGTACAACGAGGAACGCATACGGCTCGCGCATCCAAATGATCGCGCTCCGCCGTTTCGAGGCCAAATTTCTCCCACCATACCATGAGGGAACACATACAGCAGCGTAACAGTTAATAGTTCCGATAGCGAACGACTTATTTAATGGAGGGGAACGTTTGTACGCGAAAAACAATGAGTTTCGGTCAGCCGCCGTATGCATTCTCTCGTGGTACGGAGTATAATGATCTAATGTATCGTTAAGCACAATAAAAAAATGTGATTAACAAAATGAAAGTAAATATAAATAAACATTTTCAAGAAGAGTGTCCGCTCTCGGTTTTCCAACATTCTGCATTACGGGCAGCGGTAGACAGTGATAGTGTAACTTTTGGATGTGCACAAGACATATACGGCTATTTTTTTCCACTATTGTCACGCATTTTTTACTGTACAGTAATAAATGCATGCGTTTTTTGTTATATAGATGCTTTAAGTACGTATTTTTTTTCCAATACATTAAAATATAATATAAATGTTATTTCACAATTGGTATGTCTTATTAGTTTATATTTAGATAATTTTAAGTTGTCATTTATCTCACTAGTATTACACCTATATAGGTTTATAGTATTATACCTAACCTAACCTGATGATTTTTAGTGATCTGTATCTATAGTTAAGAAGGTATAAAATATTTAAGACTATAAGATAATCGTCATTTAATTAAACTGATCACCATCGTAAAACTAAGTTAAATCCTAAACAAAATGACGTAACATAAATTTAGTTTAAAATATAATACAATTACTTATAATGAAAAATTAGTGTTCTAGAATTATTTCATTAACTAAGATATTTATATATTTATTTTTATAGATAATGAAGGTAAATATTTAAGTTTTGTTATTTTATTTATACCTCTATTTGTGAAATATCCAGAAACCACTGTCCTGGTTTACTCGTATATCCTAATAATAGTTGACATCCTCAGGTCTTCCATAGATCTTTGATGCCTAGTTACATTGAAATCCGCTGCCATTGACATGTCTCTCATCTTCCTCCTTTGTTATTATGATTTCGACCACGTATTTATGTATTACTTACTCACGACTTCCTATTATGAATTCCATAGGTACTCCAGATTATCACTACATATTGAAGCCTGTATAAAAAAGTTGACTATGGTTTTAAGAATTTCCTTAGGTCTTCTCTTGGCCAATCAATGTCAGTTAATAAAATGACGCAGCCATTGAGATATTTTTTCTCATATTGTTATCTGTTTCTTGAATCTTAGCTGATTTTCAAGATATTTTATATTATCTCAAAGTGTTAAAGATTTACCAGGACTAATTTGTATATTTTATACGCATGTTTCTGATTATCATCGCTATTATTAAGGGAAATATAATGTTGAGGCCATGACCACAAATTCAAATTAAATGTATGTAAATTTATGTTCATGTTCACTCAAGGTTAGGGTTAAGTATATCAGCTCAATAAAATTCGTCGTGAATCTAATTGAAATTATACTAATTATGTCGAGAAACCAATAATTCTCACTGTTTTGATAGTAGATTCTGTAGTTGAAAATTATAGAATATGTTTCACATTAGTTACATCTAATCTAACCCTTACAAAGATTTACGCCACTCTACTAATTACCGCTTCTACTCATCCTGTATTCTATATGGTGTTAGTTGTTTATAATTTAGTGACTTCCCGTTGGTCTCACATAGCACTGTATTAAAGGCATTTACTATGATAATAAAGACAATCGTGCACTTATTTTTGTGGCAGTGAGATTATAACTTGCATTTTTATAATTGCCATTATCAATGGCATATATCGTATATTTACCCAATTTTTCATAAATCCTAACTAATTGTTTTATAATTTCTTTGTTTTCATCAGAAACTTGTCCAACCTGCATTTTAGGACTTTTTTTTAGTGGTTTGCTTTATTGCCTAATTAGAACCAATTTTCCTCTTACCATTAAACTGGTAAAGAGTCTTCTCCCAGTCAGCAAGTGAACACCTAATCAACTTTCGTTAGTTTCTCAGCGTCACTTCTTTTAGCATAGCGTTCTGAACCCGTTCAAGCCACGAAGATTTTGCGTTGATATAATTTTAGCAATGTGAGATATCTTTGCTACAATAGCAGATTTAACATGTATTGGTTTACGAAAGCTGAACACTTCTCTAAGTGCATAGCTAGAAAGCAGTTTAATAGTTCCCTATAACATGCATCTCATTACAGTTATTCCTGGGATAATTTGTCACATATAATTTACTTTTTATACGGCAGCCATCATTGATTATAGTCAACAATTTGGCATAATTCTTTCCAGTTTTTCTTCTGACTTATTCAAGTCACGTTATTAAGTTTTTTCATAGCTTCACTTCCTGTTATTTCTTCTTTTCTGCGAACTTCAGGTCTGACTTATCTTCCTTGAGTGTTCGAATAAAGTCATGGCGAGGAATGATGGTTTCCATGGGGTAGCTCTTTTTTGTTTTGGCATTGTACAGATTTTTAATTCACAACATAAGAACGCTCTAAATATTTAAATTTTTAAAATAATATAATAAATTATTTTTTTATTATTTTATAACTCATTTTTAATAGAGCAAATAAGTAAGTTGGATTTCAATCATATTGTTCTAGTTTAAACAGTCTGTGTAGCCCCTATAACTGACCCTGGATTTTGAAAGGTCGCCAACCACGAGCCGGGGCCTTATTAAGCCGGAGCATAGTGGATTTTTGTGTTAGTACGGAATAATAAGAACAAGTTTGGGAATAAATAAGTATAGTAATTTTGGTGGAAATACGTGGAATTTATTTTTGGGCCAAAAAAGCCGAACAGCATAAAAATCGGACTGATAATACAAGAAACTTGTTAACCCTAGTATAATAATAATAATAATAATTTTGATAATTATAATATTAAAGAAATCTTGCGAGGCGGCCCAAACGCTCATAGACGCCGAGGGTACACATTACAATCATATAAAGTGTAATAAAAGATATTTAGCACTCATATACTGGCCAGATATAAATATATATATTTATTATATATTATATAAATATAAATATATATATATATTTATTTAGTTTATATTAATAAGATAAAACAGAAACACTACTTTATTCATCGCCTCTTCCCACATCAGCACATCCTCCGGGGAAACGACCAAGGGTGTTCTACTCCAAAATATTAAGAAAATATAATATATATATATCCAAAATATTAACAAGACGTTGTAACTTGGTGGAATTCGAGTTTGATAGTGCTAAAAAGACTGCTTGAAATTAAAAATCCACTATCCGTTACCATGTCATCTCTTCCCCGGGCACCTAATTATTTATTATCAATTACTGAACTGGATTAAATAAGCGACTAATAAAAAAAAAATTACAATGTAACCAATAACATGTATGATTTATATAGGATAAAACAAATGGTGTTAAGGAGTATATTCCCACTTAAATTTTTAAAATCTCTCTGAATCTCTGATGAAAAGTACTGTGAACATACATTATGGATTTTGAAAATCAGTGTTTTTTAGTGTATACTCCCACTTTAACATTATAATCTCCCAGCCGAAAAGTGATGTGAACATACAAATACAGTAGATTCCGTCTAATGTAGGTAAAATGGACTGGTTCCAATATAAATATATATTATCAATGTTAAAAAACCGCGTTATATGGGCACTCGATTCAGTTTATGTTGGCAATTTTTATTTTATCATAGCATTAGAATATACATATAGTTATTTAAAAACGACTAATTTAATCGGGTTTTGTAGTATCTACACGATTGTGTTTATCAAAAGTAATAAAAAGCATCATCATTTAAACCTTAATAGTATTTCATTGACTAAATTTATGTGTGTAGGTGTTATCAGAAGTGATAAAAACGAAAATAGTTCGTCTGATATGCTTGAATCGTGTACCATTTTGTCAACCAGATTCACACTAAACAGCTTAGACTGCGAGCAATTACAACGTTTTGTATAGCTTCCACAATTCCACATCCAAATATTAATTTTATTTAATGTGTATCAATTGTATGATTTACGTGTGCATAATAAAAACTATTATTATAATTTTTTTTTCTAACTAATTTTGGTTTTTATGGGCAACCGCTGAATGTGGGCAAGCAAGGCTTGTTCCAACTTGCCCACATTAAGCAGAATCCACTGTAAATACTATAAATGTGCATCAGACGTCACATAGTATATTTTACAAATTATTTTAACTATAAAAATGAATTAGTTATACCTATTATAATTTTATTTTTTAGGAAACATTACTAGTACGTATATTTTATGTTTTTAACTATTTCAATTTATTTAAACAATTATACATAATAAACTTTTTTTTTTCAGTAACAATTCGTATGTTTATTTTTATTGTGTTCTATTTCAATATAATACATTATTCTATAGCCTATTCAAAATGAGATCGGTACTTGGCGGAACCAGTTATAGTCGGCGGCACGCAGGCAACTTGCTGATTCAACTTGTCGTGTTCCCTGGGGACGCATCGGTCGCCCATGCTTTCGGCGTGTTAGGTAGATATGCGTGCGTGCACCGTTCTTACTCTAAATTAAATTATTTGAACTTATCGCCAGTCGATACTGAAATAATGTGACGCTCTCGTCGGCAGCGGCGCATGCGCAGTATTGGCCGCCCGTATCGATCTCATTTTGAACAGCGTATAATCTGTTTATTTTGTAACAGTTGTTCACTAGTTGTTTGATTTTATCCATTTATCTCAATTTTGATTTATATTTAAATAACAATTTTAGTTTAAAAATATTTGAGAGCATATTGCTCAAGAATTATAAGTTCTTGAATTTTTCAATATGTCTAAAATCAAACTTATATTACTGTTCTTTAATTATTTTTATATAATAGAAAAAAAAATTAAATTAAAAAGTATATACTTGTATGGAGAGCATATAATAATAATATGCGCACATGGAAAACAACTAACTTGAGCACCTAAGAGATAAAGATATACTGGAATAGCTGAGTGTGTAGTGGTGTGAATAGTTCGAACATCAGTGGTCGGAATTGCTGGGAAAATACTGTTGAGCTATGTAAAGCGTGTTGTGTAATAGATTTCTTGTGTATACATATATGTATGGGTATAGACTTAAAGCAAGGTCCATGAAGTTAGCCGGAGTATGAAAAACACTAATGTCTAATTCCCGCTATACCGCCAAATTTTAGTGCTAAATTAGTTTTTTCAGAATATACAAGTATAAAAATTAGTGCTCCAGCCTACAAACGATTATCCACAAATATAAAAATATCCCGCTAACTTCAAGCTGCGGGAGTATGATAAACAGGGACTGGAATCGTACCGAAAAGAACTGGCACCCTTTGAATATTGGGAACAGGAACCTCACCAAAACTATAACTTAAATTAATTTTAAAACCGAAAAGGAACCATAACCAAAATACTAGTTTTAGAAAAAACTATATAGCGGAACCGAATTATATAACCAAATATAACTAGTTTATTTCAAAACCAAAAAGAAACATAAATCGAAATTTTAGTTCTTTTAGAAACCGTATAAATCATTTCAGGTTCTAGTCCCTGTATTGGTAATCACCAATTCGCACTATACCGGTTTTGGTTAGGTTCCTAAAAGAACTAAAATTTCAGTTTCGTTTTCTTTTCGGTTTTTAAAAAAACTAGTATTTCGGTTCCGGTTCCTTTTCGGTTTTTAAATTTGAGTTTCTGTTTCTTTTCGGTTCTTTAGGAATGAAAAAAAAAAGTTACTGTTTTGGTTTTATACTTCTGTAAAAAAAAATTGGTTGTATTTTAATTTTTTTAAAAATATTATTATAAAATATAAGTAGAATGTAGATTAAATTGCCATTAATTATGACAAGTCAATACCAATTTTCAACCAGATATTCTACCAATTGTTTTGGACAAAAGAAAAGACTTAATAAGTAAAACAATTACTAAACACTATCAATTAAATATTAATGCACATAACCCCATTTTAAATAACCCTTTTTGTTTTTTTTTAAATTCTTATATCTAGTTTGTACTTTAATTGTTATGTATTAATTACTTATTACCACTTATTGTATCAGTATTCGGTTTTCAAATTTTAAAATACCACCAACTTTTTATTTATTATTACCACATACTATATCTATACTATATTATTTAATCTAATAGAAAACCGAAATTAATTGCCTAACGCCTAACGGTTCCGGTAAAATTCCGGTTTTTAAATTAATTTAAATTAGGGTTTCGTCGAGGTTCGGTTCCCAATATTAAAGGTTTTCAGTTCTTTTCAGTACGGTTCCTGTCCCTGCTTACCATTCTTTCGCAGCGTGAAGTTAACAGAATATTTTTATATTTGTGGATAATCATTTGTAGGATGGAGCACTAATTTTTTTTTCGTGTATTCGTGTATTCGTGTATGTATATTAAGCACTAATTTAGCACTAAAACTTGGTGGTATAGCGGGAATTAGTGCTTTTCATACTCTCGCTAACTTCACGGACCTTTTAAAGAATAATTGACAAGGTAACTTAAAAATGGTAGCTCAATAGGCATAGTATCAAATATGTGGTATAAAAAAAATAATAAATAATAGTTTACGGCCTTTTTGGCCAAACAAGGAAAATAGATATAGTAAACTGCCAGTTCGGCACAACCAATAATAATAAAATAATTAATTAATTAATAATAAAATAACAGTCAAATGTACAGTCGGTGTATGGCTGACCAGCTGCTAACTATCCTGAATAATATACAATTTCACACACACAATACACTAAATAAAATAATAATAATAATAACAATAACTGTAAATAAATAACTACTTACTGTGATTAGCGCCTTAACAAATATATTACACTTGCTATGGCGATTCACGCATACGATATAAACAAAATAGTGTCAATTTGTAGGGCTCACAATTCACACTAATAAAAAAAATAACAAGTTTTTAATTAGAACAAATACTAAACATTAAAAAAATTACATTAGATTATTACACGTATAAATATTACTGTGACAACTAGGATATACGACAAAAATCACGGCGGTGCACCAGCGATCCGTCGGCGGCAGATAAAGCGCCGGTGCAACCTGCATATTATATAACTCATGATGATCATTAATAAACAAAAATAATCAATAAACAACTTGATGCACCTGGGTGTGTATGAGTGTGTGTGTGTATGTGTGAACTATTTCATTATATGATATAATATATAATACTAATACATATTTATACGTAATATAGCGTTGTGGTGCGGACGTTACTAATTATAACATGCCTTATTATGGGCTTAAATCATACCTGTAAACAATTAAATACGTAAAATAAAAAGGGTGATTTTTTTGATAATACTATCAAATATATGCTTAATATTATCTTTATTAATACTTTGAATTTTGATATTATCTAAATATGTTTTGTAGGTACTATTTGTGAGTATTTTTCATGTTTATTGTGGTATTTTATGGTTTTTAAGATTTTCTTTTCTTCCTGATAAATATCGGTACCGACACATTTGGATATTATTTACGCATTAATAAGAAGTAAAACGCAGGAACCCTTTAAATATTAATAAAAAAAAAATATTTACTTAATACGAAAAAATTAAAATAAATGAATTATACTTTGTACCGCAAACACTGATTTTATAGATTTTTTGACAAATAAATAAGAATCTAGAAATACTCTAAAATATAGACTAATTATGTGTCCACCGTGATCATTGGGTCTCTATAGCCGACATCAGAGGAGTACTGATAAAGTAGTTTTGTTATGGGAATTTCCTAAGTGCGTCTGAAATGACCTTTTTTTAATATTCCGAGGACGTCCCAAGAAAAAAGGTTATATTAGAATTAATTCAAGCGTGGAACTGTAAAGACTCTTCATCAGGTGCATTTTTACTTAGTGTCTATTCTCCGTCGACTTAGAAATAATGCCATCAATGAATTTAAGTAATTATTTCTAGATGCACAAGAGGTTGCCTCTAATTTATACTTGACTATGTCTATATTTAGAATCTAAATATATAGTCTAGGTTCTAGACTATACCTAGACTAACATAACACCAAACTAAGTGATGTAATACACCATCAGAAAATATTGAGAAATACTATTCACTTTCAATTTTTATTCCATGGTTGAATAATTTCTTAATAGTATTTTTGATCAATTTTTAAAACATAAAAACTTTCTCACAAGTTTTAAATAATATCTTTTATCAACCGGACATAACCCAACAGATGAAGAAATTACAAGTTTTAAAAATCTTTTTGACTTTTATGTAAAAGATATGCAACAAATTATTTTTTTCTGTTGCAAAGGCCAAATCCGAATTGTGGTTATGAAAAATAAAAAAAAATAATTGCTATACTTCACCGCTAAACACAATTGATGGTTTAAATTTATGTGATTTATAAATATTTTAATCAGTATTTATACATTTGAAAATATTTGCAACGTTACCAGTAATTACATGTACAGTTGAGAGATCGTTTTACACACTGAATTAAAACCAATGTCCGATAATAAGACAGCCACGTTTAAATGGACTGGCAAATTTTCACATACGTCGAGAAATTAAAAAACTCGAAATATTAACAGTTCTTTTCAAAAAAGGAACCAAGGAAAAGTAAATTTTAAATTAATTTGTCATAATAGGTATTTAGTTATAAGTATTAAATACTTAATAATATAACATACTAGCTGTTCCGTCACAGCGTTGCCCGTGTATTAGATGAGTTAATAATGTGTGAAGCTCACGTTGATCAAAAGTTTTTCAAAGTGTATTCGAAAAAATATGTGTTTAACATTCGCAAGATGCATTGGAAGTGAAATACGTCAGACGGCAGCGGCGTTATTATTGAGAATGTACTATTACATATTTATTAGTTTAATAAAAAATTCCAGTCGACCCTATCCAATAGTTGCATGTAATTGTATGACTCCAAAAAAAAAAACATGTTCTCATTTCTCAGTATAACTTTATCAAAAAGTTTGGCCACCCATGGACACTAATAATAATCTATTTACTTTTTTTTTTTTTAGTTTTCCATTTATTTACCTTTTTTATTTTTCTATATACATAGTAATTAAAATATCAACGCCCAGACCGAACCACTGGGTCTCTAGAGACTTAGTCTAGACTTTAGTCTCTAGAGAATTGAAATTTTGTACAGAGGTTCCTTAAGCAATATAAATACTGTTGGCACCGTATCCGATCCTACTTTTGGAAATTCGCGTTATCGGACACGACTCGCGAGATGTTGGAAACGGGAAAAAGACTACCCGGTATATATATAATAGTATAATACAATATCACATCAATTGTAAATACGGGTGCATATAACACCACCGCGATGTATATTAAATAAAATAGAGAATAACAAGTGACACAAAAGGACTTAAGTATCCTAATAAGGGTGGGCGCCCATAAGATAATAATAATATAATAATAATACAAAATGACAACAATAATAAAATAAATAATATCAATAGATGATAACAATGAAATACAATTTATAATAATATCACCTGATTTCGGTGAGCGTGTTGATTACATACGGACGTACCTCAACAACCCGGCTTCTGCCTGCTAACGGAAGAGCTGACTGCCGATGACGATTGACGGCGATCCGGAACGGGGAGAACGCCTTCTTAGCTTCGCAAGTGCTTTGTACAAGTATGCAGTCTGGATCAATTGAAGACAGGTTTGAGTCGAGACCACGCGGACGGGAGTTACGCTCTATGACGGGTTATCGAGTCTCAATCTCGCAATAACGTAATTCGTCGACAAGACAGTAACGAGCGAATTACGACGTATAACGCACTACGGTGGATTGACAGTTTTGATACGCACAGGCCAACGGACACACGCGAACGTATGGGCTACGGGTGGTGAGTTGAGACCACACAGACGGGAGTTACGTACAATATGACGGATTACCGGGTCTCAACCTCGCACATAGGCACACAGCACACGACGTGCACCAAATTATTCGCGACGGCCGACAGGTCAAAATTGACATACGCACAACCACGTGGTTGCGACAACGGCTTGACACGTGCGTATCGTTCGGCATTACAGTCCGACGATAAAAAGTAACAACGCAAAAGACACAACGCGTTTGTTATACAAAAGAAAAACAATACGTCTAACGACAAAAAGGCCCACAAAAAAAGACAAAAAGGACGCACGATCCCCGCACAACGGGGTGCAACTCGGAGCCAATATGGCCAAGCGACGGTCACGTCAAAAGATGGCACACACACGCTGTGTAGCCATGCGGCGCGGAAAGGCTCCGCGAAGTCCAAACACTCCGAACGCCGAAAAGGAAGAGAACAACGTCGAACAACCGGTCAGTGGTGCAGGCAGCGACGCGCGACGAAGCAGTGGCGTTGGCAACTTTACGAACTTTCTCCTTACAGTCGCACCACCTTAGGGGGACCGGTTGACCGGGTGGTGTGTAGCATATCCGTGTTCGAACAAATACTATATAATATGCTATAATACTTTAGCTATATAAAAAACCAATAATTTCGTACTTAGAATCACACATCACATTAAATTTTAATTTTAACACATCAATTATATTATTATTATATTTACTTATATTTATTTTAACCATAATACTTTGTTTTGTAATATATTTATCTATACTGTTATAAAAAGGCGTTTGGCGTTAATTAGTATATATTATATATAAAATAAAAATAAAAAATGTATAGAGCGCAATTGATATATTACAAACAAGTAATTTTTAAGAGCAATTGGTGACCTGCCATTTGAACCACCATATTCGATCGTCAAACCTGTATCATGAAAGGTTTATTCGATTATTTTATCTTAAATAGGTATCTTAAATCGGATGTACTCGGGATATCTCGGCTGTTTTCATTGTAATTTTCTAAAGTTAAAACATAAATTGTGAGTGTAACAAATTTATTGATCAACAAAAAACTTACAAAAAAGTACTTTAATAAATAAAAATTCGTAGTTAGTTGTATAATAAAGAAAACAGAAGTGAAATATGTGAAAATATTTTTAACTAGATTTTAGACTATTTTTAGAATTTTTCGTGATTTAAAAAAATAAATATCTAGTATATATTTATAAATTAATTAAAAAACTTATCATTTATAACAGTATCTAGTTATAATCGTACGTATTATTTGTTTATTTATTATCTATTATTTTGATATTTCATGTGAAATATGAACTACAATTTTAGATTCTGATCAGAGAATTTCGAAGAATATATTGTGTTCTAATTTTTTAGTAAAATAGAAATTCTTTTAACTGCAACATTGAGGGTAGTTTTTGGTATAAAATTGAATCTAGCTAGTTTATAAATAATATTTATTTTTCAGTCCTTTTAACCGTTGAAAGTAGCTCTAATCATTCGTGACTATATATTTTTAAAAATTCCTATTTGATCCCCAGATCATTATAAATATACCCATTATTTAGAAATTTAATCTAAAAGTTCAATTAACACCAATAAGCTAAATTTTAAAAATTTACTTAGACTGACTATTTTAAAAACATGATAATTCATAATATTCTAATGTTGTTGATAATTTATTATTATTTTTTATTACTATATTAGTTTAATTGTTATAACATATTATTATTTTTCTTTTTTTTGTAGAAGGGCTACGTACGTAATTATAATATGTTTAAATTAATATTAAATCAAATTTTAAAATATGTTTATTGAATTAATAATCAATAAAGCTACTATTTTATTGTTAAATATTCGATTCTAAACTACACAGTTAAAAACAATAGGTTTTACCTATATGTATAATGAAATAAATTAGAGATAACAAAAAAGTAATATCTTATAATTATTATTGTGTACCTATATAATTTAATACTTATTTTATTTTTATAGTACAATATAATGATTTTTTTTAATGTTAAATTTTGTGTTCCTAGAAACTTTTATCCTGAAAAACACTAAACAAAAAAATAATATTTTATCAACCAAACAGTATTACTTTAAAACTGTTTGATTCTTAAGTGACCTTTTTTTATTATTTTTTAAATAAGATATATTGCAATTTAAGTAGTCCTCCTAAAAATAATATATTATTTTGAAATAAATAATGATAATTCATAAATAATAATAATTTTTTTTTTTATAGAGAGTGATGAGGGTATGTAAATATTATAAGTTATTTTATTAATTATTCTGTGCTTTTTCAAATTTATATTAACAACACATTATGTCTCCAAAAATTGTTTCTCTAGTCTAAACTATATTTTTATTGTTTTTGCACATGAGGACATGAGTGCACATGTCAATGTATTATGTATCATAGTTCAACTTTCTATTGTAATGTTAGGAAATACTTAATTATGACACACACACACACAAACACACATATATATAGTATATGACGTCAATGACGCGTATTAAGGCTATTGTTTCGATCACACAATGTGATGATCATGTGTGTCTAGATCAGTTGTATGTTACATTTATATTGTTATTTATTTATTTATTCGTTATTATATTATATTACGGGACTAGCCCAAGGTACAGTTATCAAAACATAGAATTAGTATTGATCCACATAATTATTTACTATATGCTTAAAGGCTAAAAAAGTTCTCATTTGCTAATCGCATTATTCGGTGGATATGGTGGTTTCGGCCATAATTAATTAATAAGATATATTGAAATTTAAGTAGCTTTCCTAAAAATAATTAATTATTTTGAAATAAACATTGATAATTCATAAATAATAATTTTTTTTTTTTATAGAGAGTAATGAGGGTATGTAAATATTATAAGTTATTTTATTAATTTTTCTGTGCTTTTTCAAATTTATATTAACAACACATACGTCTCCAAAAATTGTTTCTCTACTCTAAGCTATATTTTTATTGTATTTGGAGACCTTAATACTAAGAACATTATATGATGATCTTACTCGAATAACTAAAGATGTAATCGTTACTTCGAGTAAACAATAATCATTTATTATCGTAAGTCATTCATAAATCTACTGCTCTTCATACAGAAATAAACGTCTTAATATAACTGAAATGTTTGTTTCGAAAACACTAACCACATTCATTACTCAAATGAGAATGACTACTAGACCTATGCTTAAGTCATACCCCCCACTACTGCTAAAATTAAATACCTAAGTACGTTATCGTGATCGTGTAAATAACCTATCCCTTAAACGCAGATAAATAATTGCCAAAAGCAGTGGTCTTCGACCGGTGGTTCGCGACTAATTTTTGGGTCGCTTAAGCTTTAATGTTGGGTAGCGATAAGTCTTCTTTTTAAAATAAAAATTAAATTTATAAAATTGTATAATGTTAGAAAATAATTTTTTAATTATTAAACTTAGAAAATTAATAAATGGGAATACCTACTAAAATGTAATTTTTATTTATTCAGTTTTAATAGTACCACTGCAAATAATTAAGCAATTTTAACTTTATTACACATCTTACGTGGGTCGCGAATAATGTGGGCCTAAAAAAGTAGGTCGCGAGTCTAAAAAGGCTGAAGACCACTGGACTAAAGTATAAATATTTCAAAAACAATAATATTCATTTTAATACAAGTACAAAATCACCAGATGATATATTATGTTGAAATATATAATTGATATAAGTATGCATACATTGTAAGCACACGAGTGCAAGTGTCAATATATTATGCACCATAGTTCAACTTTCTATTGTAATGTTAGGAAATACTTAATTAAGACACACACACACAAACACACATATACATAGTATATGACGTCAATGACGCGTATTAAGGCTATTGTTTCGATCACACAATGTGATGATCATGAGTGTCTAGATCAGTTGTATGTTACATTTATATTGTTATTTATTTATTTATTCGTTATTATATTATATTACGGGACTAGCCCAAGGTACAGTTATCAAAACATAGAATTAGTATTAATCCACATAATTATATACTATATATGCTTAAAGGCTAAAAAAGTTCTCATTTGCTAATCGCATTATTCGGTGGATATGGTGGTTTCGGCCATAATTTGTGATTTGTCAAGGGACGTAGTAGGGAGCCGCTAGCGTGGATGATGTGGTTAGAACTTTATAGTTTACCTCTGCAAGAAGCTCAGATGTATCTATGCAACCGTTAACCAGTTTATTAAGAAAGTTAATGTTGGCTAAAACTCTTCCTTCAGAAAGACTACTAAGCTGTAAGTGGAGCGTGACAGTGGTCGATGATCAACCTTAAAACAAAAAAAGACAAAATTAAGGATATTACATTGAACTCGTTCAAGTAGGGATGAGTCAGAGGAGGTATTTGGATCCCAAAGAATGGAGCCATATTCTGCTATCGGTCTTATACAAGCTCACAATATAATCTTTTGAGAGAATAGGTTAGTTTATAATTCAAAGAGAAGCGTTGAATAAAACCTTAGGGAATTACAGGTGATGTGCTCGATGTGGGAGTGGTAGTCTAAATCTGATATTTGGATAATATCCAAGTATTTCTTAACAGACACTCTTGTTATAGGATTGAAAGGTTTATTCGATGATTTCATTTTAAATTGGTATCTTAAATCGGATGCACTCGGGATATCCTGGCTGTTATCTTTGTAATTTTCTAAAGTTAAAACACAAATTGTGAGTGTAACAAATTTATTGATCAACAAAAACCATACAAAAAGGTACTTTAATAAATAAAAATTCGTAGTTAGTTGTATAATAAAGAAAACAGAAGTGAAATATGTGAAAATATTTCTAACTAGATTTTAGACTATTTTTAGAATTTTTCGTGATTTAAAAAAATAAATATATAGTTTATAATGTGTATATATTTATAAATTAATTAAAAAACTTATCATTTATAACAGGTTCTAGTCGTAAACGTACGTATTATTTGTTTATTTATTGTCTATTATTATGATATTTCATGTGAAATATGATCTACAATTTTAGATTCAGATCAGAGAATTTCGAAGAATATGTGTTTTCATTTTTTAGTAAAATAGAAATACTTTTAACTGCAACATTGAAGGTAGTTTTTGGTATAAAATATCTAGCTAGATTAATTTGGGATACAAATTCGTAAATTAGCAAAACAATAACGGAGAAATATATTTCAAATATAGTAATTGTTATTATTTTATGATCTTATGAATAATTATCGAAATCAACGATTTTTTTGAATTTATTTAAAATATCTTAATACTTGCTATAAAGTTAATTTATAAATAAACCTTTTTAAAAAAACCCGTTGTCGACGTCATTGCGTAGAACACAGCAGATCATTATTTACGCGCTGCTACCATAATTTATTTACAATAATAACCATATAAACATATAAAATTGGTAAGCAAGGTCCAAAAAAGAAAGATGGCTTTATCCATCTTAGTAATTATAAGTGCTATATTGTTGATGAGTTGGTTCGTGAACAGCACTGCTAGTGTCTTTTCAACTAGCGAAGAATAACCTAACCATCTTGACTGCTTTTCAACTTTATTTTTTGTCCATCAGTTCGTTTATAGTGTCGAGCTCTATTTTTCCGCTGAGCGCAAACTCTCATTTCCTGAAAGTCTCCACCACTTATCACGTATGAAAATGATGTGTACTGCATCATTCTCCACAGCTCCAGTTCTCGCACGTTAGTACTTGTCATCTCTTGAACTTTTGTTGTTAATATAGAAAGTACCTCAGAAAGTTACGCCAGCACCCGTTTTTATTTTTTGTGATTTAAAAAAATAAATATCTAGTATATAATGTGTATATATTTATAAATTAATTAAAATACTTATCATTTATAACAGGTTCTAGTCGTAAAAGTACGTATTATTTGTTTATTTATTGTCTATTATTATGATATTTCATGTGAAATATGATCTACAATTTAAGATTCTGATCAGAATATTTCGAAGAATATGTGTTCTCTTTTTTCAAAAAATAGAAATTCTTTTAACTGCAACATTGAAGGTAGTTTTTTGTATAAAATTGAATCTAGCTAGTTTAATTTGGGATACAAATTTGTAAATTAGCAAAACAATAACGGAAAATATATTTCGAATAAACTAATTGTTATTATTTTGAGCTCTTATGAATAATTATCGAAATCAACGATTTTTTCGAATTTATTTAAAGTGTCTTATTAATTGTTATAAAGGTAATTTATAAATAAACCTTTTTTAAAAAAACGTTATCAACGACATTGCGGAAAACACAGCAAATCATTACTTACTTTTTGTCCATTAGTTCGATTATAGTGTCGGGCTCTATATTTCCGTTGGGCGCAAACTCTCATTTTCTGAAAGTTTTCACCACCTATCACGTATGAAGATGATGTGTACTCCATCATCCTTTACAGCTCCAGTCCTCGCACGTTGGTACCTGTCGTCTCTTGACCTTTTGTAGATAATTGCCGAAACATCCATGCCCCGACCACATTTCGGCGAGAAAGAAGTTGAAACTTCCTCATCTCCTATGTTCTTTATCAGTCGTCTCGACCATTCACTTTTTTTGATGTGGTGTTTATACCCCAGTTTTTGACAGAGATCCACCCTTCGATATTTCAAACATTCCTTCAGTTGTAGCATCACTGCCTCTGCCTTCGAGCATGCAGAGTGAGGTAATTCCTTTTCATCCATTCCGCTACTCCCCGAGTCCTCTATACGTTGTCTCTTCAAGAATCGTTTTCCGGCCTATCGCTATGTCGTCAGCAAAGATAACCAACGTAGCCTAGGAGTATCCTGGGAAATTCTCTTATTTTTTTAACTATCGTGGTCCGTAGTGTACATATCGATCATTATATTGCATACAAATATTTACATTTGGTATCTGTTTTATACGATTTGTGTTGTATATTTTTAAAATTGTTTCAAATCATTAAAGATTAAAAGATAATTAAATACGTTTTCTAAAATAATAATAACAGTTTTGCCGGTCCATAAATAGCTCTATTAGAGGCAACAATCCTTGCTGAAATTTCCTTATCTATTTGATTCTTTCCAATTAATATTGACCCTAAGTATTTAAGCTGCATGGTCCTGCTGAAAACAGAGTTTGTGTAAAAATTCTTGTTTTTAAATTTACTAATTTACTCTATAATCCCAATAATTCATCAACATGATTCAATTTTCTAATAGAAAATAGCTATAAGTTATAACGTTTTAAAACAAGGCATTGGTTTATATTATAAAAAGTATTTTTTGACACTCAGCATAAAATATAAATTAAATAAGCACATTACATTATGAAAACAATATATTCATCACTTCGACTTCGATTAGAATCTAAACTTTATGAAATATTCCTTGAACATATTTCTTCCATTAACAATCGATTTTTGAATACAATATTAATTATTTCGCAATATATACATAATAGTGACATTGTCAATGACAAGATACGTTCCAAATGCGCAGTAAAGTAGATCAAATTATCAGTTTTATTTATTTATTTTTCAGTCCTTTTAACCGTTGAAAGTAGCTCTAATCATTTGTGATTATATATTTTTTAAAATTACTATTTGATCTCAGATCATTATAAATATATCCATTTTTTAGAAATTTAATCTAAAAGTTCAATTAACACACATAAGCTAAATTTTAAAAATTAACTTAGACTGACTATTTTAATAAACATGATAATTCATAATACTCTTATGTTGTTGATAATTTGTTATTTATTATTACTATATTAGTTTAATTGTTATAACATATTATTTTTTTCTGTAGAAGGGATACGTACATAATTATAAAATGTTTATATTAATATTAAATCAAATTTTAAAATATGTTTATTGAATTAATAATCAATAAAGTTACTATTTTATTGTTAACTATTCGATTCTAAACTACACAGTTAAAAACAATAGGTTTTACCTATATGTATAATGAAATAAATTAGAGATAACAAAAAAGTAATATCTTATAATTATTATTGTGTACTTATATAATTTAATACTTATTTTATTTTTATAGTACAATATAATGATTTTTTTTAATATTAAATTTTGTGTTCCTAGAAACTTTTATCCCGAAAAACACTAAACAAAAAAATAATATTTTATCAACCAAACAGTATTACTTTAAAACTGTTTGATTCTTAAGTGACCTTTTTTTATTATTTTTTAAATAAGATATATTGCAATTTAAGTAGTCCTCCTAAAAATAATATATTATTTTGAAATAAATAATGATAATTCATAAATAATAATAATTTTTTTTTTTATAGAGAGTGATGAGGGTATGTAAATATTATAAGTTATTTTATTAATTTTTCTGTGCTTTTTCAAATTTATATTAACAACACATTATGTCTCCAAAAATTGTTTCTCTACTCTAAACTATATTTTTATTGTTTTTGCACATGAGGACATTAGTGCACATGTCAATGTATTATGTATCATAGTTCAACTTTCTATTGTAATGTTAGGAAATACTTAAATACTAATAAATATATAGTTTGTAATGTGTATATATTTATAAATTAATTAAAATACTTATCATTTATAACAGCTTCTAGTCGTAAACGTACGTATTATTTGTTTATTTATTGTCTATTATTATGATATTTCATGTGAAATATGATCTACAATTTTAAATTTTGATCAGAGAATTTCGAAGAATATGTATTCTAATTTTTTACTAAAATATAAATAGTTTTAACTGCAACATTGGTAGTTTTTGGTATAAAATATCTAGCTAGATTAATTTGAGATACAATTCGTAAATTAGTAAAACAATAACGGAGAAATATATTTCAAATATAGTAATTGTTATTATTTTGAGGTCTTATGAATAATTATCGAAATCAACGATTATTTCGAATTTATTTAAAGTGTCTTAATAATTGCTATTATAAATAAACCTTTTTAAAAAAATCGTTGTCGACGACAATGCGTAGAACACAGCAGATCATTACTTACGCGCAGCTACCATAATTTATTTACAATAACAACCATATAAACATATAAAATTGGTAAGAAAGTTTCAAAAAAGAAAGAGGGCTTTATCCATCTTAGTTATCACAAGTGCTATATTGCTGATGAGTTGGTTCGTGAACAGCACTGCTAGTGTCTTTTCAACTAGCGAAGAATAACCTAACCATCTTGACTGCTTTTCAACTTTATTTTTTGTCCATCAGTTCGTTTATAGTGTCGAGCTCTATTTTTCCGCTGAGCGCAAACTCTCATTTCCTGAAAGTCTCCACCACTTATCACGTATGAAAATGATGTGTACTGCATCATTCTCCACAGCTCCAGTTCTCGCACGTTAGTACTTGTCGTCTCTTGAACTTTTATTTATAATACAGAAAATACCTCAGAAAGTTACGCCAGCACCCAATTGCGGAAAACGATTTTTCTGGTACTTGGTTTAGGTTACGAATTCCAAAATTATGGTTACGAATCGGTTACTAAAGTATGGAACCAATTTAAAAGAAAATAGTATAGGTTGTGGTGCTCGCGTAACGTACCTCATTTCTTTTCCCAATAGAGACAATTAAGCCTTGCGTAATCCACTCTTTAAGTTTTTTCTTTTTATACATTCTAGAACTTAAAAATAATATTATTCGTTGAAGCATTAAAAAGTTGCTGCATCTTAATAGAGAAAGTTTCATACGTTTTATCAATATTCATATTTTGTAATGTTAGATCCCAGTTTTCTGTACGAATATGCACGTTTAAGTGATCAATGTTAATAACATTTCTTGTATCAGATTTTTCAGGTGCTTTTTATTATTTAAATTAAGATTGGCTTGTAAAAAAAATCATTGTAGGGAAATTATCATTAATATCAAGAACAACAATATAGGACATTATATTATCAATAGAAATATTTATACTAAATATATGATCTAAACAGGATTTAGAGCCTTTAAAAACACGTGTATAAATATTAATACATGAGACAAAACCATTAATTAACATAATATTAAGATACTCTGTTGCATTTAGCGAATTACTTAAAATATTAATATTAATATCACCACAGATTACTATCTTATTAGATGTATTAATATTATTTAGATAAGACTTTAAAGTATTAAGAAACGTACCAATGTCACATTGTCACTACTTGGAGACCAATAAACTCTGATAATGTTATAATCGGTAACACAACATTCAACTATTAATTCAAGAGAATTACCATTGCATAGCATATTATCATTAGTACCTAATAATTTTATATTTTCCTTAACAAAAATTGTAATACCATCACATTTATTGAATTTTGAAATAGAGTTAATTGTTTGATAGCCATTTAATACATATTTAAAATCATAACCCAACCAAGTCTCACTCAATATAATAATGTCAAATTTAACGTTAATAGAGTCTAAATAAATTGCCAGTTCATCTATATGTAGTTTAATACTTCTAATATTCATTGAAAAAATTGACAATTCACTATATTTACTAAAATTAATTTTATTGTCTAAAATTATTGCCTCAATATTTTTAAAATCATTTACATCATTTAAAATATCTAACGCCATAAATTAAGAGAAATATATTATATAATACTAAATTACAATTAGATACTAGATAAACTTACAAATTATTGATGTCTTCATCAGATTTAATTCGATAAGTTTTGCCACCGTCAACCTTTTTTACCTGAATTTCAGCATTGTTTGTTTGTCCATACGTAGTTGAAATTTTTATCTTTACATGCGTTTATGGTTTTTGTAAATAAATTTCTTCTGTATTTTTTGAGTCTTTCATTCGCATAAATCCTTGAATCTTCTGACCAGCTATTTGAAAGCATTAATCTTCATTGTTTTGACTTTCCGTATAAAATGTTTTTTTTCATATCCAACGAGTTAAAATCAACCACAAGTATGTTCGTATTAGTACTAGTAAAATGTATTTTGAAGGTAAACTTTATTGAAACATCTAAATGAATTTTTTTAGTAATAGCTTGAACAATATTAATGCAATTTTCATTAGTTGTTGTTGGGATTCCCTTAATTTCAACGCTATTGCCAATATTAAATTGTTCTAGATCATCAATTTTTGTTTCATTGTAATAATTTCCTCCTTCAGATATTTATTTTCGGTTATAATTTTTGATTTTCGGATTTTAAGTCTTTAATTACTTTTAAGACAAAATCTTATTTTTTACTAAAGTCATCAAACCAATTTCCCATAAAGTTTATAGATCTAACTAACTCTACTAGTTTAGCGACAGATGTAATGTCACTAACCATATATGTTTTAGTTTTTGAAGTAAAACAAGAATCAATACATATATGACATTTAAAACTCTTTTTCTTGTTATTAGTTAATATTTTGAAGCTAGCTTCACTATAACCAGCACAAAAAAAAAAATGAAAGCAGACATGACAATTACTGCATACTATTGAATCGTCATCCTTGTGGATTATGCCACTACATTTTGCACATTCTGTAGACATTATGTGAAAAAATTGCTTATTTATAATTCGATAAAAATTAAGCAAGGCAATATTTAGTATTGTACACTAAGGTTTCTGATAACAAACAACTATAGCCATAGGTATAAATATATATTTTGTATCGAAAACTTTATAACTATACAATTATATCATATAACGATTAGTAACGTACGATAGTGAAAATATAACTAGATAAGAGAGAAGCACAAAATAAACGTCCTACTCGTAAACTGAACAGAACTGAACTAATAGAAACAAATTTGTTTATAATTATGTTTCAAAAACTATCATGTTGTTCTTCTAATATTTTGAAGCATTTCAATAAACAATTTGTTTCTATTATAATATTTATGTTAGGAGCCCCCCCCCCCCCATCAAACCACGAGATTGCTTCAAGTCAGGGTATAATCAGCTCTTGTATATACTGAGAGTTTAAATTCTATATTTATTAACTTGTTAGGTTGAGTTGAATAAATAAATAAATATATATTCTCTGAAGATATTGTTCTGCTATTCGAACTATTAATATCTGCACCAGTCTCAGATACGCCACCCACCAAAAATAAGGTCAAGGTGAGTTTCCTGAATGTGTCACGAAATGACTCTTTTTTAATAGTACGAATGTGTTCCAAAAAATAAGGTCATAGTTTTTAGATATCCCAAGTGTGTCACAGTTCATTTAGCGGTTAAGTTTTACCTACCCAATCATTATCAAAGATAAAATGAAATGCAATTTCCACACGCTTCGCAATCATAGCTGTAAAAATTAAGAACCTATAAAGTATTACAGTTGTAGTTGTAGATTTGAACGGACATGGACCAATTGCACCTAAATTATATTTTCTATTGTGCTTGAAAATTTGACTACTTGCAGGTATGAAAATATTGTTATTCAATCTAATTCCATCAACAACATAAAAGACACTAAAATGATTAAACATTAATAACTTTTTTAACTATCAATTAATTACTGTTTAAATAGTATAGGAAATTTTTATGAAACGTTATTTTTATTACGCAAATAAAGCAACTTATTGAATTTGAAGAAAACAGAATGATTTATTTATTTACCTATATATTAATATTATGTATTAACACTCATCAAAATATCGGTTAGTGTATACATTTATTTAATTATAAGTAAATAATAAGTTTTGCTTGGGTATTGTAAAATGTATAAGATGTTATCTAATTGTATCTTATCAAGAATAAAAGGAAGAGCAGAAGAAGTAATCGGATATTATCAAGGCGGCTTCAGGACGGGAAGGTCAACTGTTGATCAGATATTTATACTAAGACAGATCTTTCAGAAAGCTTTGGAATATAATAAGGAATTACATGTTCTTTTCATTGACTCTTTCCAAAAAACTTACGACTGAGAAACGACAGAGAAAGCATATTGAAAATACTGAAGTATTACCAGTTTCCTAATAAGTTAATAAACCTAATTATAAGTGTAATGGAAGCAAAAGTCAAAGTTAAGGTGGGTGGCTTGATTTCGGACGCTGTACAGGTAATATCTGGGTGAAGACAAGGTGATGTCCTATCACCTATCTTCTTTAACCTGGCGTTAGAAAGAGTAATAAGGGAAATTAATGTCAACTATCATAGTTTTAAATTACAGAATTCTTAAATAGGATTACTAGCGTATGCGGATGATGTAGTTTTATTAGAGTAATCGCAAGAAAGTTTAAAAAAATGTATTCCTTAAATTAGAGAAAACCACAGCAAAAGTAGAGTTACGGTGTGATGAACGAAAAAAAGTATATATGTGTGTTGGTAGAAGGCAATTGCACTCACCTACTAACATATTGAACATAGAAAGGTAAAATTTCATCACAGTGCAACAATTTAAATATCTTGGAACTATGGTAACAGAACATAATGATATAGCAAAAAAAGTTTCAGCTAGAATACAGACAGGCAATAAATATTTCTATGGGTTAGCAAAAACATTAAGATCCCGAGTATTCTCTATAGAACTAAAAAGCAATTACACATTACACTGATTTATCCAGTAATCCTACACGGAACGGAAACGTGGCCGCTAAAACAATCTAAAGAAAATAAATTTTTAATAATGGAAAGAAAGATATTGAGGAAAATCTTTGGACCAGTTAAGGATAACATCAGCGGTGAATGGAGAAGGATAAAGAATACAGAGCTAGAAATATTATTCCAAAGCACAATCATAACAGAGGTGATAAAAAGGCGAAGATTCCAATGGGCAGGTTATGCTTGGAGGAGCCAAAATCAATTAACTAAAGCAGTGCTGGAACAAAACCCACGTGGGAAAAGACAACTTGGCAGACCCAAAACAAGATGAGAAGACATATTTAAAAAGGATGCGCAATCGCTAGGAGGAACGGATTGGAAAGAAAGGCAATGGATAGAGAAGTGAAGGAATGGGTGTGAAATGGGATGGAATTGAAAGTCCTTTCAACCAGAAAAAGAAGAAGAAGAAGAGGATTGTAAAATGTATAGAGCGCAATTGATATATTACAAAAAAAGTAATTTTTAAGTGCAATTGGTATAATGTCATTTGAAACACCATATTCGATCGTCAAACCTGTATCTTGAAAGGTTTATTCGATTATTTTATCTTAAATAGGTATCTTAAATCGGATGCACTCAGGATATCCCGGCTGTTATCTTTGTAATTTTCTAAACTTAAAACATAAATTGTGAGTGTAACAAATTTATTGATCAACAAAAAACATACGAAGAGGTACTTTAATAAATAAAAATTCGTAGATAGTTGTATAATAATGAAAACAGAAGTGAAATATGTGAAAGTATTTCTTATTAGATTTTAGACTATTTTTAGAATTTTTCGTGATTAAAAAAAAAAATTTCTAGTATATAATGTGTATATATTATATATAAATTAATTAAAACACTTATCATTTATAACAGCTACGAAACGTAATAGTACGTATATTTGTTTATTCATTGTATATTATTATGATATTTCATGTGAAATATGATCTACAATTTAAGATTCTGATCAGAATATTTCGAAGAATATGTGTTCTCTTTTTTTAGAAAATAGAAATTCTTTTAGCTGCAACATTGAGAGTAGTTTTTTGTATAAAATTGAATCTAGCTAGTTTAATTTGGGATACAAATTTGTAAATTAGCAAAACAATAACGGAAAATATATTTCGAATAAACTAATTGTTATTATTTTGAGCTCTTATGAATAATTATCGAAATCAACGATTTTTTCGAATTTATTTAAAGTGTCTTATTAATTGTTATAAAGGTAATTTATAAATAAACCTTTTTTAAAAAAACGTTATCAACGACATTGCGGAAAACACAGCAAATCATTACTTACTTTTTGTCCATTAGTTCGATTATAGTGTCGGGCTCTATATTTCCGTTGGGCGCAAACTCTCATTTTCTGAAAGTTTTCACCACCTATCACGTATGAAGATGATGTGTACTGCATCATCCTTTACAGCTCCAGTCCTCGCACGTTGGTACCTGTCGTCTCTTGACCTTTTGTAGATAATTGCCGAAACATCCATGCCCCGACCACATTTCGGCGAGAAAGAAGTTGAAACTTCCTCATCTCCTATGTTCTTTATCAGTCGTCTCGACCATTCACTTTTTTTGATGTGGTGTTTATACCCCAGTTTGTGACAGAGATCCACCCTTCGATATTTCAAACATTCCTTCAGTTGTAGCATCACTGCCTCTGCCTTCGAGCATGCAGAGTGAGGTAATTCCTTTTCATCCATTCCGCCACTCCACGAGTCATCTATCCGTTGTCTCTTCAAGAATCGTTTTCCGGCTTATCGCTATGTCGTCAGAAAAGATAACCAACGTAGCCTATGAAATTTCCTTATCTATTTGATTCTTTCCAATTAATATTGACCCTAAGTATTTAAGCTGCATGGTCCTGCTGAAAACAGAGTTTGTGTAAAAATTCTTGTTTTTAAATTTACTATATAAAAATATTAGAAATTATTTACGCTATAATACCAATAATTCATCAACATGATTCAATTTTCTAATAGAAAATAGCTATAACGTTTTAAAACAAGGCATTGGTTTATATTATAAAAAGTATTTTTTGACACTCAGCATAAAATATAAATTAAATAAGCACATTACATTATGAAAACAATATTTTCATCACTTCGACTTCGATTAGAATCTAATTTTTATGAAATATTCCTTGAACATATTTCTTCCATTAACAATCGATTTTTGAATACAATATTAATTATTTCGCCATATATACATAATAGTGACATTGTCAATGACAAGATACGTTCCAAATGCGCAGTAAAGTAGATCAAATTATCAGTTTTATTTATTTATTTTTCAGTCCTTTTAACCGTTGAAAGTAGCTCTAATCATTTGTGATTATATATTTTTTTAAATTACTATTTGATCTCAGATCATTATAAATATATCCATTTTTTAGAAATTTAATCTAAAAGTTCAATTAACACCAATAAGCTAAATTTTAAAAATTAACTTAGACTGACTATTTTAAAAACATGATAATTGATAGGTAATACTCTTATGTTGTTGATAATTTGTTATTTATTATTACTTTATTAGTTTAATTGTTATAACATATTATTTTTTTTTTCTGTAGAAGGGATACGTACGTAATTATGAAATGTTTAAATTAATATTAAATTAGTTAAAATATATTTATTGAATTAATAATCAATAAAGCAGATGATGCGAAAATCTTCTATTCTATTTCAGCTATAGAAGATTGTGTTATCCTACAGAAAGTTTTAGACAAATTTGCAAATCGGTGTAATATTTTTGGATTATCACTGAACACAAACAAATGCAAAATTATGTCTTTCTACCGTTCTCAGAGATTTCTCGATTTTGATTATTGTTTAAACGGGCAACCACTTGAACGCGTTAACCAAGTAAAAGACCTCGGATCTATTTATGTTCCTCACTAGATTTTCGTCCACATATTGATTCTGTTGCTGGTAAAGCGCTTCGCGTTCTCGGCTTTATTAGAAGACATTTTTCAAACTTTGATATACCGAAATGTCTTTCTGTACTCTACAACTCCCATATAAGATCACTCTTGGAGTCGGAGTTTTCTTCTGGTCTCTTTAAACAATAAGTAACATGCAGAGACTTGATAGAGTCCATAACCGCTTCCTAAGTTTCGCAGGAGACAACCTCAATGTTACACATCCTCCTTATGACTGTAGTAAAATTAAGGATTTGTTTAAATTTAAGTCACTTTCTGAACGTTACATCAATTAAAGTTGTTGTTTTATTCAATCACTGATTGATAGTAAGATTGACGCACCTCGTTTATTGAAACGACTGAGCATTCGCATCCCTGGTAATACCCGTAATAAAGATTTCTTTTATATACCTTCAGGCCATAGCAATTTTGCAAAAAATACACCTCTAACAAGAATAATATCCATATTTAATAATAACCAATAATTTCGTACTAAGACTCACACATCACATTAGCTTTTAATTTTAACACATAAATTATATTATTATTATATTTACTTATATTTATTTTAACCATAATACTTTGTTTTGTAATATTTTTATCTATACTGTTATAAAATATATTTGTATAATATTAAAATAAATTAGAGATAACCAAAAGGTATGATAATTCACAAATAGTAATAATTTTTTTTATAGTGAGTAATACAAGTATGTAATAATTAAAAGTTATTTTATTAATTTTTCTGTGCTTTTTCAAATTTATATTAACAACACATACGTCTCCAAAAATTGTTTCTCTACTCTAAGCTATATTTTTATTGTATTTGGAGACCTTAATACTAAGAACATTATATGATGATCTTACTCGAATAACTAAAGATGTAATCGTTACTTCGAGTAAACAATAATCATTTATTATCGTAAGTCATTCATAAATCTACTGCTCTTCATACAGAAATAAACGTCTTAATATAACTGAAATGTTTGTTTCGAAAACACTAACCACATTCATTACTCAAATGAGAATGACTACTAGACCTATGCTTAAGTCATACCCCCCACTACTGCTAAAATTAAATACCTAAGTACGTTATCGTGATCGTGTAAATAACCTATCCCTTAAACGCAGATAAATAATTGCCAAAAGCAGTGGTCTTCGACCGGTGGTTCGCGACTAATTTTTGGGTCGCTTAAGCTTTAATGTTGGGTAGCGATAAGTCTTCTTTTTAAAATAAAAATTAAATTTATAAAATTGTATAATGTTAGAAAATAATTTTTTAATTATTAAACTTAGAAAATTAATAAATGGGAATACCTACTAAAATGTAATTTTTATTTATTCAGTTTTAATAGTACCACTGCAAATAATTAAGCAATTTTAACTTTATTACACATCTTACGTGGGTCGCGAATAATGTGGGCCTAAAAAAGTAGGTCGCGAGTCTAAAAAGGCTGAAGACCACTGGACTAAAGTATAAATATTTCAAAAACAATAATATTCATTTTAATACAAGTACAAAATCACAG
This sequence comes from Rhopalosiphum padi, assembly GCF_020882245.1. Classification (NCBI taxonomy): domain Eukaryota; kingdom Metazoa; phylum Arthropoda; class Insecta; order Hemiptera; family Aphididae; genus Rhopalosiphum; species Rhopalosiphum padi. The sequence goes on from NC_083597.1 coordinate 92,965,536, forward strand.
TAAGGATGAGTCAGAGGAGGTATTCGGATCCCAAAGAATGGAGCCATATTCTGCTATCGGTCTTACAAGCTCACAATATAATCTTTTGAGAGAATAGGTTAGTTTACAATTCGAAGAGAAGCGTTGAATAAAACCTTAGGGAATTACTGGTGATGTGCTCGATGTGGGAGTGGTAGTCTAAATCAGATATTTGGATAATATCCAAGTCTTTCTTAACAGACACTCATGTTAAAGGATGATTTTTAGAGAGTAGTCAAATAGAGTGTAGACTGTTGTCTCGTAAAGGACATGACCTGATATTTGCTGATGTTTATGCACCCATGAATTTCCAACTAGGAAGATAAGCAACTGAGTTGACTCTGAAGACATAGATAATCATCAACGAAATTGATTTGCAAAAATAATTTAACGTCATCAGCGAATAACAAAAAGCAGCAGTGCTTAAGAGCTGTGTTCAAAACGTTAATAAAAGTAGCAAATAGAATTGGTGAAAGGTGGCCGCCTTGCGGGACACCTGAAGTAACGTTCATAATACTCGATCGACAATCCAAACATTTTACCCATTGCTTTCTCATAGTTAAGTAGGATTTAAACCAAGATAGCAGCGGTTCACCGAAACCTGTTTAGTATAAAACGTCAGTAAGAATAGGGTAATCTACCTGGTCAAAAACTTTGGAGATGTTAGTGAAAATTACATAAACTTGCGCATAGTTTTCAAGAGTATGTAAAGTGTAGTTGTTGAATGCGATGCTATTGAGAGTGGAGGATCTACTAGGCTGAAAGTCATATTGTTCGTCGATAAGAATTGAGTTAACAGTAGACTGAATACTACGGAGTGTACTTGGCGGAGTAAAACGAATTTCAGGAACGAATTTCAGTTTGGAGAAATGCAAGGCAACATAAAGGTTTTGTAACGTCGTGGGCCAGTCGAAAGAATTTAGGAAAGAATTAATTTTGTAATAGTCTGTCCTGCGAAAGTCAAAAAATATATGGGAGTTATTTGCGAATGGGAGATGAGGGGTAGTTAGAAGTGAAATCTCTAAGGCTGGATGGAAGCAATTGCAGGGAACGATATAATTGAGACTTCTTTCAACAAGAACATTGGCTATGATGAAAAATATTAATTTGAGTGTGGATTGATATAAGTTAAAAAAAAAGTTATACTAAAAAGTTTAAAGACGTAAACGTTTTGGGAACACAAGAACCATAAGAATTCGAATTCAAAGAGAAAGTTCGGCCATCAGAGTCATTTAATCATAAAATGTCTGATAAATTACAGTCACCACAAAATATAGAGGTATGGGTAGGGTTCGCATGGATTAGGGATTCAACCGTTTCCATATGAGACTCATTTAGGTGAGAAGGACTAGATGAAGGTATATATACACTAGAGACAACATAATTGGTGGTATCGATGTTCTACTGAATTATTAGTAGAGACGGTAATTGGGTAAGATATTATATCTTTCCGAATATGTGAGAACCCCACCGCCACTTTTTAGGTTACTATAGAGTTACTTCTATCGCCTCTATAGACGTGCGCTAACAAAACGAGTTTTGGACGGTCGAGTGGGCATTCTTATTCTGAATAGACTATAGCTTGACTATGTGACGATAGTAGAGATGTTGCTTCAGTCTTAGATTTAAAAAATATGTAGGACGTGAGGTGTTGTTCCCGAGCCTGAATAATTTAATATCTGAGGTGAAATTTAATGAGAGGGCAAATTGAATCAGAAACGGATTTCGTGTCATCAACAATTCTTGCCTGAGGTGTACGTGATATAGATTGGGACAACCATAGGAAATTACATTAGAACTACATTTATCACGTCCAGAGAGTTCTGGAATTCTCAGATGAGTTCAATAAGAGGAAGACGTACTTGGTGTAGATTCTATCAGGTGTATTATGTTTTTCGAAGCAGATAATTGAGTACGATGTTTGGAGTTTTCGACTTTCAATTCGGATATTTGAGTAGATTACCAAGGTTAACCAAAGTTAACCAAGGTTTAGCTTGAGTTCGTTAAACTGAGTAGACTGCTAGCACTGTTTAGTAATTGTTTTAATGTATGTTTGACGGTCTTAGCATCTTCAACATTAGTAATTTAATATTAAAATTATGAATTTAACATTAAATCAATGTTACTAATGCAGTAAACACAATAGCCAAGCTTTATAATTGTTATGTTTTAAAATTACATAGTTACTGATCACCTATCCTAAGTTAAATCAAACAAAACTAAATTATCATTATCTTCGTCACTTTCGTCGTCTCCGAAATCAGTTAAAAAAAATCTAAAATTCTTGACACGCCAAACAAATTTGACTTGCTCTACTATATATAAAAGCTGATTACCCACTGTTTTTAAGCAAGCTTGTGGTGAGAGGCAATTCTCCTAACGTAAATAATAGAAACAAATTTGTTTATAATTCTATATCAAAAACTATCATGTTGTTCTTCTAATACTTTGAAGCATTTCTATAAACAATTTATTTCTATTATAATTAGGGCCCGGAACTTGATGACCTAAAAATCTTTAAAAAATGCACACAAAAAGAGTGTTAAAATGACTTATAAACAACAAAAAATGACCATAAAAATACAAAAAATGACTATATAATGAATAATGATCAATGACTTAACATTTTTAAAAATTATTATTTAATTAAAATATTATTACTACTTAAATTTAATTTACTTAAATACTTTTAAACAATACATTTGTTACACTGAACAATTAAAGTGTGTTTAATATTTTCAAATAAAAAAGATCGGCGATTGTCCGATAGTAAAGTTTTGTAGACTGAAAAACTTCTTTCGACTTCCACAGATGTAATTGGCGCATATTTGAAAAAAGTGATGTCATCTGCATTCAAATCATCTGGCAATCCTTCTTTGGTCACCTCTTGACCTTCCAATATTTTTGAAATAATCTGCATTGTTTTATAACCACTATTTTTTTCTAAAACAGTATTACATTTATGTTGAATTTCACGCCCAACTATATTTTTTGCTAATTGAATTTTATTTTTTTCTTCTTCTACAATTACTATAGAATCGGTAAGGCATATATTTGACGATTCTAATCGTGTGATTGAATTTGGTAGCGATCCAAAGTTTGATTTTATAAAAACTAAATTTAATACTAAATCTGGATCGGCGATCAAATTAATTACTTTTTCAATGGAAGTCGCATCATTTTTGTCTAGTTTCGTGATTATATTTTTAATCATACCAAAATGTTAATAATAAAAGGCTGCCGTTAACCATGTTCCCCACCTAGTTAGCACAGGTTGTGGAGGTAATGGAATATTAGGTGCATGGTCTTTAAAAATTTGTACTCTCGAAGGAGCCTTTAAAAATATTTTTTTACAGTTTGATATCAGTTGATCAACTTTTGGGAAATGTTTTCTGATTTCTTCCGCCATCCTATGTAAGGCATGAGCTAAGCATGTTACATGTTCCATCTTTGAATAAAATACCTTAATAGCTTTACCTGCTTTGACCATATAAGGTGCAGCATCACTCAATAAAAGCAGTACTTGATCGTGTTTAATACCATTGGGCTAAATAATTTGAAGGGATCTATCGAACAGTTTTGAAATTGTACTATGATTTACCTTTTCTAGGACTTCTGTATTTATTAGGAAATGTTTTCCGGGGCCATTCAACTCTAAAGTTCCCACAACAACATTTGCTACATAGCGCCCTTCAATGTCCGTAGTTTCATCTAAAGTTACCCAAATTTTCTGATTTTCTACGTAAGATCTAATTTTCTCAATAGTGTCTATATAACACTGAAAAACATACCCTTTTCTCAAAGTGGATTCATCGGGAATTATTTTATTCGTATATTTCTTCAGAAAATTTTTAAATTCCTCGTTCTGTAATTTCTGCATTGGAATATTTGCAGATAATAATGCATGACACGCAGATCATGATTAAAAGACGATTTCTTAGATGGTTCGGTAATTAAACGTTGAATTTTACTTGTACTTTGTTCTTGTTGTATTTTTTCAGTTCAACTCCATTAACGTGTTTTTTACGTGAAATGTGCTGCTCGACGGTAAATTTTTTGTCAGCCGCCACTTTTACCTCGCAAATTTTGCAAAATAATACAATGCCATCGGTTGAAAAAACTTCTCTGCTAAAATGATTTACAAATGAATTCAATCGAGAATTATCCAAAACTTTGTATTTAGGCATTTTTATACAATAAATTAATTTAATTTCATAAATATATTACTCGAAGTCTGTCGCGGCAGTCGATAATCAATAAAATAAACACATCCGTCTTTCACATTCACAATGTTACACTGCAAAATATAAAATGTCCATCCGTCTATCCGTCACTATTGCGTTATCGTACGTCTCGTGCGATTATCGGATCTCATTGCGATAATGAAGGGGAAACGGTACTTCAAAATAACACACGTGTGTACTGGGCCTAAAATAGTATCTGCCTACAGTTCATCATAAAATAATAATCATAGATTGCGACAACAAATGGTAAATCTAACGAACGTCGATAATCAAAAAGCTAATGTAAACTGAATATGTTACAATAAAGTGTAAACAAGAAAAATAAGAAAAATGCAAATATATATAAAAAAAAAGTATGAAAATGAATAAAATGCACTAAAAATACTAAAAAATGATCGTAAAGCATAAAATTACCTAAAAATGCAAAAAAATGCAAAATAAAAATTGTGCCATTAAATTGTATATTTCATGAATCGAATTTCTGTAAAGACGAGCCTTGAATGTAAGCATTGGAAAAAAGATGCAAATGCATCAAGTTCCGGGCCCTAATTATAATATTTATGTTAGGAGCCCCCCCCCACCATCACACAAGCTTGCTTCAAGACAGGGTATAATCAGCTCTTGTATATACTGTGAGTTTAAATTCTATATTTATTAACTTGTTAGGTTGAGTTGAATAAATAAATAAATATATATTCTCTGAGGACATTGTTCTGCTATTCGAACTATTAATACCTGCACCAGTCTTAGATACGCCTCCCACCAAAAGTAAGGTCAAGGGGAGTTTCCTGAATGTGTCACGAAATTACTCTTTTTTAATGTTACGAGTGTGTATTTAATTTAGATTCTATATAGGAAACTGAGAAGTGAAAAATGCTAGGCAAGGGGTGGTAAAAAGACGGGTATCTGATTAAAGCAAAGCAAGAAGATAGTTTAAAGACGGAAGAGAAGTAAGTGGAGAGCATGTTAGCAATTCACTCCCTTCCTGAACAATGTTGGTCGTCTAGGTGCATGAAATTAGTTAGCCCAGGGGTTATGTTATGATTTATACGTATTTAAAGTTAAGACAAGCGGAGTAGAATGGTACGTGGTTACCCCGCAAAATGTTTATCCACTACTGCGCTTGTCTAAACTTTAAATATGTATAACTCATAAACTACTGCATAAGTATCAAAATACTCAAAAAAATTATTCTGCTGTGGAATATGAAATTAAAACTTTATGTTGTTCGCTTCTCGGAGGCCTGCGCAATTGAAATGTAAAAACTCATTGGATTTAGAACTCTTGATGTCATCGCCCTGTGGAATATCTTCAATGCAAATAAACCACAACATAGTATTTCGTATAGAAAGTTAGTTAATTTGCGAAAGAAACCAGAGATAAGAGAACATATAAATATTGTTATCGAACAGTACAACCTTCCACGATAGACGGCAATGATCAACTGAAATCGTAATTTAATAAACAATTAATAAATAATATTAAAATATAATTCAACATAAAATTTAAAAATATAATAATGGCATAATACATTTAAAAAAAAAATCTACAAATATAATTATAAAAAGGATTGAATATAGTTTAAATTAAATAAATATATTTGAAAATCATTTGCATTTTTATAAATAGATTAAAGGAGTGTTTATTGAATAATCCATTTTCTGTAATTGTATATAAAAAGTCTTAGTGAACCTTGGTATATAAAGGTCAAATTGTTCCACGAAGAGAAACACTCAACCATTTCAAAAACAATAACATAAGTGTTCAATACCACCACCTATCAGCTAAGACTACTGACTACAATACACAACCCAAAACCAAAACCTATGCAGAAGCTACAAACAATCAAAACACATATCCGATATTTTCCCCAATTCATCTCTAATCTAATCGCTTTAATTAGTCCATTAATTACACTCAATACTTCTGTTCTAAATGTACTTATGGCCAAAAATACTTTTTTAAATTTTCTTTATCATTCTATTTTTCCTGGCCTTATATAATCAGCTAGGTTTTACCAAATGCCACAATAATAATTTTGTTATATTTTATTATTATTTTATATAATATTGCTTTTATTATTAATTTCAATATATAAAATATATAAAATATATCATATATTTTTTGGTTTATACAGCTTCTTAATCGAGTTTTGAAAATGAGCGTTCACACGTTACTTGTGTTAATGTTATGGTTAATAAAACTAATTGATATAAAAGTTATATTTATATATTATATTTTTCACACACAATAAACATTTCATACAACTTCTTTTTTTCACGTTATGTCATCACCTTCAAAAGAATCTTCTGAATCGTATTCTCGTCCTTTATAAATATCATCAGTATTTTTCAAAGATGTTTTAGAAATGTTTGGCCAAAAGTGTGCAAATGACTTCAACTGTTCTAAAAGAATATTCTTATCGATAGTAGGTAATAATTGAGAAATTTCGTTCATGGCATTGTGGTCATTCTGCTGTCTCTAATGTCTTTAAATCTTCTAGGATAAAACAGCTCTAGGTAAATTTCTTTACAGTTGGTGAATCTTTGTTAGTTTGTTCCATACTTGTAACTACGACGTCCATCATGGAAAAAAAATTTTATTTTAAAATTGTCTCAAGGCATGTGAATTAGACAGGTAATTAAGTTACCCTCCATTCTGTGTGATACGAATTCGCTTTCGTTTTTGAGGAATTTCAAACAACTTCATTTTTTTCTTTTCAAATTTTTTTCAGAAACAAAATTATTACAAATCTCATCTGCTGTACTTATTGGAGTAAAATTTAATTGATTTTGCTTCTATAATTTTTTTGTTAACTTAAATATTTGAAGAAACGTCATTGCTGTAAGTGTAGTCTCGTGGCAATTATGATCCAACAAACTTCAAGCATCACTTCAACATTAAAATCACTTAATTGTGAAATTCCATTACGGACCATAACGTCCATAACTATTTTAACATACTTACATACCTATATAAAATTTCTGTTCTCTGTGTTGAGCTCCAACTATCCACATATCAGCTCGACCAAATATCTTTTGTACTAAATCACTTACATTGCCAACGAGTAGCTCCAATATTTATTCTGTGTAAAGAACGATAATTATTTTTATTTCCTTCGTAAATATTAAGCCTTTTATAAGATATATTTATACATTTTATATAGTTCTTGGATAAGTAAAAAAAATGAAATAACTGTCACAGAGTGTGACGTGGTTTGCTGTAATACTAAATTTAAGACGTGTGTATTGTGTGCACCATGTATGTATATGTCTAGGTGTCACTTCTTAAGTTTTGGTCGTACACCTTAATATTGATATCCGTTCATGTTTGTTGCGCCATCAAACGCATCAGCAATACAATTTACTAAATTAACGTTCATTGACTTTAAATTTGTTTACAAAAATTCAAAAAATGCTTGACCAGATGATGATTGCATGATGCATGATGATTCACTACAATTTTAAATCTAGAAACACAAAATAAGTTCTCTAGAATGAAAATTGAATACGTTGTATAATTATATGAAAGAGGCTATAAAGCAGATTTTATGTCTTCTTATATTAATTCCCAATGATTAAATACAAGTTTACCCGGTATTTAAGGTGTCAGAAATATCCTACTTTATATCCATTTATAAAATGCCACACTGTCGTGCATTACTAATCATTCATTTCGAAGAATTTATTACAAATTGAAGTTTAGAAAATTGCTCATTTGTTCAATTTTATGTTTTTATTATTGAGATATAGAATTTTGGTTCTGAGCCCACACAATTTTAATTGTTCTGCCATTTGTATAATATTAAATTTAGGATTCTAGGTATATCATTCGACACTTTTAAAACGCTTTTACATTTAATATTTTATAAATTTATTTAAAATACTTTAGACAAATACTTAGATTTTAAATTTAATCGTAAATACTTAACATATTATTTTCTTAATAATACTTTTATAAATTAACTATTTATTACTTTTTTTAGGTGCTGGCCAATGTACGTTTTAATTTTTAGTAACAATTTTATAATATATAGATGATTTATACTAATAAATTAATTTTAGATTAATTTTATTGGTATGAATAATAATATAATAATAGATTTTGATGTTAATATATTAGTATTAAACATGTGGTCATATACTTATAGTAGGATAATTATGAATAATTTATAATAATTATTAATTAATTTTTTTTTATTATTATTATGATAACAGTGACCAGAGGTACGTAATGAGTTCTATTTTGTAAGAGACGATGGTATTATAAATGGTTTGATGTTATGGTTTTTTTCTTAACACAGTATAACATTGCGTTAAGTTAAAAGTTGAAGAAAGGAATTTATGGATTTTTCAATAATACTATTTTTTATTTATTGACTGTTAACTAGTAATATTTATACTTTTAAAACTATCACACTCATAATGATATTTAATACCATTGTGAATTAATTATCTACTTAACTGATGGACATAATACACAACATGAATTATAATTAGTAATTAAAATTAAGTTTACAGCAGGATATTAGACTTATGAATGGGGCATTATAGAAATCTCTAGAGTAAAAACATTTATAGTAATAAACCAAAATTTTTTGGGATGTCCCGGTACGACACCAATCCAATAACCAACATTTTTCAAAGTATTCAAACTTTTTTGAAATACTAAGTTATTGGTTCATTATAAAATAATCACTTATAGGATTAGAATATGTTGTAAGGTACCTCTTGACAATTCTTAGATTTATTAAACAAGTTTATGCTCAGTATAAATATGTTGCATCAATCTTTATACTGTGCCATTATACGCACTGTGTTGAGATATTATAGATCTGTATTGTCGGATCCACATAAATTAGTCATAAACATATTGTAAATAGCGTACAGTCTATATTTTTATTCTTTGCTGCTCATATATTAAAAATAGATTACAAGCTACATGGGTTCGCAAATTCTAATTTCTTTTAAATTACCTATTCTCGTTAGATAGGTAATAAACAGAGTCTATACATGTTAAGTTTTTTTAAGAACGTTTTTCTCAGGTTTTATTCTTAACTAAAGCCGGGGCTTACACGGTCCCTAACCTAACTATGGTACCACAGTACCTAACTTAACTAGATATCAATTGTATGTTAACAAGTACATGTGTAGTAACACAAACTAATTTGCTAACGAGCTCTATGTAATGATAATGAGGATTGTTAATTTTCAACCATCACTCGTGTATTTAATATTACACAATCTTTTAGATTCTGAACTGAGTGATGAATGTATTGATTTTACAATGATGTGCGTTTTTTTTTTAATTTTAATTTTAATTTTTGTGTCTATCATCACTTTTTGGAGTAGTAATAATGCTTCAATTTTTGACTTCAGTCCCTCTTTGAAAATAAAAATTCATGTAGTTGGTACTTTGGGGGTCAAAAGTAAAAAATTTCCAGTAGTTTTCAAAAGCATCGGGAAATACCCTGAAAAAAATTACGAAAAAACGGAAATTTTTAGACATAACCACTTTTTGACAAAATCGATTTTTTGATTTTGCTGTAACTCAAAAACGAATCATTGTAAATACTTGAAATTTTCATCAAATGTTTATATTATGGTTATCTATTTGCAATTAAATTTTCAAAATATTTTGACCTTTTTTAGGCTACTTATAGACAATTGAAATTTTCGACATTTTTAAGTTTTTTTTCTTAAAATGCTGATAAAAAAAATTTGGCTATCCAAAAATCTTTAAAATTTAATACAAAGTTTGTTATAAGTTGTACTTAGCGTAGTAAAAAAAAAAATCAAAAATCGTCAGTCACAATTTTTGTTTATAAGCATTTAAAATTCAAATGTTTACAAAATATATCAAAATCACGAAAATTTGCAAATAATTTTAAAGTTGAAAATTCATAAAATTTTTGTAGTTTATACTTAAGGTTCAAAAATCCAATACAAGGTTTTCCATAATTTTTCCTTTAAGTAATTGTAAAAAAAAAAATTCCAGCGTCAATATAGAAAACATATTTTTATGAGCGTATGAAATTTTATTTTTTACAAAATCTCGTAAAATATAAGGATATATTACAATTTAAATATAAGTAATAATAATATAATATATCTAACTAATTATCACAGACTGACAAATCATTTCCGTTCGGAATCGTTTTACGTATACAATGATACCCGTCATTGCATTCAAATTTAACACATCCACACGACCAGTGACCTACTCTCCTTCTCTACTATACAGCAGAGCGATACCCACTTGCCCACTTTTTTTTAAATTTTTTTTCTTTTATTAATTCAAAATCGTGTAAAAGTAAATTATATTATAGTAATATATTATATTGGGCTATTTTCTCGTAATTTAAAAAATAAATAAAATCTTCACTTCATTCAGAATCAACAAGATAATTATAAAAAACTCTAGTCAACTTCCATTGGTTAGGTTAAGATCAGTTAGGTTCTATATATTGATATATTTTTTACAAAGACAATATTAGGTCATCGCTTTTTTAAAATATTAGGTATGAGATAGTTTTATAAAGTAAATGTTATTTGGTACCTATTAATTAGTGTGTTCATTTTTATTTTTCTAGAAAAAATATGTAAGTGCATTTTATATTTATTTTTATTGAATGTATTAAAATGTTTAACTGAATTTAAGTAATCAGTGTCTAACTTTTATACTTTTATAATAAGAGAAATATGATAATAACTACTTATAAAACTATAATTTTTTTCGATTAAAAATTAGTTTATGATTGAAAATGTTAAAATCGTGTTTGGGTTTGTTTTTATACTATACAGTATACTTGACAAAGTAGTAGAATCATATACCTAAATATTATATTTATATCTCAGTAAAATAGCAATTAATTATTTATTTTATTTTTAGTTTCTATATTGATGTGTATGTATGTTTTTAATTAAATTCTGTGTACAATGTGGTTTTTTTTATAATCATTGGAGTACTACATATTTAACATAATTTATTTTTTCAATGGATTCATTGAACAATTTTAATTGATATACAATTAATATTAATATAAAGTATAAAATAAAATAAAAACAAGCAAAATATTTTGATTTGTATTAAATATAATCATCTTATAAGTACTCTTGATCAGATTTATGTAAATTTATTTATCGTGTACTGATATAATAATATATAAAATACGGGAAGATAGGAACCTTATCACTATGCTATTCAGTAGATATTGAGTAGAGTAGGCTATATGTAATAAATAATATAATAATAGGATAATCATAGGCAACTTAATTGTAAAAGTTGGACGAGATTTAGGATACAGAGCAATCACCGGGGACTACGGGGGCTATAGTTTACATGAAATAACCGGTGTACCGTCAATTTATCGTAAACAATATTTACCGCGCGACAATTGATCGTAAACAATTGATCGCAAACCAATTGATCGCAATTGAAATTTACCGCACGATAATTGATCGCAAACTATATAGGTTATTTCAGGGTTTGGTTAAAAGAGGAAAAAGAAAGCCGCCGAAGTATGCATTCACATTATGGAACTGTTTTTCGAGAGTAATCCAAGATCTAGCTACCACAATTAATAATCTACAGAAGAGTGGCACAATTGTTTCACATCACTTATAAATGGTATGCATCCTTTAATTTGGTGATTTATAGATGCATTAAAAAAAGAAGAGAGCATTAACAGATTCAAAATTGAACAATATGTTGGGGGCAATCAGCCCCCCCTCCCAAAAAAAAAAAAAATTTACCGAGATAGAGCAGCTAAAAAAAAAAAATTGTACCAATTATAACAATAATAGGTACAAATATTGAAGATTATCTTCGTGGCATTGCATACAATTTTCAATTGCAAGTTTAATATTTAGTGTTTTTCATTATTATATACCTACCTTGATAATTTATTATTAAATATTATATTTATTTTTTTTTTATATATTTAATTAAATGTACAAATATTATCTATTTATATAAAAAAATATTGCACATTATAATTTTTAAATTGTAAATTAAATTTTTTTCATTTTTATATACCGAACAACATTTTTTAAACATTTTTAATCTAAGACGAACAATTTATTAAAATTAAATATATATTCAAAATATTCGCCTTTGAATTTAAAATTAAAAATTATTACTGAAAATGTTATTTTCCAATCAATTGCTGTGCGGTAAATTGCAATTGCGATCAATTGGCTTGCGATCAATAATTTGCGGTAAATTGTTTACGATCAATTGACGTGTATCCGAAATAACCAACAATAATGGTAATATGCTATTATATTTTGCAACTAGAAAAGGGATGAGTATAAAAAGTACAATGTTTCCACGTTAATTACTAATTAACTATATTTTTTTATCTATATTAATATTGACACGGTTACGGTAGTAGGTGCTCGGTGAGTCCGCGGTGAGCCGTTCAGGATAAAAGAACAACATGAATTTTACTAATTGTACGATGTATTTTTATTGATGATAAACAACAGTACACAATTATAGCTAGTTGTCAAATTTCACTATGCCAGGTGTTGACGACATAAAAGAGAATACACAATTAATTATACTTTACGCGCTCTTACGACTATAAAAAAAAAATAGGCGACGTTGCCGCTGTTGTTGGTAAGACGGTTCAAGCAAGAGAACGAGCCGGCCGGCGCCCGATACTTGTCTGGACCGACTTGCCTTCCCGTCACACTCTGTGCTTTTGTGGCATGGGGGAAGACTAAGAGTCGACGGTGTTGTGTCGTCGTTAGTGGCAGTTGATAAGAGGCCGTCGTGGTAAAAATGAAACGTATACAACGCTCAAGAGATGGCGTTGAATTTCTTTTCGCCGCCGTCGCGGTAGGCCGTAACGCCCGTAACCACGCCCATCGTGTACGCGATGGGGTCCGCGTGTTGTTATCGCGGGAGAGGTACATTTAACATTATTATTTCACGGACGGTCGTTCTGAACGTTTCGCGTCAAACGTCATTACAGGCCGTTACGTAAATTGTCGCCCGTGAATTCTATACGGTGCGCTGGCTCGCTACTAGCTCGCAAGTAGCAAACCTATTTTTTAATTAAAGCTCCTGTTTGCTCAAACATATTAACCAATAAATTAAGCATACAAATTATTATACACCAGAACTCGATATATATTTCTAACCCAATTACTTTTTAAAATACATGTAAAATAATAATTTCATTACGATTAAATAGATTTTTTAGTAAGTGTTGCGTATTTTACGTTGTAACTTATAAGTGACATGAAACAATTTTTGTACGATAATTTAATCTCCTAAATAAATATTAGCAACATTTTAAATAGTTTTGATTAATAAATATTGGTGTATTTACTTATTTTAATTTTAAACATATAATACCTACTTAAAATAAGTATAAAAAATGTTATAATCAGGACTGTGAATTTATTGTTTTAAAAAACATAAAAAAATTAATTTCAAAAATTTTATTGACATTTATAGAAAATAACTAACTGAGTATATCAGTACACACTACACAACTCAAAACAAATCAAAATTTTTTGAAATTTTTTTCATGTATAGAAAATCCTAATATAAACATTCAGTGAAAATGTCTTGTATTTACAGTTATTCGTTTTTGAATTGCAACAAAATAAGAAAATCGCTACACGAGAAACCAAATAAATATCCAATGTTGTAATAATATGAACTTCATACCCTCATAAAAACTTAATGTGACTTTTTTGTAAACATTTTTTTTTTCTGATAAAGGTAGACAAACTGATTTAAAAAGAAATATTTTTATGAATTTATAACTCAAAATAATTTGCAAATTGTTTTCATTTTTACGTATTTTGTTAATATTTTAATTTTTAACTTGAAATGCTTATAAACAAAAAAGTGACTGGAATTTAAACTATAACAAATCAAAATATTTTGAACCTTTTTTTCATGTATAGAAAAGGCTAGTATAAACATAAACATTTAGTGAAAATTTCATATGTTTACGATTATTTATTTTAGAGTTACACCAAAAACCAAAATCGATTTTGCGTAAAAATTCTCGTGTTTTCTTAATTTTTATTTTGTTTTTTTGGGTGCTTTTAAAAACTATAGGGAAATTAAAATTTTGACCTCCCCAAAAAATATATATATAAAAAACACATCATTGTAAAACCAATACATTAATTCTTGCTCCGCTCAGAATCTAAAATTTTAAAATTTTAAATGTTCGTAATCAACTAGAAACAAGTCAAAATATTTTGGAAATTTTATCAAGTATAGTAATTTATAAATATTATACATATGGTATACATTCCAAGTGTCTAAGGTTATTCGTTTTTGAAATCAAGTGAATATATCTAATGTCGTAAAAATTTCAACTTTAAACGCTCATAAAAATTTAATTTGACTTTCCGGTAGAGATTTTTGTTTTTGATAAAAATAAACAAACTTAAGAGGAATCTTTTATTCAATTTTCATGAATTTCTAATTCGAAATAATTTGCACATTTTCGTTATTTTTACGTCTTTTGTAAAAAATCGAACTTTAAATGCTAATAAAAAAATAGACACTGTATTTTTAATATTTTTTAATTGATATTCTAACAATATATATAAGGAGCCTTGTATTACATTTGCAAGATTTTTGACCCAACGAATACAATTTTATTGACATTTATAGAAAAAAAAACCTAAAAAGTTGGAAACTGCAGAGTATGTAGGTATCCGTAAACAGTTCAAAACAAATTAAAATATTTTGAAAATTTTATCGTGTATAGAAAATGATAATACAATATTACAGTGTACTCTCGTTAACTCAAAGTTCACGGGGAAAAAAATAATTCGACTAACTACAAATATTTTGAGTTATCAAAATTTTAATGTAGAGGCGTTGCCAGGGGTTTTTTTTATGGTGAAGGGGCTAAATAAATTTAACTTGAGTTATTGAAAATTAAAAACAACAACAAAACAAAAATATTGAAAATATATTAACGTTAATTTGCCGTAAACATATTTACTATTTTAAATAATTAAAATTTGTAAGACAATTTCCGTATTTAAAAAAAGGGTGGAAAAGCGAGTATCGCTCTGCTGTATAGTATAGTGATGGAGAGTAGGTTACTATAATGGATGTGTTAAATTTGAATGCAATGACAGGTATCATTGTATACGAAATCGATTCTGAATGATTTGTCAAATTTTAAATTATTTTGAAGTTAAAAATATATATTATTATACGCTCTTATCTTTATCCGGATAAGAGATACCATTAATGCTGCCTTTATTTTTAGCTACATAATACTTTATTACAATTATTTCGTTATGATTTTAGTTATTTATTCTCAAACTACCTATATAAATTTAATAGTACTATTGAATTATAAGTAACTATTACAATATTTTTACAGATATTGCATCAAGTTACACAATTGCAATGCGTATGTATTAATGTATACCAATATTGATTTAACATATTCTTTCAATAAAATTATTTTTAATTTATTTTCACATTAATCTTAAGTATAATAGTACCAGTAATACCAATTTTTATTTAAAATATAATAAATAAATAAAGTATAATTTTTGTAAATCATTAATAAATGCATTTATATGTAAAATATTAAAAAATATATGAAATATAAGGAAACGGTCAAAAACATCTTGTGCGACCACACGTGTTACAAACAATGATGCGACTCATGGCGAGTTAAATATATAAGTAGTATCCGTGTTATACATACATATTATCATGTGACTGAGGATAAAATAATAACTGAATTCTGCTATTATTTTTGTTTATATTAAATACGTAATAATTAAATATATAAAAATAAATTGTTCCCCTCACATTAATTTACTTAAGTAAAAAATAAAAAATAAAAAATAAAAATAAAAAATAATAATTAAAATAATATTAATAATATTTTTAATTATAAAATGTAACTAGGATTTTGCAAAAACTTGCACTTTGTTATATTAGTATACAGGGTGGTGTTTTATCATTAAACACTCATTATTTTAAAGTGTTCACTTTTTTTCAAAATTCTTAGTTTCATAGTTTTCTAAAACTATTAAACATTTTTATTTATTTCACTCCTTATATTTAATAGTGAAATCATTATCAATTTTTGATTTACTAATGGAAACCTATATAATGTCATAAAATAGTAAGGTTTTTTTTATGAATTTTAACGTAAAAATTATTATTTTTCATTTAATCGTTAGTGACTTACAGCTGCTCAAAATTGGTGGTTTGAGGTTTTTAGGTGTTCGTCCCACAGACCATTACGGCTGTGAGGCATTGATGACTATAATATGTACAAAGTTCATCACAGCGTCGATAGTTGGTAACATGCGGAGTCGGTAAATTGCGTCCCGCAAAAAAGGTCATAGTTATATACTGTGTAAATTGCGGCCCGAGTATATTTTATACATACGTAAATTGGCGGCCTGGGTATTTTTTAAATGTACGTAAATTGCGGCCCGGGACATTCCGATTTCCAATCGGCTGATTACATTATCTTTAATACTGATCGATAAGGAAATAATACGCTCACTTATATAATAAATATTATTAGCAGCCAGTGTGCATTTGATCGAAAATCTTTGCACGAGTTTTTACATTGGTCTACAGTATTTACAGTATTTGTAATTTAGTATTTGGTAAATTAATATTTGTATTTTTTTTTAATTTAATAACAATGGAAGTTATGAAAAGCGAAAAAAATAAAACGTTGAAAATAGTTGATGGTTTCAAATTTCGTTTTCAAAAACTTCTGAATAACGATATTCAACGTTGGTGTTGTACAGTTAAAACTTGTAAGTGTTTTTTAAAATTTAATAATAATAATATATGTATAGATAGCTTTAAAGATCATAACCATCCACAACTTTCGGAACAAATTATAAATCGTCAGAAACTTAATAATACTTTAAAAAGAAAAGCCGTTGATATTTTTAACCATACCAATATTAATACAATTAATATTGCCAGTCCTAAGTCTGAAAAATGGGAAGGAATATATTGATTTTGTAACCCTTAAACGTAATTTACATAACAATAATAAAAATTTAGGTAGGCAAATATATAAAAATATACCCGGGCCGCAATTTACATAAAAAAACTTGAAACAGGACGCAATTTACAGCGACCCGGTAACATGTTTATTACATATGAAAATATGTACCTCTTATTATTATCTATTACGCATGTGACTACTGGTCTTCGGAAACAATAAGTAATATAAAAACCGAAAACACCCAACTTTTAAAGCTATATCTATTATAATATCTATATAATAGCCATTTGGAGCTATATTTAAAAAATTAATGAACAATAATAATTTGAACGTTAAAATTCAGAAAATAATAGCCTATTCATTTAGTTCATTTTAAATATAGGCTTCCATTTGAAAACAAAAAGTTGTTTGTTGTTTTACTATTAAATAAAATAATGAATAAAATAGAAATTTCATTGGCATTAAAAGCATGTAACAAAATATTATGAAAAAAAAAAATTAAATAAAATCAATACTTGAAGAAATAATGAGTGTTTAATGATAAAATAATCACCTTGTTACTCTAAGATTTTTTGTCCTAAGATAATCTTATGGTAAACAATTACCATTCTTATTCAAATTTATTTTTCAGCTATGAATAATGGTAATGATCCAATGCAAGAATTCTGTGACAACTTTAACCATGTTGATCATATCAAATCAAATTATACAAATGCATTAAGCTACGATGAAAACAACGATTAATAATTATAGATGTGAATACAACCTTCTTTAAGAAAAAAATTTAATTTAATAAAATATTCGATACAGTTCTTTTGTTGAATTATTAATTTAATTAATTTATGTACTTATTATTGTGTTATTGACTATTATTGACTATGTATTGCATTTTAACAATAAAGCAAATATTGAATGTAATAATTCAATACATTTAAGAAAAAAGTTTGTAAAAAATACAATGACATAAAAGAACTTAACAGGTTGACCGCCATGAGGCCCTTTTTTGGGTCTTACTGGTTTACTCCCGGACGCCATGACATTTTAATGTGTTAACTCAAATGTGATTTGAAAAAAAAGTGATTAGATTTTGCTTAAAATTTAAATATGGGTTCAGTATCACGTATATGACTTATATACAGTAATTTTGGATAAATTCTAGCTGAGACCCTTAATAGAGTCTCGTGGCAGTGGTGAGTAACGCATAAAAAATGATGATTGTTCCTAACATACTGAGATACCAAATAGGTTCTTAAGATATTAATTGTAATAATATTGTTATTCCACTAAATTTAGTTGGAATTAAACTTAGGATATAATTTTTAGGAACTTGAGGTTTAACTTGAGGTATGTCCGTCTTCAGCTGCTACTAGAGGCCCGGCACGACGCTCCAGGAATTCGACTCCTTCTTGGCCGATCTAGAAGACGCAATCCGCGCGAACGACAGCGCGCAAAATTCGTGGTAGCAGCCGACTTCAACGCGTGAAACACGGAATAGGGATCCAGGGTAAACAACCCAAGGGGTTGCCTCCGGTCCGACCTCGCAGCCAGCCTAGGTCTGCTATTGGCTAACGCCGGATCAGTCCCCACGTTCGTGAGAGGCACGGCCACGTCCGTGATCGACGTCACGTTCCACCGAAGACTGACCCTGACCGGCTGGCGGGTCCTTGAGGCCGACTCGCTGAGATACCACGCTAACGTGTGCTTCGGGTCACCCGTGGAGCAACAGACACCTCCGCGTTACGAACCACTTGCGGCAGCCCACCGCGGCAGGTCGTTCAAGAATAGAGATGCCGAAGCGCTCGTCCACTACTTCCGGTCCGGCCGCCCAGAAACCGTCGAGGGACCGATAGCGGCGGTTAAGGCCTTGACCTCAGCAAAAGGGCTCGACGACTTCCTCATCAGCGTGTGCGGGGCGTCTATGCCGTGGCGGAGACCGGACCTCCCGGGCAAACGTCCGGTCCACTGGTGGACGGATGAAATTGCAGAACTACGGCGGCAATGTCTAGCCCACTATCGGGTCTATCAGAACCATCTGAGACATGCGGGGCAACCCGGAACATAGGAGGCACGTTACGGTTTTATCACCGCAAGGAAGAACCTTCTGTCAGCGATCCGCGAAGCGAAGAAGAAGTGTTGGTCGGACCTATGCGACCAGGTGGATGATGATCCCTGGGGCAAGCCCTACAAGCTTGTCAGGGGGAAACTCAGCTCCCGCTACCAGGGTGCGGATTCGAGAGGCAGAGAGGCCGAGATAGCTGACTTCCTCTTTCCGGCTGTCCCACCAACTAACTGCAGCGAGGCACCCTCTCTGGCCGTCAACAACTTATTCGAGGCCTTCGACCTCGCGCAAAACACCCTCGTCTTCCCGACGGTGATCTCGCTCTTCACGGTCAACAAGCTGTCCAGGGCCGCCAAGAGGCTATCGTCTGGGAAATCTCCGGGACCATCGGGAATCCCCAACGAGGTGCTAAGGCGATATGTGACGGCCAGACCCCGGGCTGTGCTGAGCGTCTATAACGACTGTCTAGATGCCCTAATCTTTCCGCATCGCTAGAAAAAGGCGCGTCTCGTGCTGATCCGAAAAGGAGCTGACAAACCCCCAGACGCTCCATCTAGCTACAGACCGATCTGTATGCTAGATACTCCGGGAAAATTGTTGGAGAGACTCCTCCTTCAACGACTCGAGTCTCACCTTGACGCCCACGGTGGCCGAAGAAGGGCTGTGAACCAGTTCGGGCTCCAGAGACTGGCTCCACCTTCCTTCACTTAAACTTGTAGTTATTGTATTAAATAAACGATGGCGGCCGAGTGGAAGTAATGCGAAAGTAGTCCCCTCTCGGTCGTCTATTAAACCCGAAAAAAAAAAAGGTTAGGTTAGGTTCAGTCGTTAGCGTGCGGACTTTGCTCCTAACTTTGTTAATTCGTTATCTATCTCCGTAGATAATATCTCACAGTTGTTTTCGATCAGGTTAGGTTAGGTTAGGTTCAGTCAGCGCGTCGGTAGTCCAGTGAACACACGTCTCTGTACGACTTCGCTCCGAGGTGCACTCCCTGTGGCTATTTTGTCTTTTAGAAGTAAAGTGCTGAGTTTTGCTCCTAAGTCTGTGATTTCTTTACCGTATAGAGCTTAATAAGTGCGCGTATAGGTCGGTGTCGATTTTGAGTCAGCCTGATAAACTCTCCCCCCGAGGGGCGCGATAGTATTCCGCTTCATAAGGTTTTGCTGGCCGCTGCAAATCCGGTGAGTACTACTCCAGTTATTTTAGTTGCCACGTGCCAATTAATCGACCTTGACACGTGCCAAATTTTTGTCGGCGCACCACGTACCCGCGCCTGCGAGTAAATAGTTTTTTCAACTTTTTTCTGTATATACAGTGTATTTCACTCAAATGGTAACACGAAATATTTCAGTTCAGTGACCTTGGATTTAATTGGGGTTTTTTCGAGGAGCTAGGAAATACTAAAATACACATTTTTTGATAATTTTCAAATTTTTAATCTTTGAATTTAAAATTTTTCGCTTTGTTTCTGTATGTTGTTATTTGTATATATTTGTCCAACACTTCTTCCAAAAAGTGGTCATCGGCTACACATTACACAGCAGCTCGTCTATCCTAATAACCACCAAAAATTACTGTTAATAGGACAACAGATTACGTAGTTGGACTACATAATAGATGCTGAACGGATTGATGAATGTATTGATTTTAAAATGCGATGCGTGGTTTGACCTATTCTATGTCTGAGGTCCACTCGATACCTGCTACAGAGCAGAGAGTTACCCACTTGACATCCCCTTTTTTATTGATAAAATTATATCTTGTAATAGTAATTATTATCATTTAAAAATCATACAAATATAAAAACTTAAAAAAAAACTTTAAATCATAAAATCCTAAGAGAAAGTTATATGAACATTTAATAATTTTTATATAACCATCTGAAAATGTTTTAAGATTGTAATTATTTTTTTTTAATATTGTGTAATTGTTTAATTATCATTATTTTGCTATCTGAGTAGCCCTAGACCAACAAACAGTAAACATTCATTGGCTTTCATCTGTCCTCTAAATTTCAAATGCTCTATGAATTATCAAAATCATTGATTTTATTTATTATTCAATAATAATCTCCGACTATTTTTAAGATAGTGTATTGTTGTGCTTTATATAAGATAAATATCATTACTGTGTACTGACTACCTATAGTATTCATTGGAAAGTACATACATATTACTGTTTAATATTTAATGAAGGTAGACTATGAAGCTTTTATTGTTTTCCTAATTTTAGTCAAAATTAGTGTGTGATATAATAAAACTAATTGCAATGGCGAAATCAAAAAAAAAAAATAATAATAAAACCGGTATTCACAATTGAAATCAAAATCGAAAAAATTAAAACTGGTATTCATAATTGAAATCAAAATCGAAAAAAATGCAATACTCGCATTCAAAATCAAAAACGAAAACGAAAAATTAAAAAACTGGTAACCAATATCGACATTTTTTTTTTCGGTTTCAAGCTTTTCGAACATTGCAAAAACTTTTAAAAAAAAAAATTGAAAAAAAAATAACCCTACATAGATAAAACCTAAAATCAATCTTAATAATTTATCATAAACTAAAAATGCAACCTAATAAAAGACAAAAATCTACCATAAAAATCAACGCTATTTAAAATTAAAAAAAAAATTCATAAAAAATTGCACTATACTAATACACGAAAAATAAGTAAAATATAATAAAAACCATCTAATAAAACAACCATTAAAAAAAAAAAAATAATAAATACTTACACCGGGTAACGGCCAACTACAATCAACGAAATCCTGAGCCACAGATTCGGATTCCTAAAAAAATAATAATTCAATAAATTATAAATTAAAAACAGAAATTAATGTATGTATATAATTAACCGAAAATAAAACCAAAATGTCATTCCAAAATAGTATACGTCTTACAACGTTCGTGGGCGCAGCATAAGATTCCATGTCGGTGGTACTTAAATTGGTTGACGAAATGCTCGGCTGGTTAAAGTAAATAAAAATTTGAAAAATTTTAGTATTCCATTATAAATGCAGTGGTACAATTGTATAATAATAATGTAAAAAATGTATGTTTGGTCGCCGCGACAAATCTTGCGATGTATGAGCAGTTGTTTGCCGCGACTCGCGTGGACTCTGAATTAGGTTACCAATATATAATAATAAATTATTATGACAACAAATCAATTGTGAAGTCTCAATATATATATATATAATAATAAAGACGACACTGTCGCACTCAACTATAAAAAATATTATAACAACACGGGGCCCCAAAATAATAATAACATATAAACAATTATAATAATAAATAATATAAAATATAAATACTAAATTATAACATGGAATAATTAATTTACCTGTACGGCAATAAAAAAAAGGGGTATACAATAATACAATATAAAAAATAGACCTGATATCCAGTAGTGGTGTCGATCCAAACTTTCCCGGGTCCAAGTTGGGAATCTTCACTGGTATAATCGAATATTAGGATAAGCTTGACGACGTAAATCAGTATACGTATAATATACTGATATAATATGTATATATTCAAAATAGTGTATGTATTACAACGACCGAAAAAGGTACGTTACACCCTGGCCGATAGCTGGGCAAAAAAGTGATCGCACGTTGAGTATCAGCAGAATATGATACAATTATATATTGGGTTGCACACAATGCCACGATATTAAATAGAAAAACGTAAGTTTATATAAACGCCGCTTAAAAGTCGTAATAAACACGTGGTTTTATGCCACCGGACAACGCAACCGGGCACACACGTATAACAAAAAGGTGTCGGGCTTACCGCGGCAACAACACACGGCGACCGGTTTTGACGACAGTCAGAAAAGGTGTGAAAACTGGCGCAAGTTCACGCGTCGACAAGTTCGCGGCGATCACAGCTTGACCACTCGGGAGGGAAATAGACAAGTGTGATGACCGGACTGTCACTCGTATTGTAATGGCCTTTGACCCGGCTGAAACGCGCCAAGAGGATCGGCGTTCGAACAATGTATATACCTAATTATAATATATTATCAAATTATCTAGGTTTAAAATTGTAAATTAAGTTCCCAATACGTTTTTTTAAAGAAAAATATATTAATTTAATAATTTTGTTTTTAATTGTTATAATATGTTCACAAACAATAATAACTAATTGATTTTATGCGTATTATCTATTTTGTTCGGACTTCGTCAACCTGAGTTCGTGTTGCCCAGTCCCACTGCCCCAGGTTGGTAACACTACTGAAGAGACGCTCCTCTTCACCCCGGTCGCCTACTTGCAGCTCGCAACGGTCGCGATGTTTTTGACGTCGCGTTGGTTGGGCGGCTATCGCTCGTTCTGTTTTTCCGTTGCCGTTCTATCGGACAGTTCTGTTTTTACTGGTTGCCGTTCGCAACAACACCTTATATACGCCATCTTGGTCTTTATGTGTATAACGCACCGTTCCGTGCAGAAATATTGTTTTGATTGGAAGCTCATCCATTGTGGTCATCAGTCTCGTGGGCGATTGATTCCAAGCTAGCAGTTCGCAGTAGTGTTAGTGTGAACTAATTTAATATATTATTCACATGGTCCAGCTCGGGTCCAAAACCTCGTGGTTTCATCTCAAGTTCATCTCTCACCAGTCAGCTCAAGACGCAGTTCAGCATTCCCCTCGTATTATTATTTTATGTATTGAGCAGCCGTCTCGTTTCCCCTTTTATTATTTTATTGATATATTGTTATTTGTTATATACTCCGGTATGGGACGAAGTGTATTCCATTGACATTATTATTTGTTTTATTTAATTATCATTTGTTATTTTATATGTTTATTAGTCTGAGACTGATCATCTCAGCTAGTTTATTATTTTATTGGTATTAATTATAATAAAGATCTATTATATTCACCTATTATAATTCACTTGTATAATATTTATATTAGCTCTATTGTACCTGGTCCAGGGTGTGCGAGTTCTAGGTGCCAACCGCAGTGTGAGGAGCCCCTAGTGCGAACATATTTATTTAAATATTTTTCATTAAGAAACTCTACAGGAAGCTAGATCAAAATTGAAAATTACCGAAATAAAGTCTGACTTATCAACGGAATAAGGTGTTGATAGATACAGAATTCTGCTGAACGCAAATTTTTTATGACGTGCGTTAGTAAGACATAGACAACACATGTGGGTACAGCGTCCTCTGAAGGTTATAAATTTAATAATTTAATAATAATTATTATTATTAATTATAAACACTTTTATTTATTAATTTATTGGTACTTTTAATTTGTATAAATGTATGCCTTATTAGCAGTTGAAGAAAAAAATATTTCAACAAACAAGTGTGTGACAAGAAAGAAAGCAAGTAAAATTAATCCAGCAATGTGTATCAAAGTTATATTATTATTAATTTTATTGTTAAAATAACAGGTGAAGTGTTTTATATAAACATGTATAATTTTATTTTTAACAATGTAGATGTATTACAATTTCTAATATATAATTTGTACACCACCGGAGCTGAACTTATTTCTATTCATTATTAAAAAAATGTTAAAGTTATTGATTTTTACATTTGTATCATTTTTTAATATTAACAACTTACAGTATAAATATTATACTTAATTTAATAGCCCATTTTGTATTAATTAATAAGGTAATAGTAAAAGTTATGATAGCCAAGATCAAGACGATATTGATCCAACGTAGGTATGCATTATTAGAAAGAAATTGTGAAGATGTTATGACAAGTTAGAATTACAATTATATAATTTAATTAATTTAGTCTTATCATTTCTTTACAATTAAAAAATATATATATTTCACTTTCACCTATCTTAATTTTAATATTTTAGATTCTGTACGGAGTGATGAATGTATTGATTCTACAATGATGTGTGTTTTTTTTTATTTTTGTGTCTGTTATCACGTTTTGGAGTAGTAATAATGCTTCGATTTTTGACTTCAGCCCCTCTTTGAATAGGAAAATTCATCTAGTTGGTACTTTGGGGGGTTCAAAAGTAAAAAATTTCCAGTAGTTTTCAAAAGCGTCGGGAAAAACCCTGAAAAAATAACGGGAAAACAGTCATTATTACGCATAACCACTTTTCGACAAAATCGATATTTTTATTTTGCTGTAACTGAAAAACGAATCATTGTAAATACTTGAAATTTTCACCAAATGTTTATATTATGTATATTATGGTTATCTATTTACGGTTAAATTTTCAAAATATTTTGACCTTTTTTAAGCTACTTATAGACAATTTAAATTTTCGACTTTTCTAAGTTTTTTCTTAAAATTCCGATAAAAAAATTTTGGCTATCCAAAAAATCTTTAAAATTTAATACAAGGTTTATTATAAGTTAGGTTACGTGTTATTGCTAAAAATATCAAAATTGAGTTATATATCATTTCTGATAATAAAAACCACGTGGAATCGAATGGCGTGTTCAGATTTGGCCAAAACGTACTATTTCCAGTGTATATTTGATCATAAAGTTTCATGATTTCTGCATAACGCACCATTTTCATTGCTAAAATCGTGTCAAAATGAACCATTTCCAAATTATATCAAAATGTACTATTTCCCATGCTATTTAGTGTAAACTTAATAATTATTAAAGCAAAACGTACTATTTTTTAAATTATGTGCAGAACGTACTATTTCCAGATTGAAGCAAAACGTTATATTTCCCATGTTAAAATGTAGCTATACTAAATTAATTATTTGCAAAACGTACTATTTCCAAGAGTAAAAGATGAAGTTGACATTTCAATTTGAATTAATTATTCTTTAATTATTTTATGGTGATATAATATGGGACTACATTATTTTATTTTATTTACTAGTTGGTGCTACTGATAAAATTCATTAAACAAAAGTCGGCGCAATGGACAATATTGTTGATATTTAGTATTTATTCAATTGATAATTTATGTTTATTTTACTATTCGAAATTGGCGGGATTTATGGTTTATTAACTATACGATAACGCTCTTTTATGATAAGCCAGCCAAATGCCTTACTGCGGGGAAGCGCTCGTGGTGATTATGCTTGGTGAATCATTTTATATAGA
This sequence comes from Rhopalosiphum padi, assembly GCF_020882245.1. Taxonomy (NCBI): domain Eukaryota; kingdom Metazoa; phylum Arthropoda; class Insecta; order Hemiptera; family Aphididae; genus Rhopalosiphum; species Rhopalosiphum padi. The sequence continues at coordinate 92,991,903 of NC_083597.1, forward strand.
AAGGTGTTTAATGTAAATGCATACATAAACCATAAAAATGTTGATGATAAACAATCACGTAGAAACATGAATTTTATTCAATCGAATAAACATATTGTTCATTCTAAAACAATGAATAAACTTGTACTAAGTGCTAACGACGATAAACGTTATATAATAAATGATGGGGTGAAGACACTAGCGTATGGACATTATAAAATTAAAAAATAATAATACTAATAAATAAAAATAAATTACATACATTAAAAAATCTTTATTTTAAAATATCTGCTGACGATATCCACGAATTATGACTTGAATCGAAACCCATCCATTTAACAAGCATTTTATCTTAAACTTTTTTTTATAATACGCTCAATTAAAAAGGTGTTCGGGAAATCAGTTAATTTAATTTCTTGTTCATAAAAACCTTCTAGAATTATATTATTTGATTCATCCTTTAGTTGATAAGTTATCGGGTTTGTATGTAAAACTTTTGTTATTGTAAAAATTTCCGTTGTCAAATTCGGTGTATATCCTTTACTAAATATATGTTTTGATATTCTATATTTTGATATTCTTACTTTATCATTAATTTTAAGTTTTGGTTTATGAAATATTTTATAATCTATTTGTACATTTGATCTAATTTTACTTGTATTCATTCGAGCTTCATACGGTGAACACTTAATTATTCTATGTTTTGTATGATTATAATTATAAATAATTTTTGATATTGTATTATACCAATTCCATGTACCTGTCGCAGTAAAATGTTTATGTATATTATTTTTAAGTGTTCGTATAACACGTTTACCAATTAAGCACTTGATAACGCTATAGTGCTATACCTAGAACTGTAATGTTTAATTTTATATTTTTTCATTAAATCTTGAATTGATTATTATAAAATTCTGTACCATTATCTGTTTGTAATAATTTTGGATTAGCTTGTTTTAATATATTAAACATACCATTTGTATATTATTTTCCTGTTTTATTTTTCAATGATTCTACCCATACATATTTTGTGTATGTATCTATAACAACTAAAATGTATTTAAAACCAAGATTTTGATTAGAATGAGATTGCATGTCCATTAAATCAGCTTGCCAAAGGTCATCTTTAAATCATGTTATTACACTACGTCTGGGAAATATTTTTCTTGCAGGTCGATATAGCTCATTAGCTATACACTCTAATGTAGACATTATACTATTATATTCCTTTCACGTAATTTTTCTAAAATAGATATGATTTCATTATTTACACCAGTATTACCAGAAATTTGAGATGATGTTATAAGATTCAATCTAGTAACTAATTCATTCGGATCATCATAGTACACTAATTGTGTTTATATAAACCAGAAGTTTTCTTAGTCGTTGGCGATAAACTAAATTTAAATAGCTTACCTGTTGGAAGTTCTGTAATTTTAGAACTATTCATAGGAGAAGAAAAATCAAATGGAGCATATCTTATGTTCGAATCATCAATAATGTTTCTTCGTTTAGCGCTTGAACTAGATAAAAAGTTATCAAATTGTTTTAAATTTAATTGGGAAGGAGTTTTAATTTTTTCGTTATTAATTTTTAATGTTTCCACGTTTAATTGTTTTTCTTCAATTTTCATTCGTTTATAGGTTTTACAACGTTCATCCATTTGAAATATCCTGAGGTTTTAGGTTTCCCGTCTGCTTTTAAAAAGAATAGTTATTTTTAAAATATTATAACATGATTCCATGTCTTCCATAGTCATATTTTTTGGTACTTTTTCACATAACAAAGACCAAAGTCCTTTAGTCCAAGGATAGTAATTATCGAGCAAGTGTAATTTACCGTGTTCGAAAGTAACAGGGATATTTGATATTTTAAGTTGATTATTAACCGCATCGTAATGCATACCATAAGATTTATCATAACATTGTGATTTAGGATTTGAAATTAAAAAATTGTCAAACAATGAATTTAGTACACTATCGCTATCTTTATCACTAGCGTACACGGTTTCTTTTTTTTTGATAGTGTCGGAAATATGTGAAGTGTTTTTTTTTGACAGTGTACTCAATGGTTCTAGAAAAGGTTTAAAGGTTTCACGAAAATAGTTATCAGAATCTATAACACTACGCTTCATATCCACTATTTTACGTTTTATATATTTTTTTTATGTTACCAAATTTTCTAACAAAAATTTGTCTTTATTCATTGGAAATAATAAACTTGATATAACAGTTTCGTCCGACTTTAGATAATACTATGTAGATGTTAACACTATTACAACTGTATTTATATTATTATTTTATTTTAATGAAAGAATATGGAAATCACATATATATCTACCTTCATTCATTTCACGTGTTTTATCGATAACCATAAATTCATAATCATTATGATTCCAACATAGATAAGACATTTTCTGAAATTCAGAGAAATCCATATCTGCTGATGATTAGTCATTGAATATATGGCGTAAATTCGTATCATCTTGTTTAAGTATTATTAAAAAGTTTGAGTTATCTCTTACTAACTGTTTTGGTATTTTATTTTAGAATATGTTTGTCCTAAATAAAATACAGAACTAGCACCTAAATATCTACACATTGAGAAGAATTCCCTAATTACAGATTGTGGATCACAAATCACGTCATCAAAAATTATGATAGAATTTTCCTTAGTTAACTTTGGTTTTATAACTTTATCAGAACTTGAAAAAATGAAAAAATTGGCACCTTTTATATCATCTATTATTTTTTTTTAATAAAAATAGCCTGGTGGTACAGTTTTTATAATGGGACCCAATTAGTGTGTTACCGTTTTTATAGACAGACCCAATTAGTTGTTTATCTTTATCATAAATGTTATCTCGGACCCAACTCGGATACGTCCATTTTTCTTGATTAGAAGTTTTAGAGTATAAATAGATATTCTCAAATCTTAATCTGTTTTCATGTGTGGTTAGGTTATACATTATATTTGTTTTACCTGAACCACTAGGACCAACTATAATAGCACGTATAGTATCAGGTAATAATGGTCCGTGTCTTGATGGTTTCTTTATTATTTAAGCATCTACGTTTAAAATATCTAATTTATCTTTCTGTACAATCAAATCCATTTTCTTATAAATACTCTAGAATTTTCAAATTATAATCAGTTATAGATGATGCGTTATTGCGTTCAACCCGTCAAATCAGATAAGACTGGCAAAGGTTTTGTAAATTTCCTTATAAATAGTCTCCCGTTTGAAGCCCATGTTCTAAAATATCAGTATTGTGGACCTGGTATGAAATTAAAAAAGAGGTTAGATCGAGGCGATAAAGGAATAAACCCATAGGATACTGCATGTTGTGATCACGATATTGTGTATGCGACTAGTAAAAATTTAGAAGATAGACATAACGCTGATAAGGTGTTAGAACTCCGTGCTTGGGAAAGATTTAAAGTAAAAGATACAACTATAAAAGAGAAAATTGTAATGTACGCAGTAGCTAACACAATGAAAGCTAAAAGAAGTATGGGCTGTAAAGGTAAAAGGGTACGTGTTAATAAAATAAAAAATGGGACACGAGCTGCGAAAAAAAAAGAAAGGTTAAGAAAAATTATAGAGGTAAAAGACTGATTTTAGCACCGGGTCAGACAGGTGGTTGAATTCCCTTAATACCTATTTTCGCAGGATTATCGGCACTTGGTAGTTTAATGTCTGGAAGTGCTAGTGTGTATAATGCAATCCAAAATTCAAAAAGAATAAAAGGTAACGGATTATATTTTAAAAATAAAGGATCGAGAAAAAAACTGATGAAAACGCTACCTAACAGACCACTTACATCTAGAGATATTATACGTGCTAATACGTGTGGAACGGTTAATTCGATTGGTTACTGACACATCGTACGTATAACGATGTGCGTTGTATGTTCCTGTAACACATGTACTAACAATGTTATGTTTATTTAGCTATGTATTCTTCAAAACTAGGTTAGATAAGATATAAAGATGCACGAATAGTAATAATGATAATTGTAAAAATACAAGAACAAGTATTCTGTATATCTTGATTTTTCTTATCCAAATATACTAAACGTACATCCTTAATGCGACGAAATAACCTAAACATATCACATACTAAATATAATTTATTATCACCTCGATTATTTTTTGCATACGTCTTGATTTTTCGTAGCCCAACCATCTTAGTTGAACATCGGCAACACGAACCTTGACATTGAAAGGACTGCTGCAAGTATGGGACATTAATTTAAACTGTTCGGGTGTTGGGAAAAGACGAATCGAGAACGACGTATTGAATGAACAAAAACAATTAAACTTACACTAAAAATTTAGAAGTGATAACGTGTAAGTAGGTATTCTAACGTACCTAAATTGGAATTTTTTTTTTAATACTCGTTTGGTTCACCACAAAGATAATGGAAAATAAATCCATACACACATACTTAATTAGGCTTTTGGTAACTTGACATTTTTTTTAACAAATAGTATTTCTACCGGTTTTCCGTGAACAACCAGCTACCTAACCTGGACGATTGGACTGTGTATAAATAGAATAATAACCTAATTGTACAAAACTTTCAATATTAAATGTTAAAAATATCAAAATTATCTAATACGCTGTATAGGTAATAGCCATTAACCTAATTACGGGCTTTATTATTATAAATATTTTTACGACTACGGGTATAACCGTAGTGTACGAAGGGCATAATCAACATATAAAACTAATGGACGTCATTAGAATCCGGCATCCATGAAATGCTCTAGGTCGTGAGAATTGCCGTCATATTTTTGAATCACTGTATTCTCGGCGAGTATCGAATCTTTTATGTTTTATGTTTTAATGTTCTAATAATATTACATCTTAATGTTATAGATTCGTGTCATTTATAACTATTTTTTTTTTTAAAACAGAGACGAAGTAACCATTAATCGATCTTAAGTAGGCCGTTCTCGCCTAACACACGCTTGCCTCATCAGCAAGGGAACAGTACAAAAATATTATGCGATTCTTGAAACGTTAATTCATCGATAAAGCAAATTGTCACTATCTGCACCACATACACCAAAAGATCGGAAGTTACTCATAATTCCGGTCTAACTCCACCAAGCACTCAAAGACGAGAACACGGTCTCAATATCAAGACATTTTTCTACGTTATAAGCCCAAGTCGTTCACTGTAAATAATGTGTCAATATTTGTACTTAAATGTGATGTTTATCAATACGTCTGTTAAAAATTTAGGGTAATAACATGTTTTGTTGAAAACTTTTCACACAATAAAAAAATATATAATATCGTTTGTTAATTTCATTTTGTTCTACCATGGTTTAAATCATATTCAAAATGGAGTGGCTTATGTGTCCTCTCGTCAAGTCATATTTCAATGAAATCATAAAAATAATTTTATATATCTACACGAAAATATATGAAACCAACAATGTACAATGATAATATGTGCATAACCAATGGTTTCGATAAAAGTTAATCCAGTGAAATAATAGTAGCAAAAATCATTTCTTTCAACAGTGATATGATAAACACTACACGAGATATGTATACTTAACGCCACTTGATACCTATATCGTGCAGTAGAGCTATAACAACTTGGGTGCAGTATTAATTTTTAATTTATTTAAGAAGATCATAAGAGCTCCCATTAGCCCAATGTGGGATTGATTCTCATAATATTGAAAATAATTGAATCCTCGCGGGTTTGAGGTTACCGCCGTAGCGAATGAATGCAACGATTTTACAATGGTGTGTGTTTCTTTGCGCCCGTGTACACGATAAGTATTCGATAAATTGTTTCGAATTTTAACCTAACGGGTACGCCTTTCGTCTATGCCATTGATCCCACACGATAAACGATTTTTCTTTTCCCGCGATTCCCACGTGTTCGGCACGTGGCCGTTTTTCGCCCGACAGATCACCAATGTGTACCTACACGGCGATTTTGAAAATTTGTGATTTATGTCGCATCCGACCCAGGTGTATACGTCGACAATGCCGTGACGACGATGGATGGCGTTGAATCGGATCGTCTGTATTGAATCACATCGGAGTTATGAGTCACGCTACGTTTCGTCATTGGTCTTTGTTCGGGGGGTAAGATAATTTTATTTTATTAAATTTAGTTTGTGGATTCCGTTGCGTAATTTCGTGCTAATACGTGTGGAACGGTTAATTCGATCGGTTACCGACACATCATACGTATAACGATGTGCGTTGTATGTTCTTGTAACACATGTGCTAACAATGTTATGTTTATTTAGCTATGTAGGTATTCTTCAAAACTAGGTTATGATAATATATAAAAAAAGATATTTTGTGTAATTAATATAATATTATATCATATTACATTTTTAATTTTTACTTATGACTCATTTAATAGGTTAGGTTAGTTTGAACCTTAAATAATTTTTGATCATCATTTGGGAGTCGTTATTTAAACATTTGTTTAATATACAATGATATTTTATTGCTTTAACATAATAATACAAATATTTAGTGTTTATCCATATTTTTTATGGTTTATCTGTTATTACCGTTTAAACAATGTTTTATGAGTATATACTTTATTTTTTTTAAGTAAGGTTTCTAAGACTTTTAGACTTTTTCACTTTAAAAGGATTTACTTAGTAGTATTATTTTTAATTCTTTATTGATTATTCACCGTCACATAGAATTTTGATTCTCGTTTATTCCGAAAAACCAAAATGATTTTTTTTAAGTTTAATTCAAATACTTTTACGATTACAATTCTTGCAGTTTTGATTGTCCCAGCTTATTCAGAAAAACCTTTCGGTAAGATTATAATGTTTTAGTATATTATTTGTTTTTTTTTTGTATTGATATGCATACATAACTATTTGTAGAGTTTTTTTTGAATTAATTTAGAAACCTAAAGTAGTTCTTGATGTTTTACTATTAACTTTTACATACAATTTATACCTTCCCTGGATTTTTGTTTTTATATTAATATTATATTATTGTTATGGTGCGCACTATATTTAAAAAAAAAGTTATTAATATTATTATTATTCAGTATTTCATAACAGTATATAGGTTATATAAGTGATAAACCTGAAGTTAAATCAAATATTTACAATAATTAATAACTAATCATTGTAAATTCAGCTTTAGGTTATTAATAAATTATAACGAATTCTGTAATACATAACATTATTTGAAACATTGTAAATTTATCGGCGTTTAGTCAAAAAAGTCAAAATGTATACAAAATAATCAAAACAATAGTTGATTTTAGAGTAGCTAGGTATTAGGTCTTATGTTAAAAATATTATGTTAATTCTTAATAGTGTACTTTTTTTTCAGATTTTTGTAAATGTAATATTTTTATCTTTTTATTTTTAAACATTATAATATGGTACATAAAATATTTTCAATATTAAATATTAAAAGGTTTTATTATTATTATTTCTTATTCGTATATTATGGTGGAATGTACTAACCATTATCCAAAAAAACATTTCACAACATCACAAATCATTAATTTTTTATTGATACTCATGGTTATCTAGTTTGTAATCGACTTTTCAAAATCATAAACTGTTGAAAGTGCTGTGTGTAATTTTCAGATTACCGCCCTAATTACTTTATATCAATTTCTAATTGTTTGCAGCTCATAAAAAAAAAAAATATAATAATACTTTTTACAAAATAATTTAGACTAACTAGTGGTAAATTATTTAATTCAGCGGTTCCCAAACTGTACTCCGGTGAGTCCTTGGTGCTCCGCAATAGCTTATCAAGGGCTCCGTTCATAATACTACAATAAATTTACACAAAAACCAGAAGAAAAGCTCCGAGGCTAAGAAAGTTTTGGAACCGCTGCATTAATTATACAATTTACACATTCTAATGTAGATTATTTACAATAGGTTAGTTGATAATCTAACATAATATTATAACAAATGATAAATTGTATTTTATTTGAAGTTAATAAAGTAATTATTAAAATGTACAATTAATATAGTTGTTTATTTTATATTTGAAAATATTATATGGAAGTACCAGTTTGATTCAATAAACAACCACAAATTATTTGATGAATCAATGTTAGTCATCATTAATGACCAAGCTAGATACTTCGTAATTATCGTTAAAACAACATTGATCTACTGAATATAAGTGAAACATAAATTAATTAATCGATTACACTACAACTCAACCATAGTTTTACATAATGACATTTGAATCATTTTTTAATAATTAATAGATGTACTTATAACACTTTCTGGATTTCAAAGTAAGTAAATGTACTTGTAACTTTAGTCATTGTGCTTTAAATATTTTTTAGAAAACATTAGATATAGTTATACGAATTTAATTTTAAAATTTTAAATCAAAGGTTAGGTTTATGTATTAATTATATATTGGGTTAACACACACAAATATAGATTAATTAATTTCCTTATTAAAAATGTGATTTATTGTAGGTACATTTTAATTTTTAAAATAATTAAAACAATTTAAATTGTAAATAAAATCTAATTCTATAAATCCACGCACCTAAATAACCTATAAAAAGTTCAGCGTTCATATAACAAGCTAAAAACCCATTAGGTAATGTTTTATTGTTTTTTATTCTTCAAACAGATGTAGTTAAAGAACTAGGGACTTTATAATATGAGTGCAATCATAATTCAGATTATGTTCCTTATAGTAGTTTATTATTATTTAAATTTGTAAATATAAATTGTAATTACCTATATCAATAGTGCATAATATATACATATACCAAGTGTATATAATTCTAGCCTTAAATAGTATTAGGGAAAATTTTCATAAAGGAAGTTAAATTGACTAATGCGACTAATACTTTGTATAATACAAATTATATACTATTTATAATTAATTTTCAGATGTTTATCTAACAGATAATTCATACGATAAATTCATAGGTAAGTAATTATTTTATAGTAACTAAATAAATTGCAATAAAGAGAAACAATTTTGAAACTATTGATCTTAAATTTATTTGTGTACGAGTTTTTATTGTCTATGCCGGTGTTTAAAACGTTCGACCCGCTCACCTCTCGCCAAAACGCTGCCATAATGACGGGTATCTGGCTGTTGTCACGCACATTGTTTTTCTTGCGACCGAGGTTAGGTTCTAGACCTGGTTCATGGTTCCGTCGTTTAAAAGAGCCAATCGTTTGTTTTGCGATGTATCACCGTTACGTGTTTTTTTACCACACCCACGTGGGTTACACGTTGTTTGCACGAATATCTCGGTTTACGAGTCCGTGCGCGTCTCTTTTCTTCGCTGTCCTCCCGTGTATGTAATTGCGGAAGTCTGAGTATCAGCCGTTACCGCATCAGATAAAAACATAATTTTCCTTTGTTATAATCGTTATCTGTATTTTATCGTTTATCTCTACATTGACTCATGTATACGGTAGCCTGCACGTTGAATGGCCGATTTAGAAATATAATTATATTAGCTTCATGACGATACTTCAAAATTGTTTTCTAGCAGAGCGTGGTTGGTTACCTAAAGGGATTCCAGCCAAGTATCATGTGGAAGTTTTAATTTATTTTTCGTATCGCCAGCGCAATTCTGCCGATTTCGCTTGGTCGCTACGGCGTTAATCGGCAAATTACTCAATGCTCCATCATCGTCTCGGGAATCTCTTCAAAATTTAACGACACTCTTTTATATATTTAAAAATTAATTGAGAACATCTTTCTATTATCCATGTTGAAAATTTACGACATCTACGCGTTTATTCTATTTTCTCTCACGTCTCGAAGCTTGTCGGTCATTATCCTGCAGTTGTCCGAGTCCCCTATGTTAAGTAGTACCGAGTGACCTTCAATTTTTTTTTTTATTATTATTATTTAAAGCATCAACTATTAAGGTTATTGTTTTACAATATTTACAAAATTAATATTACATTATGATACACTATGGAATTTTGAAATATTACAATGTAATTAGCTTAAGTATGTAAAAAATGTATTAAAGTTGCTTTTTTCATTTCTTTTGGTGGGCCTGCCCAGTATGTTATTGTTATTGAAGATAACTCTGAGAATTTTTATCCTTTTAGTATGTGGTATGGAAAGTTGTTTAAACATGTATTTCTAACTTTTTGCAATTTCTTAACCTAGTAAAGACGGTACGACATTTTGAAGCAGAGAAGGTGAAACTAGTTTTAGAGGATAATTTCTTTAATGAGTTATTTGTATATTGTAGTGCTTGTTGGATGGAATTAAGGTTTTTTCATCTGCAGAGGATATTTAAATCATCTGCGAAGAGTGTGGATTAGACTGGGAATTTAATATTCTTACTGTATATTAAAAGTTTATAGCGATGAGAAATAGTGTAACTGATATTGTAGAACTTTGAGGAACACCGTTTGGTTGATTGAAGCGGGGAGATAGATCTGCCACTGTTAGTCTACTCTTTTGAAAATTCTCTTGATCTTGATTTAATCTAATAATTTTCATTTACTCATCGGTAAGCTTAAATATACTGTCGTAATTTCCTGAAAAACGATTAATAATCACGTTAAATTTACTCATAAATTCCTGGTTGCATAATCTGAATAATAGTCGCGCTGTTTTGCTTATTTTATCAACAATACCACGCCTATCTCTAGCCTAAAGCCTATAGATGAAAAGACTTAACCCTTCTTACGCTTAACGTCATTAAATAGTTTTAGAGTAAATGATAAAAAGTCCCTATAATGGTCATGCGGCAGCGGCTTTCCCTAATAACACGTAAGTGGCGCGGGATATTGCCGTGACGTTTTTAACAAAAACGGCGACGGAACCGCGATGACGATGGCGGGGATGGCGCACTTAAAAATATCGGAAAAAAAAACAAACAACGTAATAGTATAGAAGATCCCAACAATGACCGATGACTCATATTTTTGCAACAACGAGTACGAATAAAAAAAACAAAATAACACATAAAAAAAAGAAACGCTGATATCTTTAAAAAAAGATAAGAATAGTTAAAGGAGGTGTGGCGACACCAATTATCACCACTGAGGTAACGTCGGGCGCACGGTAATGATCAACTTGTGGTACGACGTAAACGCGTCCGGTTCGTGGAGAAAAAACATTGCGTTACGGAATCACAAGTTCACCGTGACATCTTTCCGACGCTGATAATAGCGTATCCAACAATGGTTATCGATATTATTTTTAACGGAGGCGCACATCACTTCCATTTCGTTTATAAATTGGTCAATTTTCCCCCATCGTTGTTCATAAATTGTAATGTTAACATATGCATATGGATTCAGATTCCTGCATAACCCGTTTAAGGTCTATCACGTAATTTTCGTAGTTATAAAGTGGCTCTGGTTCTTTAAGGAAAGTAGTGGGTTTGTTTGGTTTTTTCCCGAAAATAAGTACGTAGAAAACATTTTGGAATCAAGGAGACTTTGTGTCCCAGATCAGTACAATGCCGGTATTCTGTTTGAATTGTCTTGTCTTAAGACTTCGACTTTGGATAGCGCCGGTATATGGACTTTCCAGTATTGCTAAATCATTCATTACATTATTTACCAAAAACCTGTTTTAAATATGCATATTAAAAAATAATATGAAAACAAAATGTATATAGTTGCTTATTATATTAAATAATTGTTCAACTATAAATTTAGAACAAATAAACAATGGTATGTATTTTTTGTGATTTAAAAAAAAAAAGTTATATTGATTAACACACACTATAAGATTACTATAGTTTTATAACGGATTACAGATTAAAGTTATAATATTTATCAATAAAATTGGTTTCATATCTTAACTCCCATCGACAGTGGATAATAGCTATAATTAATAATATTTACCATTAAATATTTATTACATTATAATAGTTATACACTTATACATATTAGAAACTTACCAGTAGGTAGCCAATCCTATCGTGTAGTAATAATTTTATAATACAAATAAATAACACTAACGTCAATAACAATGCATACATAAAAATAAAGACAGCTAGGACTTTTTGTTTAATGCAAGTTCATATTTTTATAAGCAATTTCATGAAATAAATGTATTTTCATCAATCTTACTTAAATGAATAATAATATTACAAATTTTTATTTTGCATGTTTTTGCATATAACATATAAAATTAAACGTTTTAATTTAATTTTATAATTTTATATACAATTATTATACATAAATACTTAATCAAATATAATTAACAATTAAACTTATATTAAAATACATTTTTCGATTATTGTTGAGTGTTAAATAGCTTGATACTTCAGGTCTGCTACTCATAGATGCTTTAGACATTTTTATACAAGTTACAAATTCTTTAAATATGCACCCATAACAAGCGTTGATGTAGAACGAAGTTCTACTGCTTACAAACATATTTTTACAAACTACCATCATAATTTAACTGAGATTAATATGGAACATATTATTATTGTTACTTAATACTTATTGCTTTTCCAATAACGAATAAATTGTATATTTTTTCATCACGATCATAAAATATATTACATATAACATTGAAGTTTATTTTTTTTCATCATTTATGTTTTGATTTTATAACTTTACAATAAATATATAGCTATAATAATTGAAAATTATTTTGCATATGTACTTCGTGTTTTTAAAATGCATATTTTAAAATCTAAAATACATATAAATCTGGTTTTTACGTATAAGTATAGATAAATGTTAAACTTTTCAATACTGTAGACTGTAGAATAATAAAAAGGGAAATACTAAAAAGGCTAACTATAACTGACGAAGACCTAACCTAACCTGATGCGAATTGCTTCAGTGGCCTCGTAGAGTGACTGTGTAGACGACCACGATATATGTGGCTACAGCCTACAATATAGATATCTGTCTCGATATATCTAGTGACTGGTAACTGCACCATCGTTATAATAAATAAACAAACCCGCGACGATAATTACTGAGCTGTTGTATAGTCAAGCACATTTAACAAAAATATGCGAAAAACAAAACGAAACTAAATATAAAAAAAACTATTCGAGTGCGAGAGCACTCACTCTGTGTTTCCAAAATTCTAGCTTTATGAGATGCGGTAGTCAGTAGTAGTAACATTGGGATGTAAAAAAAAATAAAAGGCTCATTTCTTTTCCCACATTGTCAAAGAATTTTAATTGTACAATTATAAATGTATATTTCATTGATTTATTAAGAACCTACGTATTTTATTTTTTTTTAAATACACTTAAGGTTATTTTAGAATCAATACGTTTAATTAATTTTAAGTTGTCGCTCATCTCGCTCATTATTATAGTTTTAAACTATATCATAATTATACTTATAAGTCATAGTTAGTGTTCTTGTAATCTATTTCTATAGTTAAGTAAGTACAAATATTTAAAACTGTTAGGGATACTCGTAGTTAAATAATACTGATTACCATCGTAAAACTATAAGCTAGTTTGTAAAACAGAATGTCAAAACACCGACTTAGTTTTAAAAACATAACAAATTTACTTATAAACACTATATATAAAACTTTATATATTTGTTTTTATAGCAACTCAAGGTAAATATTTAAGTTTTATAATTTTATTTCATTAAGAGTTTTTCATTAATTGCTCCAATGAGTTCTGTTTCCGTTTAACAAGCTAGCCCTCCGCTCTGGTTATTGCTAATCAGATACCGCTTTCCTAGCCTGCTCTTATATCTTTGGTAATTTACGTCTTCAGATCTAACGTAGATCCTTGTTGCATAGTTACCTTACATCAGCTGCTGTTGACAAGCCCAATTATCTACCTCTTTAGTTATTTTGATTTTGTATTTACTCAAAATGTCCTATTGTGTTTTTATACTCCAAGCTAGCACTCCATACTAAAATCGCATACAAGATTTAACTTTGACGTTAAGACTCTCCTAAAGTCCTCGCTTGGCTAATCATGTTAACGTAACAACGCAAATCACTGTTAATTTAGGTGTTTTTGCTCAAATTGTTATCGGTTTCTTGAACCTTGACCAATCTTCGAGATACTTGGTACTATTTAAAAGTGTCAGCGTTTTTCTTTCCGTGACTAAGTTTTTCTTTTTCACGCTATTTTTTTGGTTATCATCACCAACGTCTTGGGTAATCAAATGTTGAGATAATATCAACAAATTCAAACTGTAATTTATGTCAACGATTGGTTTATGCTAACTCAAGATTAGGATTTGAATTAGGTATGCCAGTTTCAATCAAATTTTACGTGGATCGAACTGAAATTACATTGACTACGTCCGAAAAGTCAATAACTCACTTCTTTGGATAGTTTTGGCCGTGTTGGGAAATCATAGAATATGTTACACATTAGTTTTATCTAAACTAATCCTTACGGAGAGTTATGGGACATTACAAGGGGGTTACCCATTTGTGCCAAAATAAAAAAAGGTATGTTTATTCTATATATTGCACCAAAATTCGTATATTTAAAATACGTCGTGTCTGTAACGTATAATAAAGTTATTTTTATAAGTCTATTAGATTTTAAAGCTTAACATATTATCAACTATTATTACCTATATTCTTTAGTTTTTAAAAACAATTTATACCAATCCTGATTATTGTTTCAAAAAAATATGTTTTATTGGTTATTAATTTATTATTTTAAAACAATTCTTTCAATTGACTATGATTTAAATAAAATTGTATTGATTATTATTTGAGAAAAAATTATATTATTTTACTAGCTGTTCCGTCACATCGTTGCCCGAGTATTAGATGCGCTAATAATGTGTGAATCTCACATCGATCTAACGGTTTTCAAAGTGTATTCGAATAAATACGTGTTTAACAGTCGCAAGATGCAATGGAAATGAAATACGTCAGACGGCAGCGGTGTTATTATTTAGAATGTACTATTATAATAATTATACTTTTTAGTATAATAAAAAATTCCAGTCGACCCTATCCAATAGTTTCATGTATTTTTATAACTTCACAAAGGGAAAACATATGTTTTTGAGAATATATATTCTCATTTCTCAGTATTACTTTATCAACAAGTTTGGCCACCCCTGGACTTGAAATTTTGTACAGAAGTTCCTTAAGCAATGTAGGGGTGTACTAAGAAAGGATTTTTCAAAATTTGACCTCTATGGGAGTAAAAGGGAGGTTTTTTATATAGTTATAGGTCTCATATATATATAGAAAGAGAGATTATAATTATATCAGGTACATTTGGCGCAAATGGGCGATGCCCCGCTATAAGTTACCACCTCCACCCCTCGTGTGTATCCAAGTTGATTACTTACGTATCAAAGAATTTTTAAGCTCTTTTAATTGGAGAGAAATTGTATAAATCTTGATGCTAAATTAGCTATGTCTACTTTTTATGATGCTTTACATTATTCGGTTCTAAAATGGGTTCATCAAGTTAATTATACTAAGTCTAATTTTTCTTCTTGGTCCATGCAATTTTCAAGTCATCACGTGACCCTCTCGACTATCGTGAATTTTCTTTGCTTCCTCTTCTAAGTATAAACTGATGTCTAAAAACTGTTATAAAAAGTTAATTGAATGTACTGAATCTCAAATTTGTGCTAATCCCAAAGTATTTTAGAAATTTATAAAGAAAAATAAATCAAGCAATGGCATACCTAAAACAGTTCATTTTAATGGTATAACTAGTTCTAATGATAAAAAAGTTTTTATTTATTCGCTAAGCAGTTTAGTTGTGTTTACACTGAACACAGTGTTAATAATAATTCAATCATCCCACATTTATTTTATGATTTACCTAGTAATTGCTTTTTTAATGTATCTCTTATTGAATCTAGTTTATCTAAATTGAGCGGTGACAAGTCAATTGGTCCTGATGGACTTTCTAGTGAATTTTTGTATATGCTACAATCAGTAATATCCTACCCATTGTCACTTTTATTTCGTAAATCCTTAGATGAAGGAATTTATCCTGGTATTTTAAAACTTAACACTGTTAAACCTATTTATAAATTAGGGGATAAGTCTAATGTTGCCAACTATTGTCAAATCTCCTTATTAGGACATATAGCTAAATTAATTAATTAGAATTTTCACTATTGTAATTGTTGTTATTCATTGTAAACATTTTAATTAGTATTATAATATTATGTATAATTGGGCTCAGCTAGTATTGTTATAATAAATAAATAAATAAATAAATAATTACATTTTTAAGATAATATAAAAATCAGTATTTATAATATTATGTTATAATTAATTTTTAATAGAAATTAAGAGTAAGTTAAATTTCAAAAATATTTTTCTAATAATTTCAAAACGTTTATCTCAATTAAATATTTTAACTATAAAAATGCTATGAACATATGAGTATCTACATTATGTTTTTATTTTATTAGCGTCAGCAATTAGTAAGTAATTTTAATATTTTTAATTGTATTGTGTATTATGCAGTGTTTTTTTTATATTATGTGTTTTTCATAATATATTGCATCAATTTTTATTATAATTATTGCCATTATATTTGTTTAAAAACAAGGCATTATATAAAATAAAGAAATCGAATATGTTGCCTTTAATGTTATCATATTATTAAATAGGGTAGTCGAAATTAAATAGTGGCCACTGCTTTCAAATTTCTTAAATATTTAAATATTTTTATACACTAGTATTTACTTGTATTAAAAGTTGTTATGTACGTATAAAATGTTTTAATGCTATTAGTTTTTTTTTTATAAGAATTTCAAAAAAAAACTATTATTTCTTTGTCTAAAAAAAAAATATAACTATATCAATTTTTTAATTAGTTATATATTATATATAATATTGTAAAATTTTATTTTTATCACCAGACAGATTTCGTACGTATTTTTTATTATTTTTATTTTATTGAAATATATTATTTTATTCTATTTAAGATTTTAAGTTTTTTTGTAACATTTACTATTTTGTCTATTTGTTTCAGTTTTAGTTTATTTTTAAATAAACATCGGGATTTATAAACATTAGATAACGTATTACTCAAAAAGTATAGGTTAGGTTTTTGTACTATTAAAGAGTCCTTAGTCTTTGTACATTTATAATTAAAACTTAAATCACTGTTTTTTAAACCTTTTTAATATTATAGAAATAAATAAAGACGTATATGTGTCTGTCAAAGTTGAAAAAATTGAAATAAAAAAAGTGGTGTTTTTAATTATACTCCATTAATCTCAAATAATATTTGAGCATAATATTATTGCAAATATTATACACATAATATTATTATAGTCTATATTATTAATATATAAACATCAAAATTAATACACCGGGAAAGAGAAAATGAAAACATTTTTCACGTTTAACGTTATTGTAAATTTATTATCATATAATATTATAATAAATTGTATAGATATTACGATAATATTATCTTAATATTTTTTCTAGGTAGTATTTGTGAGTATTTTTTATATTAGTTGTGATATTTTACTGTTTTTAATATTCTTAATTTCTCTTGATGTATATTAGCGTGTTGTTTGGATAGTTATTACGTATTTATAAAAAGTAATACGCAGAAAAAATGTTTAAATGAATCAAATACATGTTTATATAATGCGTAAATTATTAATTAATGAATTATATTTAGTACTACTGAAAATTATTTCACAGATTGTCTGCTAGATAAATGAAAATCTATCTAGATGATGCTATATTCTAGAATATAGACTTATCTGTCCCCTGTGATCAATGGGTCTCTTACCCGACAGTAAATTAAAGAGAGAATCGCTGTGTCAGCCTATTTCAGCCAGAGAGTCCGGTACCTTAGTAGCGGTTGCTAATAAACATAAAATAAATATGCTATGCGCTATGTGCATATAATATTCACATTTTACAATATCTTTAAATAGTATGCATATACATAGTATCCCTCTTTTGGAATAGCCAGATAACAAATCAAATATTATTTTGTACTCGTGCTCAGTTTTGTTAACACCACCTGTGGCTGTAGCAACACTGGGCGCATGCCGGCTACGACGAAGGTGATATTGTTGGCAGCTCTTTTGTCCTGTTTTTCGGTAACCGCGGTGTGCGGTCACGTTACGTGCACCAACGTTCGGCCGCCGACTGCCGTTAAATCGTTTTTCCTTAATATTACCTAAACCATACTTGCTATTTTATATTGTAAATTTGTATTTTACAGTAGGTTTATAAAGACGTTTATAATTATTATAAAAATAAAAGCTATGTTCCCAGAGAAAACAACGTAGCAGCGGAATTACTAAAAAATGGAGAAGAAGAAATTCAGCTCAACAGTTGTTCAGTACGATTGTTATTTGATTAGTTGTACTCTTTTATCGTTTATTGATTATTAACTCACATGCCTCAAACTATGAAATCAATATCTGGTACATATTCGAACACAAGATGAACAAATGAGCAATGACGCACGTGATAATTCGTAGTGTGATTGAAATCTCTCTCGTTCTTGTGCTCTAAATGTACCCATCTGTTCACGGACTACCCTTGTTCTTGACATTAGTTATTGCAGACGTTCCTAATGCAGTTCTTGAGGTTCTCGTACACGACTCTCTGCTGTTCTATTTCTATTATCTGCATATTACTGCATACTATGTTTCTGCCGATTGGTGGCTTATTGCAACACGTTCGGTGGCCACATGTAATAAATTACAGAGTTAAATAAAACTAATAGGTTTTATCTACACAATAAAATAAACTATAGATATAACCAAAAATTAATATCTTATAATTATTGTTTAAATAATTATATACGAATTTGGTAGTACATTTTAATTAATTTTGTAATTTTGTAATACGTCTACACGATTTTTACATAAATCAAAACATTTGGTGTACATTCTATTACATATACGTTGTTGCTATTATGCTCTGGATAATTTTTTAAGTTCATATTTTATGCGCCCTTCGTGGTCATCTATCTTCATTACCTCCATTGTTAGTATTGTTTCAATGTGTGTACATACGGCATCTAAAACGTCTGTATTTTAATGTTGAAACTATGAAAATAATATTGAAATAAGGTTATTTCATTGATTAGACCTAATCTAACCCATATGTGTTTTTTCTGATCCGAAAATAAAAATAACGAAAAAATATTATTATAAAAAGTATAAAAGTATAAAAAAAAAAAATCACAAAATCATAATAATACATTTTCAGAATTATGTTATAAGCGATACCCTTTAAATAATTAGTATCATCGTTAGTATTGTAAGTTGTAACATAAGGTTAGATTACATATTTTTTCTGAAATATTTTTATATTTTTTTTTTTTTATCTTTTTTTCGCATCAGCAATTCCTGTTTAATGACCTCTAAATATTGTTAATCTTTTAACACATTGATAAAATAAATGTCCATAATGTTTTATGATATACACCTTAAATACCTAACATAACATTAAATTATATTGAATTAAAATATAAATTTAATACAATATTTTTAACAATTTATTTAAAAAATAACTAACCAAGTAATAACCTGAACCTTTATGTCAATCTTCTACTGCTTTGTTAGTCGTTGACAACAAGACGTTTGTTGTATGTTATGCCAATAACGGAAATAACATTGGAAAAAATGGATATGGTTTTATTTTTGTATCTAACCTACTGAGAATATTTTAAGCAAATCACTAGATTTTACAATTTAATCGTAAATGTATAACATATTTGTATGTTAATGATACTATAATAAATTAACTATCTATTACTTTTTTTCTAGGTAATACAAATAGAAGTACGTTATTTTAATTTTAAGTGATAATTTTCTAGTAAATTATAAATAATAACAATAATTTAGATGAATTTTTTTTTATTTATAATATTAACCTTGATGTTTATATATTATTATTAAACATTATAATTCTTTATCTTATAGTAGAACAATTTTAAATATTTTATAGTAATTATAAATTACTCTTTTTTTATATTATTATAATAGCATCGTCTGATGGTATGTAATTAGTTTTATTTGTAACTTTGTAAGAGACAATGATTTAATAAATGGTACAATCTTACCTTTTTTATCCTTACACAGTATTACATTGTGTAAAGTTGAAGTAAGGAATACATGAGTTATTCCAAGACACTATTTTTTATTAATTGGCTGTCTAAAATAACATAATAAACATTCCTTAATCTATCAATAGTTAGGTTAAATTATAGATATAAATCGTTCTATATTCTTTCCTTATATGTTATATAATTTTTATAGTTATATGGTATGTCCTATTTATAATCGAACATGAAAAAAAATGATTTCAATTTTTCAATTAAATAAAAAAATATATATTTTTTAATTTGTTTAATTGCTTGCGGTTTTCAAACTTTTTTTTGAATAAAAGAAAAAAACATGATCAATATAAATGAAACAATATATAATCTTAAGCTCGTATTGGAAACACGGTTAGAGACTTGGATATTATTTTCGACACAAAATTGGAATTTTATCCCTATATACTAGATAATTGTTTGTCACGGACTATCACGGATTTTAAAATTCAATATTTTTGAAAATATAAAACACCTAAAAAAAGTAATCAATAAAATGTGAAAAAAAATCACGTCTAAAAATATAATATATTTATTAATATTTCTTATACCGTTTACCTATTTTTTTTAAAAGTTGTTGATCTTTATTAGGTTAGGTTAGGTTTTTTCTAATTGTCTTGATGAAAGTTTCAAAAATGTATTCGTGTAAACGCTATTATAATAAAGTATATATATTGTATTTGGCTACTCACCTGTATTTTTAATAAAAAAAAATAAAATTCCTTCATCACATCACTCACTCAAAATCCACAAGGTTATTAACAATGGCAACTCGTAAAGAATCAAATCCTATTGATAAATCTTTGTAAAATTCTACATATTGATATATTTTTTTGTACAAAGATAATATTAGATCATTGCTATTCTTATAATATTGTGAGATAGTTTTTAAGGAGAGATAGGTAATGTAATTTATTAATTAGTATGTTATTTTCTTTTCTTTTTAGATGAAGATTGTAAGTGCATTTCGTATTTATTCTTATTTAATGTATGGTATTTTTTAACTCAATTTATGTAATCTGTGTCTAACGACTTTTAAAATAATTACCATCCCTTTAAATGTTTACTTACTTACTGAGAACCATAGATTTTACCCGTTTGATAAGGAATCGATACATATAATTTCGTATGACTTTTATTATCATTGATCCGTTAGACATATTCACGAATTCACGACCATTTATTTACTGGTACCTCTAATTTAGCGCAGCAGAACATACATGTTTGGTTCTTGGGACCTACCTTTGAGAAATAAGAAAACGGTATTTAACACAATATGGGCCGAATTCATTGAGATTGCGAAAAAACTTAATTTAACGTTCTCCGGTCGAATTATGTACTGTTTTTTTTTTTTTGATAAATTTAATGGTGTACTAATTATGAAGAAACAAAGCCGTTAACTTTTAGTGCATACACTAGTTGAAGAACCGACTTGTATTTAATTTCACTACTTCAAACATACGTTTGTTTTTATATATTATATCATTGAAATTGACTTCACGGAATTCTATAAAAATAAACTAAAATTTAAAAAATATTATCGATACATAAACTAATGTATAAACCTACGTTTAACGTCTCCTCAGAATTGTAACTTGGGTACATTAATTACGCACACATGCGAATGTACGCGAATACACGTGACAATTAAATAAGGTGAATTGCGCATGCGCAATGGTTATAGTGAGGCGATATTTTCATCGCCTCTGGTACTAAAAATAGATGTGATACTATGGTCAGCCCGCAGCCATGTCTGTGGCACGTTCAAAAACAACATATTAATATTATTGGATAATCATAAACCGTTATTATTGTCACAGCGCCTGATGAAACCGATTTCATTATTAGTTTATATCTCTCTTGTTCGAAATGTTCGCTCGTGCAGTCGTGCTTATTCGTTTAACTTTGTTTACGTGTGTTGTCGTGCTTTGATTTAACATTAAAGTAATTTTAAGTATATTATTATAGTTATAATTATTTTTATATTATTGAATTTCATTATTATGAAGTTTAATTTTCGTTATGATTGTTGGGGGGGTGAGTGATACATAGGTCACCTCATCAATAAATTACCAACAAAACCACCGCTGGAATTAATTTTAATAAAGTGGATCTTGCATCCATTATTATTTCATTGATTGGACCTAATCTAACCCATATGTGTTTTTTCTGATCCGAAAATAAAAATAACGAAAAAATATTACTATAAAAAGTAAAAAAAAAATCACAAAACCATAATATTACATTTTCAGAATTATGTTATAAGCGATACCCTTTAAATAATTAATATCGTCGTTAGTATTGTAACATAAGGTTAGATTACTTTTTTTTTCTGAAAAATTTTTATATATTTATTTTTTATCTTTTTTTCGCATCAGCAATTCCTGTTTAATGACCTCTAAATGTTGTTATTTATATTGTATTTGGCTACTCACCTGTATTTTTAATAAAAAATAAATAAAATACTTTCATCACATCACTCACTCAAAATCCACAAGGTTATTAACAATGGCAACTCGTAAAGAATCAAATCTTATTGGTAAATCTTTGTAAAATTCTACATATTGATATATTTTTTTGTACAAAGATAATTTTAGATCATTGCTATCCGTATAATATTGTAAGATTTTGTAATTTATTAATTAGTATGTTATTTTCTTTTCTTTTTAGATGAAGATTGTAAGTGCATTTCGTATTTATTCTTATTTAATGTATGGTATTTTTTAACTCAATTTATGTAATCTGTGTCTAACGACTTTTAAAATAATTACCATCCCTTTAAATGTTTACTTACTTACTGAGAACCATAGATTTTACCCGTTTGATAAGGAATCGATACATATAATTTCGTATGACTTTTATTATCATTGATCCGTTAGACATATTCACGAATTCACGACCATTTATTTACTGGTACCTCTAATTTAGCGCAGCAGAACATACATGTTTGGTTCTTGGGACCTACCTTTGAGAAATAAGAAAACGGTATTTAACACAATATGGGCCGAATTCATTGAGATTGCGAAAAAACTTAATTTAACGTTCTCCGGTCGAATTATGTACTGTTTTTTTTTTTTTGATAAATTTAATGGTGTACTAATTATGAAGAAACAAAGCCGTTAACTTTTAGTGCATACACTAGTTGAAGAACCGACTTGTATTTAATTTCACTACTTCAAACATACGTTTGTTTTTATATATTATATCATTGAAATTGACTTCACGGAATTCTATAAAAATAAACTAAAATTTAAAAAATATTATCGATACATAAACTAATGTATAAACCTACGTTTAACGTCTCCTCAGAATTGTAACTTGGGTACATTAATTACGCACACATGCGAATGTACGCGAATACACGTGACAATTAAATAAGGTGAATTGCGCATGCGCAATGGTTATAGTGAGGCGATATTTTCATCGCCTCTGGTACTAAAAATAGATGTGATACTATGGTCAGCCCGCAGCCATGTCTGTGGCACGTTCAAAAACAACATATTAATATTATTGGATAATCATAAACCGTTATTATTGTCACAGCGCCTGATGAAACCGATTTCATTATTAGTTTATATCTCTCTTGTTCGAAATGTTCGCTCGTGCAGTCGTGCTTATTCGTTTAACTTTGTTTACGTGTGTTGTCGTGCTTTGATTTAACATTAAAGTAATTTTAAGTATATTATTATAGTTATAATTATTTTTATATTATTGAATTTCATTATTATGAAGTTTAATTTTCGTTATGATTGTTGGGGGGGTGAGTGATACATAGGTCACCTCATCAATAAATTACCAACAAAACCACCGCTGGAATTAATTTTAATAAAGTGGATCTTGCATCCATTATTATTTCATTGATTGGA
Source organism: Rhopalosiphum padi (assembly GCF_020882245.1). Classification (NCBI taxonomy): domain Eukaryota; kingdom Metazoa; phylum Arthropoda; class Insecta; order Hemiptera; family Aphididae; genus Rhopalosiphum; species Rhopalosiphum padi. Next base: position 93,015,763 of record NC_083597.1, read on the forward strand.
CCTAATCTAACCCATATGTGTTTTTTCTGATCCGAAAATAAAAATAACGAAAAAATATTACTATAAAAAGTAAAAAAAAAATCACAAAACCATAATATTACATTTTCAGAATTATGTTATAAGCGATACCCTTTAAATAATTAATATCGTCGTTAGTATTGTAACATAAGGTTAGATTACTTTTTTTTTCTGAAAAATTTTTATATATTTATTTTTTATCTTTTTTTCGCATCAGCAATTCCTGTTTAATGACCTCTAAATGTTGTTATTTATATTGTATTTGGCTACTCACCTGTATTTTTAATAAAAAATAAATAAAATACTTTCATCACATCACTCACTCAAAATCCACAAGGTTATTAACAATGGCAACTCGTAAAGAATCAAATCTTATTGGTAAATCTTTGTAAAATTCTACATATTGATATATTTTTTTGTACAAAGATAATTTTAGATCATTGCTATCCGTATAATATTGTAAGATTTTGTAATTTATTAATTAGTATGTTATTTTCTTTTCTTTTTAGATGAAGATTGTAAGTGCATTTCGTATTTATTCTTATTTAATGTATGGTATTTTTTAACTCAATTTATGTAATCTGTGTCTAACGACTTTTAAAATAATTACCATCCCTTTAAATGTTTACTTACTTACTGAGAACCATAGATTTTACCCGTTTGATAAGGAATCGATACATATAATTTCGTATGACTTTTATTATCATTGATCCGTTAGACATATTCACGAATTCACGACCATTTATTTACTGGTACCTCTAATTTAGCGCAGCAGAACATACATGTTTGGTTCTTGGGACCTACCTTTGAGAAATAAGAAAACGGTATTTAACACAATATGGGCCGAATTCATTGAGATTGCGAAAAAACTTAATTTAACGTTCTCCGGTCGAATTATGTACTGTTTTTTTTTTTTTGATAAATTTAATGGTGTACTAATTATGAAGAAACAAAGCCGTTAACTTTTAGTGCATACACTAGTTGAAGAACCGACTTGTATTTAATTTCACTACTTCAAACATACGTTTGTTTTTATATATTATATCATTGAAATTGACTTCACGGAATTCTATAAAAATAAACTAAAATTTAAAAAATATTATCGATACATAAACTAATGTATAAACCTACGTTTAACGTCTCCTCAGAATTGTAACTTGGGTACATTAATTACGCACACATGCGAATGTACGCGAATACACGTGACAATTAAATAAGGTGAATTGCGCATGCGCAATGGTTATAGTGAGGCGATATTTTCATCGCCTCTGGTACTAAAAATAGATGTGATACTATGGTCAGCCCGCAGCCATGTCTGTGGCACGTTCAAAAACAACATATTAATATTATTGGATAATCATAAACCGTTATTATTGTCACAGCGCCTGATGAAACCGATTTCATTATTAGTTTATATCTCTCTTGTTCGAAATGTTCGCTCGTGCAGTCGTGCTTATTCGTTTAACTTTGTTTACGTGTGTTGTCGTGCTTTGATTTAACATTAAAGTAATTTTAAGTATATTATTATAGTTATAATTATTTTTATATTATTGAATTTCATTATTATGAAGTTTAATTTTCGTTATGATTGTTGGGGGGGTGAGTGATACATAGGTCACCTCATCAATAAATTACCAACAAAACCACCGCTGGAATTAATTTTAATAAAGTGGATCTTGCATCCATTATTATTTCATTGATTGGACCTAATCTAACCCATATGTGTTTTTTCTGATCCGAAAATAAAAATAACGAAAAAATATTACTATAAAAAGTAAAAAAAAAATCACAAAACCATAATATTACATTTTCAGAATTATGTTATAAGCGATACCCTTTAAATAATTAATATCGTCGTTAGTATTGTAACATAAGGTTAGATTACTTTTTTTTTCTGAAAAATTTTTATATATTTATTTTTTATCTTTTTTTCGCATCAGCAATTCCTGTTTAATGACCTCTAAATGTTGTTATTTATATTGTATTTGGCTACTCACCTGTATTTTTAATAAAAAATAAATAAAATACTTTCATCACATCACTCACTCAAAATCCACAAGGTTATTAACAATGGCAACTCGTAAAGAATCAAATCTTATTGGTAAATCTTTGTAAAATTCTACATATTGATATATTTTTTTGTACAAAGATAATTTTAGATCATTGCTATCCGTATAATATTGTAAGATTTTGTAATTTATTAATTAGTATGTTATTTTCTTTTCTTTTTAGATGAAGATTGTAAGTGCATTTCGTATTTATTCTTATTTAATGTATGGTATTTTTTAACTCAATTTATGTAATCTGTGTCTAACGACTTTTAAAATAATTACCATCCCTTTAAATGTTTACTTACTTACTGAGAACCATAGATTTTACCCGTTTGATAAGGAATCGATACATATAATTTCGTATGGCTATTATTATCATTGATCCGTTAGACATATTCACGAATTCACGACCATTTATTTACTGGTACCTATAATTTAGCGCAGCAGAACATACATGTTTGGTTCTTGGGACCTACCTTTGACAAATAAGAAAACAGTATTTAACACAATATAGGCCGAATTCATTTAGTAATTTAAGTATATTATTAGAGTTATGATTATTTTTATATTTTTCAATTCCATTATTATGAAGTTTGATTTTTGTTATGATTTTTTTTTCTTTTGGGTGGTGTTGGGGGGGAAGGGTGGGTGATACATAGGTCGCTTATCAAAAAAATACAACCGAAACCGCCAATGAACATTATAATTATTTATCTTATAGTAGAACAATTTTAAATATTTTATAATAATAATAAATTACTCTTTTTTTATATTATTATAATAGCATCGTCTGATGGTATGTAATTAGTTTTATTTGTAACTTTGTAAGAGACAATGATTTAATAAATGGTACAATCTTACCTTTTTTATCCTTACACAGTATTACATTGTGTAAAGTTGAAGTAAGGAATACATGAGTTATTCCAAGACACTATTTTTTATTGATTGGCTGTCTAAAATAACATAATAAACATTCCTTAATCTATCAATAGTTAGGTTAAATTATAGATATAAATCGTTCTATATTCTTTCCTTATATGTTATATAATTTTTATAGTTATATGGTATGTCCTATTTATAATCGAACATGAAAAAAAATGATTTCAATTTTTCAATTAAATAAAAAAATATATATTTTTTAATTTGTTTAATTGCTTGCGGTTTTCAAACGTTTTTTTGAATAAAAGAAAAAAACATGATCAATATAAATGAAACAATATATAATCTTAAGCTCGTATTGGAAACACGGTTAGAGACTTGGATATTATTTTCGACACAAAATTGGAATTTTATCCCTATATACTAGATAATTGTTTGTCACGGACTATCACGGATTTTAAAATTCAATATTTTTGAAAATATAAAACACCTAAAAAAAGTAATCAATAAAATGTGAAAAAAAATCACGTCTAAAAATATAATATATTTATTAATATTTCTTATACCGTTTACCTATTTTTTTTAAAAGTTGTTGATCTTTATTAGGTTAGGTTAGGTTTTTTCTAATTGTCTTGATGAAAGTTTCAAAAATGTATTCGTGTAAACGCTATTATAATAAAGTATATATATTGTATTTGGCTACTCACCTGTATTTTTAATAAAAAAAAATAAAATTCCTTCATCACTTCACTCGCTCAAAATCCACAAGGTTATTAACAATAGCAATTCGTAAAGAATCAAATCCTATTGATAAATCTTTGTAAAATTCTACATATTGATATATTTTTTTGTACAAAGATAATATTAGATCATTGCTATTCTTATAATATTGTGAGATAGTTTTTAAGGAGAGATAGGTAATGTAATTTATTAATTAGTATGTTATTTTCTTTTCTTTTTAGATGAAGATTGTAAGTGCATTTCGTATTTATTCTTATTTAATGTATATTATTTTTTAACTCAATTTATGTAATCTGTGTGTAACAACTTTTAAAATAATCACCATCCCTTTAAATGTTTACTTACTTACTGAGAATCATAGATTTAACCCGGTTGATAAGGAATCGATACATATAATTTCGTATGACTATTATTATCATTGGTCCGTTAGACATATTCATGATTTCACGACCATTTATTTACTGGTACCTATAATTTAGCGAAGCAGTAAATATATGTTTGGTTCTTGGGACCTACCTTTGACAAATAAGAAAACGGTATTTAACACAATATGGGCCGAATTCATTGAGATTTCAAAAAAACTTAATTTAACGTTCTCCGGTCGAATTATGAACTGTTTTTTTTTTTTTTGATTAATTTAATGGTGTACTTATTATGAAGAAACAAAGCCGTTAATCTACTGTAAATTCATATTCTTTATCTATATATATATTTTTTTTATCGGGTGTAGGTATATACATTCGATACATAAATTATTGTCTATCATTTATAGTTTATTTTTATTTAAAACCATTTATGTATTTGTTTTATTCTATACTTACTGGGCTTGTATCACATTGAAATAATATCTATATTTTTTTTAGTAGATGGAATTAGACGTACGTACGTTTTTAATATAATTCTGTGTAAAATGCATTTATTACCACTGAGGTATATTTTCTCTTAAGCAATTCTAAAAACAAGGGCATTGAACAATATTAGTTTATTTAAAAGTAATATAAATTATAAAATTAAAACTAAAAACTATCGGAATATTTTGATTAGTATAAATGATCATTTTATAAGTACTAATGTTTATATTTTAAGTATTTAATATGCTGGTAATTCTTTTATCATTCAACACTCATTATTTCAACAAGTGTTGACTTTTTCAATTTTTTTTTCAAAATTTTTAATTTGAGACCAGGTTTTCGTCCTACAGGTTAGGTTATTATTGTAATTAACTTATCAGTCAAACCACCTTACTAAACAATAGTTTGAATACTTTTAGTTTTATGGTATAATATATAGGTTAGATTTTAGCAGAAAATTAACTCTAAATATTTTAAAAATGTCATTACATTTAGTAAAATACGAGTAAAAGTACAATTAGATACTCAAAAAATGATGTTTTTAAATTATTACAAATTAATTAACATTGTTATTCACTTAACCTATGTATTTTCGTCAATATATTAACTTAAAATGTCTAATGAAATTTTAAGTCAATCGATTTTATCAAATACTGGTATAGCACTATAGGGCGTATAAAATGTATACAAATAATAATAATATAATTTAATGTCCTTTTTTATCAATATTGTTTGTGTTTGCTGGTTATTAATTGAATAACCAGCATAAGATGAATTCCATTTTACTTACCTAATTTATATCTAGATTTTGCATTATTAAATTTCGATATTTTTTTAATTATTCTCGAACTAATTGTATAAAACAGTCGTATACTCGTTTGATTGAATTATAGCTATTTATAGGTTACTATTACAATTCAGTATATTTTTATAGGTTTAGCAAGAAGCTATAAGCTTTATTTAAATTTTGTTCGTAAGTATTATTGTATGCCATTAATGACTATAAATAAATAGTATTTTTTACCTATATAATTATCAAGTGATTGAACGTAAAATATTAATTGTTCTTGTTTTTTTTTTATATTTTAAATACATAATTAACTATATTAAAATAATTTGGGTCAGCGGTTGCCCTCAAATCAAAGAAGTGATCGACTCAGGCGAAAATTCCAAAATTATTGCTTGGATGAAGTATTAAATAAAATTCAATCAATTGTGTTCAATAATTTGCTCTTTATACTATTTGTATATAAACGAACTCTTACTGTTTTCGTTGTAAGATAATCTGATGGTATACATTATACAATAACAAATCTAATCCTAATTAAATTTGCAGATATGAAAAACATGTCGGACCCGGTGATCTTCTACTGTAACTTTATTTGTCGAACAGATAAAGTGTATGAAAATTTTAGGTTTTTATTACACAACCTGTTATTAACACAATAACGTAAAGGCATCGGGAACATTTTATTAAAAAAAAAAATCGAGGCTAAAATTATTATTATTTTTTTATTATTAATTGTTTATGATCTATTATCGATATCTATATTATTCAGTATAATGATTATATAGTATATAATATATGTTAACAATCAAGCAAATATTAAATGTAACAATAAAATAAATATGTAATATTGTAATGTGTAATATAAAAAATTATATAAAACACAATAGATAATAAAATTATGTTAATGCATATTAAGATTTATGTTAAATTTGTAGTCAAATTAAATAAAAAACAGAAATGAGAATAAATATTTCTTTTAAAAAACTTGTTTCTACCAAAATACATTCTGATTTTTTTGATTTAATTCACTAATTTTAAACTAAATTAATAACTGGAAATACCATGATACCGTGGTATTATTTTTTATCAAAGAACCAGACAAAAATGGCAATGGAAAAATAATCAGTGTTTACAAAACAATCATTAAATTAGGCCTCAACTCATTACAATCCATGAAACATCCAAATTATTGCTTAATAATCCATAAAACTCCTCAATAAATTTAAATTAGCCGTGAAAATAACTAAAATTTTTTAATAATACATTAAACTCCAAAAATACTCAATTGGAAAGCAGTAAAAATCCATAAAATTGTTTAAATATCCTTAAAATTCCTCGATAACTCCATTAGAAAGCCTCAACTCATTACAATACATGAAACTTCTAAATAATTGGTTTAATATCCATAAAAATATAAAATCCTTAGTAAATCCATTAGAAAGCCTAAATAATTACAATCCATAAAACTCTTCAATCAATCTAAAAGAGCCGTAAAAATAGTTAAAATTCTATACAAATCCTTAAAGTTCCTCAATAAATCCATTAGAATGCCTCAAGAAGTTACAATCTATGAAAATCCTCAATTATTCTAAAACAAGTATAAAAATCGTATAAAATCTGTAATCTATAAAAGTCTTCAAATACTCCATTGGAAAGCGGTAACAATAAATGAAACTCTTCAATGATTAATTAAATATCCATTAAAGACCTCAATAATTTCATTAGAAAGCCTCAACTCATTACAATCCATGAAACTTCCATATTATTGTAAACAATCCATAAAACTCCTCAATAACTCCATTAGAAAGCATTAGTTACAATCCATAAAACTCCTTAATAAATCTAAAAGAGCCAAAAAAAGTTAAAATTCTATAAAAATCCTTAAAATTTCTCAACAACTCCATTAGAATGTCACAATAAATTACAATTCGTAAAACTCCTCGATCAATCTAAAAGAGTCCTAAAAGTTACTAAAATTCTTTAACAGTATTTTAAACTCCTTAAATACTCCATTGGAAAGCGATAAAAATCTAAAAAATTGTTTAAAAATCCATAAATGTTCTCAATTATTTCATTAGAAAGCCTCACCTCATTACAATCTATGAAAATCCTCAATTATTCTAAAACAAGTATTAAAATCATATAAAATGTGTAATCTATAAGTCTTCAAATACTCCATTGGAAAGCGATAACGATAAATGAAACTCTTCAATAGTTGTTTAAATATTCATAAAATTCCTCAACAATTTCATTAGAAAACCTCAATTCATTACAATCCATGAAACTTCCAAATAATTGATTAATAATCCATAAAACTCCTCAATCAATTTAAATGAGCCGTAAAAATCGTTTAAATTATTTAACAACACACGGAACTCCTCAATTATACCATTAGAAGTTGCCAATATGTTAAAATATATAAAACTCCTAAATCAATTCATGTTATAATAAATTATCAGTTCAATTCAATGGGAATAATAATAATAATAATACAATTCAAATATAATATAAAGCTGAGTTACCCGTCGTTGCCGGGTTTAAGTATAAAAAATGTCTACAGCCCAACTTTAACCGGACGGCCGCAGACCAAGACAGACGATTAATTTTAATAGGTATATAATAAAAAATAATGATAATTTTAATAGGTATATAATAAAAAATAATAATGCATGACAACAATCTTATTACAAAATTTCTCTATAAACTACATTTGATGTTTTTCCTGTTGGTGCCAAAATAACTAAATTTGTGGGCATACTGACTCTGGAGCATGCCACATAAAATTGTCCATGTGAAAAACAATCTTCTCTTACATCGATCCCTGCAATTTTCAAAGTTTGTCCTTGTGATTTATTTATTGTCATAGCAAAACATACTTTTTCTGAGTTTTATCTGTATATATAGCACGGCGACGCTTCTTACTTTTTTAATTTTTTTTAATTTAATTTTTATTTTTCTTACTATTTTCTGTGACACTAACATTATTAAAAATAGATAAATCGCCCTCTGAAGTAGTAATTAAATTTACTACAACATTATGAATATTAGGAATAGATAAATAAACATCAAAATGACCACTATTAATATTTCCAGTTAGACGCAATATTTTTTACCGGAAATGTATCTACACCAAATTTAGCATAAAGATTATTATCATAATAAATTTGAAATGAAAATGGGAAAATATTTCCAGCTGCAACCAATTTGCAATAACCACCGTAGACAGTAGGATTGACCATTTCACGAACATAAGCCTCAGCAGTGGAAAAGTTGTCACCATTTGAATTGTAAGACATAGTAATAAAGTTATTCCAATTATCAGACACATACGAAACAATTGTATTTCGGATCTCCTGACATCTTTCTTGAGTGTGAAACAAATTAAATGATATTGATCGGAAAAGGCAGGCACCATCACCGATAATTGGTACAACTATTTGATGTGTTAACATTCCATTGACAAAAATGTCTTCAATCGATGACATTTTTAAAAAAAATTCAAACAATTAAATTGAATAAATATAATATTTTAAATAACTTTCCAACGTGTTCCGGGTAATCTTTATACATAAAATGTGATATACCTACGTATAATGTACAGCTAGAGGCTCAAGGCTTATTTTTCACTAAAAATTACGTATTATAATAATAGATATATTGGTCAATATTTTACGTCATAAGTTTAGCGGTTGCAGCCGTGCTATATATTACTAAAACACATACAATATTACAATGTATGATGAATAATGTAATAAAAATATATAACGTATTGTAATAATAGGTATGTTTGTGTGTTAATATTTTACATCATTTATTTAGCGGTTGAAGCCGTGTTATAATACGTATTAGTAAAATACATATAATGTGTATCAGAACGTATCAGTAGAGCAGTGAGACTCGTGAGTAAGTCAGTAGACAAATGAACTGTCGTAAAGACTGTGAATAGTGTAAATGGTGTAAATGATATAGGAAACACCGCGACGGCATGGTGGATCGTAACACGTTTATCGCATATCGCTAAAAAATGTATTATTATTTTTTGATAATGCAATATTTTTTTTTTTTCTCATAATTGAACTTAAAAAAACATCAACAACAAAGGTTATTAGTTTTTGGTTAATTTACAAAGTGTTGGTTAAAATTACAATATTTATATGGTGTTAATTATATATAGTTACTATTTACATTTATATTACAATTTTCTTAACAGTAGGTTTAAACTTTAGTGTACAAATCAGATTTTGTGAGGAAGGCTAACATGTTCAATGTGTTTTCGCTATTCGGTCCTAGAGCTTCATATAAGTTGGGTGGAATGTTGTATTTTTTTTAAATCTTCTGAATATTGATAACACTCTGTTATTATATGCTTCACTGTTAGTGTGACACCACAGACTGTGCATTGAGCGGGTTCTTCTTTGGCCATTAGGTTTTTGTGAGTCAGCCTTGTGTGACCTATTCGGAGACGATTTATAATGATTTTTTCTCTTCTGCTGAGATTTGGATTTTGCCAGTTTAGAATTGTGTTTTTTATTTCGTTGAGTTTAGTCCGTTGTTTGGACTAGTGAGTTTGCCATTTTATTAGTGATTTGTTTTTAATTTGGATTTTGATGTCATCATATATTACGATGTCCAGAAACTGTATATTATGGTTGTTTGGTTGTGCCGCTTCCTTTGCTGCTTGGTCCGCCGTCTCGTTCCCCCTTATATTTATGTGACCTGGAACCCAAATGAAAGTGATATTTATTCCCCTAAGCTTTAGTTCGTTGGTTTTTCATTGTATGTTCTTTGCAATGTCTGTTGGGTTTGTAGTATTTTCTAAGCTTCGTAGTGTGCTCAATGAATCAGTGAGTATCAGATTATTTGTTAACCTTTTATCTTGTTTTTGTATGTATTATATTGTTTTGAGGACGGCTATTGCCTCCACAGAAAAAATAGAACATTCATTTGATAATCTATATTTGATTGTTGTATCGGTGTGTACAATTGCAATACCAACTCCTTTTTCGGTTTTTGAAGCATCTATGAAGAACTTGTTGCAATTTTGGTAATTATCTAGTACTTTTCTTAAATGTTCTTGGTAAGTTATTGGGTTCGTATTTTCTTTTTTATTTTGAGCTAGATCCATATTTATCTCCAATTTGAAAGACCATGGTTGGAAAATGTAAGGGTTTACTTTGAGAATGGAGCCCATCTGGAATTTATCTTCATTGGCAATTTTAGTGGTTTTAACTATGTGTTTGTTGGCTGGATTGTCTGCATTTCTAGTGATGCTAGCTGCGTAGAGAAGTGTCTTCTCTGCTCTTCTTAGCTCTGGAGGAGCTTCTTGCGCTATGTTTCTTATGCTTTCTATAGGGCTTGATTTGAAAGCTCCAATGCATAGTCTTATGCTGGATTTTAATACAATATTTGTTAATGCAATATTTGTTTAATTTGTAGTCGGTGTTTTCCATACAACTCATAAATATAGCAACAATTCATATCTACACGCCGATAAAATACACACACAAAAAAAGGTCAGAGTACAGGTAGATGGAAACCCTCGGGCCGCTGCGCCGTGTCTTACATTATTTCCTGTTATCGGTCGACTGCTATTGTAATTATTATATCAATATAGATATACAAATTACATGTAAAAAATATTTTTTACCGATTTCGACCCTTTAAAATCAAAATTTTGATAAATCCTTTTTTAGTGCCCCATGAAATTATTATAAAAATTTATCCTCGAAATTTCAAGTCGATAACTCAAATAGGTTCGGCTCTGGGTTGATTATTGGTAAAATACACTTTCCTTTATATATAAAGAGAAGATATAATAAAAAATAATAAAAAAACTCATATGTTATGACTAGGGCCCGGAACTTGATGACCTAAAAATCTTTAAAAAATGCACACAAAAAGAGTGTTAAAATGACTTATAAACAACAAAAAATGACTATATAATGAATAATGATCAATGACTTAACATTTTTAAAAATTATTATTTAATTAAAATATTATTACTACTTAAATTTAATTTACTTAAATACTTTTAAACAATACATTTGTTACACTGAACAATTAAAGTGTGTTTAATATTTTCAAATAAAAAAGATCGGCGATTGTCCGATAGTAAAGTTTTGTAGACTGAAAAACTTCTTTCGACTTCCACAGATGTAATTGGCGCATATTTGAAAAAAGTGATGTCATCTGCATTCAAATCATCTGGCAATCCTTCTTTGGTCACCTCTTGACCTTCCAATATTTTTGAAATAATCTGCATTGTTTTATAACCACTATTTTTTTCTAAAACAGTTTTACATTTATGTTGAATTTCGCGCCCAACTATATTTTCCGCCATCCTATGTAAGGCATGAGCTAAGCATGTTACATGTTCCATCTTTGAATAAAATACCTTAATAGCTTTACCTGCTTTGACCATATAAGGTGCAGCATCACTCAATAAAAGCAGTACTTGATCGTGTTTAATACCATTGGGCCAAATAATTTGAAGGGATCTATCGAACAGTTTTGAAATTGTACTATGATTTACCTTTTCTAGGACTTCTGTATTTATTAGGAAATGTTTTCCGGGGCCATTCAACTCTAAAGTTCCCACAACAACATTTGCTACATAGCGCCCTTCAATGTCCGTAGTTTCATCTAAAGTTACCCAAATTTTCTGATTTTCTACGTAAGATCTAATTTTCTCAATAGTGTCTATATAACACTGAAAAACATACCATTTTCTCAAAGTGGATTCATCGGGAATTATTTTATTCGTATATTTCTTCAGAAAATTTTTAAATTCCTCGTTCTGTAATTTCTGCATTGGAATATTTGCAGATAATAATGCATGACACGCAGATCATGATTAAAAGACGATTTCTTCGATGGTTCGGTAATTAAACGTTGAATTTTACTTGTACTTTGTTCTTGTTGTATTTTTTCAGTTCAACTCCATTAACGTGTTTTTTACGTGAAATGTGCTGCTCGACGGTAAATTTTTTGTCAGCCGCCACTTTTACTTCGCAAATTTTGCAAAATAATACAATGCCATCGGTTGAAAAAACTTCTCTGCTAAAATGATTTACAAATGAATTCAATCGAGAATTATCCAAAACTTTGTATTTAGGCATTTTTATACAATAAATTAATTTAATTTCATAAATATATTACTCGAAGTCTGTCGCGGCAGTCGATAATCAATAAAATAAACACATCCGTCTTTCACATTCACAATGTTACACTGCAAAATATAAAATGTCCATCCGTCTATCCGTCACTATTGCGTTATCGTACGTCTCGTGCGATTATCGGATCTCATTGCGATAATGAAGGGGAAACGGTACTTCAAAATAACACACGTGTGTACTGGGCCTAAAATAGTATCTGCCTACAGTTCATCATAAAATAATAATCATAGATTGCGACAACAAATGGTAAATCTAACGAACGTCGATAATCAAAAAGCTAATGTAAACTGAATATGTTACAATAAAGTGTAAACAAGAAAAATAAGAAAAATGCAAATATATATAAAAAAAAAGTATGAAAATGAATAAAATGCACTAAAAATACTAAAAAATGATCGTAAAGCATAAAATTACCTAAAAATGCAAAAAAATGCAAAATAAAAATTGTGCCATTAAATTGTATATTTCATGAATCGAATTTCTGTAAAGACGAGCCTTGAATGTAAGCATTGGAAAAAAAGATGCAAATGCATCAAGTTCCGGGCCCTAGTTATGACTATGAAAAATGTGAAAATATAATGCGAGTAAAATTCAAAAGATTATCGACGTAATTGCTATATCTAATCGAATCTAACAACCAACAAGATGTATTATGTATACATGTTCCCATACCTTCTTCACATAAAATAATACCCACATAAGTTATTAATATAATATACTATCATAATGTACCTATCATGGATAAATTGTATCTACATTGTAAGTAAGTAACCCACGCACTCACACACATGTATACAGTACAATTTATGAACTATCGATTTTAATGATTTTAGAAGATAATATCGATAGTAATTATATGGCTGCTTGCGTCCCCAAAACGGGACGCAATTTACCCGTCACATTTACTACCTGAACAATATATCTTTTTTTAGGACGCAAGTAACATGCAGCCGTATGCACAGTATAGAGATATGACAATTATTATTCTTAAGACAACAATTCAGAACTAATGATTCATTAAGTGCCTACCTGAAACCTGTACACAATTTGTACTAGCTACAAAAATTTTAGTGTATCGTATTGTATGTACTTATGTATTCTTTATCAAATATCTAAAATCTAATAGTATCTACAAATTTAATTGTGTTCTATTTTTCATAATAAAGGTACAGTATATCACATGTCCCGTATCACCATTAGTATCTCCGCGCTCCGGGGAAAATTAATTTATTGAAATATGTTTTTTTTTTAAATAAGATGTATGGAAATTCTGATTGAATGGCATCTCATTTTTTTCTTTCAAAAATTCAAAAATTATCAAAAAATGTTTTTATGCAATTAAGTTTTTTAAATTATCAAGATAACAATTTTATTGATAATATTTTTTAAGCATATTGTAACTAGGTAAGACAACAATAATATTACAACTAGTATAATTTTATACATAGTCAATAAAAAAACTAGGTTAAACATAAAATCAACGATATAATATAATTAATATTAAATATATAAGGATATAATGGGAGAACCAAATAGTGGTCAGCGGTGGTCACCACTATAGAGACCGAAAGAAAGTATTTACAATATTTTGGTGCACAATAAATTGTAGTAATAGGTGTAGTAATAAGTAACTACAAATTAAGCATATTTTAATATAGGCCAATGAAGTAAATGTGCTGAGGTAGCGAAATTGTAAATTAGATATATGGAAAAAGAAAGAAGAGAACGGGGCAGTGGTGGTACCTGAGTGCTGCGATACTTTTGTTTGTTTGTTTGAATTGTGTTTGTGTGTGTATTCTAATAAAAGTATCATAGCGCATTGGATCGTTTGATTATTTTTGGTGTCACCTTGTAAACTTTAAAACCGATCTGAAACCGGTTAATTTATGGTCGTTGAGGATTTAAAGTTTAAACAATAAGATAGTCCTACGTTAGTTGTATTCTTTCAATATAATCTGTAACCGGTTAATTTATGGTGGTTGAAGATTGAAAGTCTAAACAAAAAGGTAGTGATATCGATTTCTTGTAAGCCAAATTGAAACCGATTAATTTATGGTCTTTTGGTTACTCAAGTGCCGATAGGAATAAACTACTGATTATTGTGTATATGACAAAATGAACAAGGATATTTAATATATTGTCATAATATTATGTAAATGCCTAACGCTCGGGACAAAAGTGTGTATGACTAAGGGAAAAACAAAATTGATTATATTATTGTTTAGATATAACAAAAATCATAATGATATGGTGGATCTAGCTAAATTCTAGCTAACAGAGCTGGCTTGCAGCACCATGTGTAATATTACACGAACCATTTGGAGCCAATTTTGACTTGTACTAATGATATTATGGTGTTTATCTAACGATGTATAATTTAAAAACTAGGTTACGAAAACCGATAATAATAATATGACTATAATAAGGTAATGCGTATATAATCTTTAAACAGAAAATTACCAATTTATTTAAAAAATAAATTCTAAAAAATCCCTTGGTAGCTAAATTGCATTTACGCCAATTTTTTTAGAGGTTTTTTATTTGTTCGTTATTTCGTTTACGGGTTCCGGTGTGGTGGTGTATAATTCAAGCACTTTACACGAAACCCGCAAGTCCTTCGATTGGTTGGATTACCGAAATATCGAATGTATACCGGTGTGTATTGTAAGTTCTTTTAACACTTGTAATAATGATATTATGGTGTTTATCTAACAATGTATAATTTAAAAACTAGGTTATGAAAACCGATAAAAATCTATAAATAGTAATATGACTATAACAAGGTAATGCGTATACAATCTTTTAACAGAATATGACTAATTTATTAAATATACACAATGACGTTTACAAAATACTATGTACAATCCCACTAAAAAGGATATTAAATATATTGTAATAATATTATGTAAATGCTTAACGCTCAGGACAAAAGTGTGTATGACTAAGGGAATAAAAAAATTGATATTATTGTTTAGAATGTTTAGATATAACCAAAATCATAATGATATGGCTAATTGTATTATTCACTACGCATAAAACTGTTTTATACAAAGGACTAAATCAATATCTAACGAAAGACTGATATTAGACTAGGGCTGTCTATGCACTCAGAAAAAAATTTCATATAATTAATGAAAAACGCATGTTAAATCAATGAAAAACGGGTATGATTTTGATCCAATGAAGTCAACTCATTATATTCAGGTTATTGATTTCATTAAATTAATGAAGCTTATAATTCTTGAAAAATAATAAATTAATTATGACTATAACCAATTTCAAGAAATTATTTCTTTCATAGTAATAAATCATATTATAATAGAAACAAATATTAATTGTAATAAGATTAATACTACTACCTTTAAATTATAACCCTAATATCTTTAAATTAAAGATTTAATGTACTAGATAAAAGTACATTTTCCTTCAATATAACGATTTTTTTTAAAAAAGTTCAAAAAATTCGAGCACCATGTTAATCAAGGCGTCGCCCAAATCCGCCGGAGCGGGATTCGTTCTTGTTACTTTTGTACCTGCCTATGCTTGGGAACCTAACGTTAACACCTATCGACTACAGTTTGAATTGATAACTGATGCCAAATCTTGAGCATTTAAGCCGTTATTTCTGAGCTGCTTTTTTATTTTACGTTAAACATTGTTTAGCTATGCGATTCGTATAATTCATGTGTAATTAAACTTGGATATTCTTATTAATTGTCTTTTTAATTTATATACTATTTATCAACAACATCAGTTTATATTTTCATGTTTTTTATGTATTATATATTACCCTTAGTATAGAAAACTACAGAGTACAAAATATACAATCTACAATATTTTAATATACCAAATTTATTTAAAGAATTAAATATTAATGTTTATACCAGTTCTATATCTATATAAGAGTCTAGGTACTCTTTTTAAAAATAGAACATAAGATTTAAATGACTGCTTTCCATTTGTTTCAGCCCTAAGAGAATATAGAATAAATAAATTTACTAAATAGATTTAGTATAAAATGTTTTAATGTTAGACACTTCTTATACAAATAAAAGCTATAATAGTTTACGCAGTAGTAATAATGTACGCGTTTGCTACAATCTTACATATATGCTATAAAGCGACGCCAAAATTTTTCTACTAATTGGCTGATATTTTTTTATCTTATTAACTATTAAAATATATTTTCGTCATTATAACGGAAAATACTATTAATTCAATACCATTTTACAGTTGTTAAATTGAGAAAAAATGAAGTATTGATAATATTCCATTAACATTAAGATGTTTTCCTTAAAACTAATACTATTTTAGAAAACTTGAATTATGATATCCGATAACATTGATTATAGGAAAAGTAACATTGATGCAAAGATTGATTGAAATGTATTTAATGTAATAAGCTATTGATTTTAAACCATTTTGTTAACAAATAAGGTACTATTTTTCATTAATTCAACATCATAATTATGCGTAAAAATGAAGATATCTTTCATTGTTTCTAAGTCAGTTGAACAAAAAATAAAATATTTTTTTTTCTTTATTTTAAAGAAAACTGAATAATAAAATCAATGGATTTGCTAAAATTTGATTGTATATTTTTATTATTAAATTAAAGAAAATATCTTTGAATTGATTAAGTTATCTTTGAAATGATGAAATTTGTCATACATTTTAAGAAAACAATAAAATAGTAAATCAATGGAATAAAATCATAGAAATTAAAACTATATTTTCTCTGAGTGTGGCATTACAACAATGCCAGTGCGTTATTTGTTTTTCTCTCTGACCAACGTACAACATGGCAAATTTTTCCGTCCACAATAATTGTTATAACCATATTAGTTTCTTAAATTAGATCGAAATAATCTGGTATAAAATTTAAAGTTAAGAACATTGTCTAAACTTCTAGAGTATTTCATAAACGTTTAAGTATATTTTATGTTTAATGCGAGTTATGAGTATTTTAAAACTGTAAATTGTTGATACATCTTAAAAAACTCATAATTTGCTTTACAATTAAATTATAATAAAACGCTCATCAGGTGCCCTAGATAACTTAATTTTGAATTTTATGATAGTTCATTTCACTAGTATTTGATATATAATAATAAAGTTATACTAGTTATAGTCATTATTGTGAACCTAATATTTCCCAAGTTTCGCGTATATTAAAGAACAATAACAAATTCTACCATGACATCTTCTTAATATGTCGTGATTAATGCTGTCACATTTTTAATAATAATAATTTATCGTAAAAAGGAAAATTTACAATTTATTATTTTATTATATTATTATAATTATTATTCCTACTATTAATATTAATATAATATAATACAAAGTATAGTAGATAAGGTATATAATATAATTTATGTAGTTTATTATACATTTAACAATTCTTTTATTGCACTTAAATATTCCGTTTTGAAAACGACGTTGTGTATATGAAATAAAAGTAATTTTTATAAATAGTAATATTAGTAATACTATTGTTTATACATTTTTATTGGTTTACTTAACCTAGTTATTAATTAAATATTACTAAATAAACATTTATCGTTAGCACATGTGTTAAAAGAGCATACAATACACATCAGTAAATGGACAATTTCACGATAATCGATCGACTTGTTTCGTGCCGATAGCTCATAATTATACACCGGAATTAGTAAACGACATTTCAAATATAATAATTTTAAATATTTTCATTCTCATTTCACTTTTTAACGTTCATATAATTTTTATTCCTAGTGCATATCAAATAATCAAAATGAATTTTTTTAAGCTTAATTTAATAAGTATTTCAATTACAATTTTTGTAGTTTTGTTTATTATTCCAGCTGGTTCTATTAATGTTATAGGTATGAACAAATATATTGATACATAATTATAATTTTTTGTATTCGAAATTTCTATTATATTAATATGCATACTTATTATTTGTAGAATTTGTATTGATTAATTTAATATTTTTTATAGACTTTATAGACATACAATCTATACAATTTCTTACTTTTAATTTTTATACCAATTTATTTCATAAGTAATAAAAATGTTAAGCTTGGATGTTTGCTTTGATTTTTAACTCAATAAATACAGGTGTAGTTTATAAATTAGCCATAACAAATTGTTTGATAAGTATATAATAATTATTTGAAATATTGAAATTTTATGGATATTAGTCAAGTAACAAAAAATGAATGTACTTATATTATAACAATAAATTTTATAATTTATTTTTACATTGTTTTAGAATAAAATCAGTATAATTTGTTAAAATTTGAAAAATATACATAAAATATTCAAAACGATCGCTGATTTTATGTGAAAATTACTAATTAGTGTATGGTAATTAATATAGTGTACTTTTTTTTTCAGAAAGTTGTAAATGTAATATATTTTTTTTATTATTTAACATAATATGTTAACTTAGAATAGTTTTAATATTAAGTATTCGTATTCTTAGATGATGGTTGAATTTACTGACCACAATTTTATGAAATCAGAAGCTTGAATCTACTGTTTTTATTGTACCAATTTAAAAAAAAAAAAAAAAAATTACAAATTAATTTAATCTAAGTACTGTTTAAATCCATAAAATATACAATAATGTATTCATTTTTGATTCTGAATGCTTCACTGAATGTATTAATTTTACATTTATTGTTTAGAATTTTTCATTATCATTTATTACCTAATCATATGTGTAAAGTTGAATGAATTTGAGATTTGTTATTTTGAATTGTTCATTTAAAAGTAATACTTACTGTTAATAATATCTTCTCCCTTCTCATCCATACACCACTCTTTCATATAATTGTTAATTATTTGTTGGGTTGTCTACGTTCATAACTCAAAACCTAAAACAAAAGGTTTTTAACTCATATTACATCTGAATTTTAGTATATAATAAGCCATACGCCCGTGCATACGCTTGGTGGACTATTACAGACAGACTGATTTTAGAAAATTATAAACAATAATAAATTGAACCAAAATCAATTGGAACAATTTGCAGAATATTTTTTTCTATTTTTTTTTATTAAAAACCCATACGAATCTGCTAAAACTTCAGAGCAAGTTTTTACAAGACAAAGTTAAAATTTTATGTTGTATCATCATATCTATTATTTAATTAAAAAATAAGCTTGTTTGCCTTATATTAAGATCAAAAGTGTTGGTGGGAAATAATTCTGCATAATCCCCTAGAAAATCAGTTTCCACAAAAGTATGTTTTTAAAAAATTCTAGTTGTTTCGACAATTCCATTGCAACCGCTTCCAATGCAATTAGTAGTGTTTGTCAATGTATAGTTTAGTAATGAATCTTCGAGACTTTGTATGCCATTTTCTAAACAAATTATATTGGTAGCACTATTTCTTTCAATATTGAAGTATATGCAGTTACTATTAGAATAATGAACATATTAAATAGCCGATGGAGTATTAACAAAGAGTTATACTTTGAATCTATTAATTTAATTTCTATTCTTCCATAAACATCTTTAAAAATGTTTTGTAATATTTGAAAATGCTCAATGTTTGTTTGTTTGGGTGTTTCGTTGATAACTAATTATTTACAAAACTTTAAAAATGTTTATTGTTTGAATCCACAAAATCTCTATACTGAGGGAAGTCAATGTAAGCCATAGTAATTAGTACTGCTACCAGTGGCGTATCCAGAATGAGTTTATGGGGGTGGTTATAGGAATAAAAATATATCTACAACATAATATTATTATCTATAATATACATTTTTAAATTTATTTCATAATATTTATTGATTAAATATTATATTGTCATTCTTTTAAAATTAAAAAATAATATACCTCCTCGTATTTACAATGTTACATAGACTACTTTTATTATTAGACTTATATTTTGAATTATTAGTTTCTTGGAATTTGTATAAATTTGAATAATAATTGAGTTGGTTTTTTTTCTATTACATTTTTTAGATCTATATCCATTAAATACATTGGATTTATGGTATTCACAACCAATGTTTATTAAATATTTCTACAGCATTTTACCATCTCTTAAAAGGAATTTTCATTAAATATCCAAGTTTTTGATTCCCAATTCTTCCACCTTCTCCAGAAAATATTACACAGTATTTATTATACACACCATCCTCCTAAAATTAATTATAAATACATTTATATCTAATGTAAAAAGATGATTCTAGTTTGAAGACGATACGGCAAAGTCGGGATACCAACTTCATGCACGTTTGTTTAATGTTTTGCTACATTATATTAGATATTAAATTTATTATAGGTAAATTGAGTTGTATCTAGGGTTGCCACCTTTGAAAGATAGCAGCCTCGAAGACAGGCCGATAAGCAAAAGCATGTAGTATAATCTATAGCTTACTTTATGAAGTGAAAAGATAAGTAATGAAATGCAAAAAAATAATAATATAATCACATATTTTATTATTCAAAATTACAATAATATGTTTTTATTTAAATTTAAAATCATACTTAACATTATTTGTTCCACATTTCAATAATTTTTCTTGTTCAGGATTTTTTAAAAAGTACCAAAATTCTTGACAGTTCATATTGTAATTTAATTTGACGCAGAGTTCTGATTTAACTATTTCCACTGACAGGCAATTTCTTTCATCGGACCATAAATTTCCCATCAATGAAAATACTCGTTCAACAAAAGCGTTACTATTATGGGAATTGAAAATATTTTTCCAATAATTTTTGGAAGTTCAGTGAAATTGTTTTTTTTTGAACAACTATAAGTCTCTAAGTCCACATTAAGTCTGAAGATAAGTTCATTTTTTAAAGCTCTGCCCAGACTCCTTGCACATTTTTTATTTCGTCGTAAAGTCAAAAGATTCACAGATTTTATTGCATCATCATCATACTCAATTGTTTTGTTTTTTTTAATTAAAGTTTGAAAACATCTAAAAATAGAATCGTTGAAGTCGTAATTTTTTTTTAAATAATCAATAGTTTTTTTATACACTTCTGTGGTTTCTTTTTTAAACATTACTCGCTCATTTTCTTGAAGTGCTGAAATACTTCTCGTAATTTTTGCACCATAAAATGAGTCATTCAATCGATTTTCAATTTTATCTTTTAGACTTTCCATTACAATTTACATTGTATAAGTCAACAGATGTTACGGAATTTGTTTCGAGTATTAATAATGCTCACTTTGTATATTCATATAGTGGTGAATAAAGTCCAAAAAGCATTCTGGTAATGTTACTTTGCGTGACAAATCAGTCATTTCTGTCGTATCAATATTTTTGACAAACTTCCATCATATGACTTGATGAGATTTCTCTTTTCCTCGGTATTTAAAATAAGATGAAACAGCAGGCCAAGACATTATCAGTTTATCGACAGCTTTAAACAAACGTAGCCATCTTGTTGGTCCATGTCGAAGAACTTTTCTGTATTCAATTTCGAATTCTTCAAAAAAAATTTGAAGTTTTTTTACGCGCTTAGCACTATTTTAAAATTCGGCCTGCACTTTCAACATTAATTTTTCTACATCATATGTTAATTGTTTCATAGATTTACTAGCAGCATTGTGAATAACGTGACAATTACAATTTGCTTTTATTATTTTATTTTCTGGTTGTTTTTCGAGAAGCTTTTGATAGACTGAATGCCGTAATTTACTGATGCATTGTCGGTAGAGAATCCAGATAATAACTCAGCGTCTAAATTTGATTGCTGTATACAGTTTTCAATATTTTCGAAAATTTTTAATGATGTTTCATCTGGATCTTCATAAAAATCCATTAGTTTATTTTAATTAGGTTAGGTTAAATTATTTTAAGTCTTCCATGGTGATAATAATTAATAAATCTAAAATAAATATCGATGCACGATTACACTGACAAAAACTAAACGCAGATATTCGGATTCGACCACACAAACTCGACTGTGAGGTTGAAACTGATTCGTAAAATCGTAATCACAGACTCATAAACCGTAGTTCATAATCTTATTATTCTTATTATTGTGTTATTAATTTATTAGTAGTATAAATTGAATTTATAAGTCTATATAAGACTATAAATCGTATCTTATTTTATATTTTTATATTTTGGCGTAAGAAAATCAATGTTCTTGTTACTTATTGACAAACTTTTTATAATTATATAAAAATACGTCGTCATGTTTTGGGATACATGTCAATTGCTCGCTAACGACAATTTATCGAAGAGAAATTGCTAGCAAAACTAAAAATTATATTATTAATATATATATTATTTATTTATTTAAAAAAATCTCGAACAAAATTGCTATATAATAAAAAAATAATAAAAAAAATAGTATTATTATTTAAATTTCATATTATATTATTAATATATATATATATATATATTATTTATTTATTTAAAAAAATTTCAAACAAAGTTGCTAAATAATAAAAAAATGGTAATATTATTTAAATTGCATTTAAAAAATGAAATCAATTAAAATTACTAAAAAGTACGTACAATTAAAAATTAAGTTTGCAGTTGAAAATTATAAGCTATTCCATGTAGATAATCCAGAATGAACAGATCATTATAATCAGTGCAAAGTTTTTTAATTCTCTTAGCCCTATCTTGGTTTTTTTTTTTTTTGGGGGGGGGGGTCAGTGCCCGATATAAACTGCTCAATTTTGAGTTCATTTATGTTTTATTTTTTCATTAAAGCTCCAATAAAACGCCATATTGATGGATGTTTTCCACTTAAGATCGACGTAAAACAATTATGCCAACCTTCAACGGAATTATTTGTTGTTACTGTATCTAGTTCTACTCTTAGAAAACAGTTCCATTTTTCAATTTCAATTGAAGGTACAAACGCTAAAGCTGGTAGCATTCTTCTACTATTATTAACTATTATTATAAAAAAAAATTTAGTTTATTAAAAATTAATTGTATAATATTTTATTTTTATATTAGGTAGGTACCTAGTTAGTAGTTTTAATAAAATATAATATTTTATAATACCTGCGATGACATTTCTCCAATAACAGCATGAATACTAAGTGTAGGTTGGGAAGAAATCTTCTTTAAATGTGAAAAATGGGTAGGTCTATTATTATTAAAAAGTTAATAATTATATTACTTATTCGGGTTATCTCGTTATCGAGCAATAAATAATAATGATCAGTTTATTCTGGATTAGCTACGTGAAATAGCTTATAATATTTTCAACTGCAAACTTAATTTTTAATTTTACGTATTTTTTAGCAATTTTAATTGATTTCATTTTTTAAATAGAATTTAAAAAATAATACCATTTTTTTATTATTAATTTTGTTTTATTTTTTTAAATAAATAAATAATAATATATGTATATATATATATTTATCAATAATATAATTCTAGTTTTGCCGTGCTGTTACACTCTTTGGCGCTACAGGGAAACTGTACCTTAAGATGAGTATTTTGGTAGGAGATACGAGTTATTTTTGCTTTTTCCTCTTTGATTTCCTAATGTTCTTTTTTTCATTTAAATTTTTATAGTCAACCTCCAATGATGTGGTTGTGGCCGACGCATCCATAACATTGCTATATTCACAAATATTTTTGAAAGAATGTTCTGGCGAAATGCTATGTTGTACACTTCTAGGAAATGATGGTTTACAGCTTCTCGAATTAGCGATATGCCTTTTAATGATACAATATGATTTTCGAGGAACGTTTCAAACCTTGTCGATAACAAAATGTTTTTGAACGTGACAGACATTCATTTTTTTAAAACTAGATTCGATTGCTGCTGATGTTGCTACTTCCTCACCGTATCCTAAATTGGAATCATAACCCTAGTTCCCTGACTACAATAGAAGGAGTTTTTAAGTTTTAATAATGATAGGAACAATGAAAGACAGTAGAAAAGATTAATACCATTTCTTTCTTCAATTAAGGATTTAGTTTCATAATAGATGGAATTGGCACAAGCTTGAAAAGGATTTTTAAAATGTTCTCCCATTTTGTCTATCATATTCTTGTTCTAGATAAATACATTCTTTATCTTCATATAAACCAAACGCTAGTGTGAATCACTTTTATATATCAATTTTGATCTGCATGTCTCTACTCCATGATTTTCGGTAAAATATTTATTTTTGCTTCTGTTGCCATTAATTCAATTAGCTCGTTTTGTATGTTGTGACCAAGTTAATGAATACTAGTTTGCTTATTTATTATTCAACGTAAGTGCTCCATTTTCTAAAGCTGGGTCAATCTTACCCATAATTTAAATAATGCCTATAAATTTCCTCTTGTTTTCTGTATTTAATATATCTGAAAATTCTCTGAAAGTATCGTGATGCTTTGCTAAATATTTTACAGTGGCAATGATGCGGATCATCACATTTTTCCAATGTTATTTTTCTTTTTCCATAGCCAGTGGAATTTTCAAAATCCTCTACTTTAGTCCCATCCATGTCTGTACCTAAAGCATTTAAATTTAGGCTAGAATGTTCGTGGATTTTAAAATTTCAGATAAACACTTCCAATTATTGGTACCTATGGTTGACAATAAGGATTGCTGTGGTCCGGAAAAAGTAAAAAGTTTACATCAAAAGCAAAATACCCTGGGTCGGACGCTTGACTGGAGAAATTCTAGTAATCAAAAATTTAGTTTTGTGATTGGATGGGTGATGATGATTGCAAAGTTAGTACCATTGATTTGGTGGTTCTATACTTTGGTGATTTTGTTTCGA
Source organism: Rhopalosiphum padi (assembly GCF_020882245.1). Classification (NCBI taxonomy): domain Eukaryota; kingdom Metazoa; phylum Arthropoda; class Insecta; order Hemiptera; family Aphididae; genus Rhopalosiphum; species Rhopalosiphum padi. The sequence goes on from NC_083597.1 coordinate 93,040,968, forward strand.
ATGCGTACAAGTTTAATTTTAGTGTTCAAGTTGAATTTTAGTGTTTAGGTGTCTTTCACCAATCAACGTAAATCGATGACCGACTGTGCAACCCGCCTACGGTGGATTGTTCTACCTACTTAAGTCGACAGTCTGTTACTGTTTTGTACTTGAAAAACTTGAAGTCGAATCCTTGATTTGAGTGTCTAGCAGTCAATCACCAACCGGTATAATTTAATTTACACTGCACAAATGGACCTACCAGGTAGGCGAGCCGACTGTGTTGGATGTTAGCACAATTAGTGAAACCAGAACTTTGCATAAACTTAAATTTCGAAATATATTATATAATATTATCATACTCCTCCTGACGTCAATATTCGAGTGTTGTTTTGTTCGTAAAAAAGTTAAATCGCGTATTTGAACTTTAAGTAGTCATTAATCAACGGTAAAAATCAAATTTTCATACGCAACTAAACATAACAGGTAGACAATCCGGGGTCGCGGACAATGTGGATGCATAGGTGAAATTATTTATGTATTGAATATACAATATTACCAAAAATCATAAGTTCATGACACTCGAGTATTATTAAAAAAAATTTGTAATTTACTCTATTAATTTACAAAAATAGAAACTATATACATAGAAATCAATTTAAAGGCGTGTTTGTCGTATTATACATAATAATAATTCTAAATAATTTTAATAAAAAATCTGGGTGGCCATGTAAACCAGTGCGCAGCCGCCGGAGCGGGGTTTCGAATTTGCTTGCTTAATTATGGGAACCTATGCTTATCACCTATGGACTACACTACTACAGTTTGAGTTGAAAAGCGCAGCTGAATATCGAGCTATTAGCCGTTTCGGAGCCGCTGAGGTTTTCGCGTGACGATACCTCAAATCGCACAAAAATTATTATTGAATTCGTCTTCAATAACCGTTTATATATTAGTATATTATTCGAATCGCATACGATGCACGATGCGTATTACTAGCGTTTATCATACGCATACGCCATACACTATTAGAACGCACCTAATCTATTCGGAGAGATATCGAACACACGCACTTTATAGGGTACCGAACGTCAAAGTACATAGGTACGTTCGACAGATGCGATTTAAAATATAAATCGTCATGACCTCACGCCGTTATAGAACACGCGTTTCATCCGACATAGTACGGGTATCTATGAATATAATCATTAAATCGTTTGATCACGATTTAAAGAAACCATATCATAGAAACCATCGCGGGGGGGGGGGGGTCTGGTGACTTATAAACAAAACCGAAACGACACCAGCAAAGCGATGCAATTTTAAAAAAATAACGCCATCGGAATGCAGTTCACATAGGCATGGCTGTACGGGTGGCGCAGCGGTCGGCGGGCCGCGTCAACATTTTCATTTTATTTAATAGTGAAGTGAAGTGATGATACTACATGTATTATATAGTAATAATATATTTATTACGGATACAACTTCATTTACAAATAACAACATGGTTTAATAAAAGCGGTGTTTAATATTATGCAACAACAAATTAAATAACATTTTGAAAAAAAAATTATGAATTATAATTTTTGATCATTGAACGTAATTTGAATATATCAATATTATCATTTATCATAATTGAAAAATCTACGTTTCTCATATAAATATATTGTAACAGTAGTTGATAATAATATACACTGACATTATTATAAAAGTAATTTAATACCTAAAATGTATGTTATTATAAACGCAAATATATACATACAATAATCTTTGAAATTTTTTTGTAAAACTATTTCCCATGCGTCCACATTTTCAAAATGAAATATACATTGTAATAAAAAAAATAATAAAAAAACTATATCTCAAAAAATATTAGATTAGAAATAGATACCATACATTTTTTTTAAATCTGTGTGTTTCTATTCGGTTTACACGTTACTACAACCACCGCCGACAACTGTTGACATTGCAGTTGTTTCAATTAGGTGTTGGTACTAGGTAAGTTAGGGGAGAGGATGCGCAGGACTAACAGAATTTCGTCGAGTCGCGGCACCTTTCTTTCTTGATACAGATTATAAATTAGGAACCTACTTGTTAATTATTTCCATATTAAATAAGAGTTAACCATTACATTAATTAATTGTTAATGATACTCAATCATAGTTATACATAATAGAATTTTAATAATTTTAAAATTTAATAGTGTTTTTAAGAGCTGCTGGATTTACTGGTAAGTAATCGTAATATACAAAGTAGTAATTTTATTGTATACACAACCTTTTTTAGAGATTATTAGACATAGTTATAACTTAAAACTTATAAGCATTGACTTAAAATAATAAATTTAACGTTAGGCTTATGTATTAGTTATGTATTAGTAAAATACATAATGTGATAAGGATAATATAATCGCGGACTCTTGGTCTGTAGTATATTTGTATTTTTAAATGTAATTGTGTGCGCTTCTCTTTCTCGTGTACTTAAAATCGTTCTGTGCTCGCTGCTTGTGCTTTGGAAGTCGATGTAACTCAACCAGTGCAGTCTTTGATCAGTTTTTTTGTTATCACCGTGCTCTCGTTCTAACTTCCACCATAGCTGTTTTCTGGAGACTTTAAGGAGATTCGATACCGTGATTTTCTGTTTTTGTCTTACGCACGCGTGACATAGGATTTTAGACGGATCCTTTGCCAATCATACCAATTGATCCAATGAAGCGATAAGAATTCTAAAAACAGATTTGAATTTGTCGTTGAGTCTAATTGAAATTGATTTTTTCAGATTTTTGACTTTTTGATTTTAACTTTTCTAAAAATTGAAATACGGCAATTTTTAATTACTCTTTTTTAACATTAATTTTTTAGGAATTTGGAGGAAAATATCAAAGCTGTGAGAAAGTCGATCCCAAATAGACTTGACGATAAATTCAAATCTGTTTTTATAATTCTTATCGCTTCGTTGGATCAATTGGTATGATTGGCAAAGCATCCGTCTAAAATCCTATGTCACGCGTGCATTAGACAAAAAGGTTTCGCCGACTACTGATGGTAAATGTCCGAATTTCGATTAATTATTATTAATATTTAAGTATATTATAGGTAGGTACTATATCAATGACTAATATATTAGATACACACATTTATATTGTTGTTATATATTATGACAACTAAACTGCGATCGGCTTTTATCTTGATTATCATAATTATTATTATTTAAGTATGGACTTTGAGAATTTTCATTTCGACTTTCATATACATCATGATAATGGAAGACCTTGACACGTGTACTCATACAATCAAATCACTATCAATAGAATCACAAATTTACAATACAATCAATAAATTAGCCAAAAAGGTACCTTTATATAATATACCTGTATATGATAAAAGTTGTTCCTACTTTATACTGTGTTGCACATACAATAAAATTTAGTTTATGATACGGTCATACGGAACAGGTTTGATAATAGATTGATTTATAGATTGAATAGGAATATTAAAAATAATATTGTATGCAGTATTCGTTTTACAATTGTCGCGAAAAGTATACGATTTTCAATATGTCACTTAAAATACGGTTTTATGAACTTTTAAATGGTGTTGTTGAAGCAAAAAATAATATAAAGGTGTGATTGTTTGAAAAAATTTGTAACAAACAGATGTAAATGCCGAACCAAAAATGCATTATGCAACTCGAGATGTCACAGTAGCCAAGCCTGCACAATTAAATAATTTAATAATACAATTAATTTAATTATAATAAAAATAATATACTAGTAATAAATGTACTTAGTACATTTAATTCGTCAATTTTTGCATTAGTACTTAATTAGATAAAAGCCGATCGCAGTTTAGTTGTTATAATATATAACAATAATATAAATGTGTGTATCTAATATATTAGTCATTGATATAGTACCTACCTATAATATACTTAAATAATAATAATAATTAATAACTTTGATAAAAATGTTTGGACTTTTACTAACACTGATTGTTTATCCTAAGATTTACCAAATCTCGTTTGTAAAAGTCCGAACTACAAAAATCATTCGGGGTTTGACCAAACGATGTTGTATATCCTAGGTTTTAACGAAATCAATTAGTAAATGTCCGAAATTCGGATTTACCGGTAAATTCTAGGTTTAACCGGTATTCGTACTTTTACCGTAACATATATATATATAAATATGATACTGTCGCAAAGTGTTACAAATATAATATTATAATAATACGGGGGCCCCAAAATAATAATAATAATAACATATAAATAATTACAGTCATATGAGTTTTACAATAAATTATAACATAAATAATTAATTTAACTTTAAGGCAAAAATGGGTATAATACGATATAAAAAAATAAACCTGATTTCCGGTAGTTGTGTCGTTCTAACTTCCCGGGTCCGAGTTGGAAATCTTCATTGGTATAATAAAATATTAGGATTAACTTGATGACGTAGCAATATAATATATATATTACAACAACCGAAAATGGTACTTGGCCGATAAATGGATAAAAACGCGATCGCACGTTGAACATCAGAATATGACATACAAATCACAATTATATCGGTTCGCACACGACGCAATAATAATAAATAAAAGTAATACAACTGAATAAAAACGCGAACAATGAAAACGCGAACTTAGCGTGTGTGAAAAAACACGTGATTTTCAGGTGTCACCAGACATAAGAACCCGGGCACACGGGTATAGTGCGTAAAGCCTACCGTGGCAACACACAGGTCGACCGGTTTGACGAAAGTCAGAAAAAGGTGTGAAGATGGCGCGACAAAGTTGACGCGGCGACAAGTTCGCGGTGAATCACAGCTTGACCACTCGGGAGGGAAATAGACAAGTGTGATGACCGGACTGTCACTTGCGTTGTGATGGCCTTTGACCCGGCTGAAACGCGCCAAGAGGATCGGTGTTCGAACAGCACTAGTGTTGTAATGTTGTATATATAACAAAGTATTATTTCATATGCGGAGCGGGAGTCATCAAATGCCGATTCAACAAAAATTAATAATTAAATTGTCGACGGCGACGACAAGAACGGAGCGATCGGGCAATCGTGGTTTGTTACGGCTGACAACTGTTTTCTTTAATTATTTCGTTGTGCTATTATATATTTATTTTATTTCGATTAATATAACTTTTGTTTTTATTCTCATATCGAGGTGCGCACCAAAGCGTTTGTGGCGAGGAAACACTTAAGTAGAAAATAGCAAGACACTATAATACCTTATTTCTCTTCCAGTACTCGTTATCGTGGTCAGTTGAGAAATAGTACGATTTTATCCAGATTAAAGAGATCTCACTCTCAAACATCCAGTACTCGTTATCGTGGTCAGTTGTTTGAGAGTAAAGCAACCTTAGAGTTATAACGTATAAACCCTGCGAGGTCTTATTAAATTGTCTTTTGCGTAGTACTCGTTATCGTGGTCACTAAAGGATTGTTGAGTAAGCGCTTACCGCAGGTATCGACACTACTTGTTTGACGGTTTGGGAATCGGATACCTAGATACCTATTCTATACGTTAAACCATCGCGTGACGTATACGACACTAGTTACTAGCACTACCTCCTTAGATGATGTGATGTCTACGCTACTCTCCTTTTATGGTGACTATGTGTTCTCTAATAAAGCGCAATCTGCTGCTCAAGCATCTCAATTTAAAGAATTGAAAAACAACCTTAAACAGCTTTATTGTCTAGTTGCAGATCTAAAAGCTAAAAATTCAGCGTTACGTATTGAAGTTGATTTGCCAAATGACAAGGTAACGTCCCTTGAGTCAGGTTCCTTCTCTGCTATTGCGACAACTACTGTCACTCAAGTTTTGCAAGAGACCTCTGAGCGTCAAAGCAGTTCTTTCAACACTATTGTCTACGGTGTCCCTGAGTCTAAGTCTTCTATTGTTTCTCAGAGTGCTGAAGAGGATAAAGTTTCGTTGCAGGATCTAATCGGTGATAATATCAATGTGCCGTTAAGATGCTGTAAATATATTAGACTTGGTAATGAAACCAAGAGCTTTTGGGACTGTTAGGAAACACCACTCACCTAAATACCTAATCTTATTCCCAAAACTGTATTCCATAATAATACAGCAGAACAAGATGAATAACATTCTGCCAATTTGTTTTCTTCCTTTTTTAATTCTGTATATACGCCCAAGCGTATAGCAATTGTGATCTTTCAACATTAATATTCTAGAGTATGACTTGCCCTATAACTGTTTTTTCTCAGTTGATGTTTTTGATGGACTTACTTCTCTGCGTAATACTAAGTCTATTGGGCCTGTTGGATTGTTTGGATTATTTTTATTTGATGTCAGGCTTTCTATCTTTTTTTCTCTGTAGCTTTTATTTAGACGCTCTAGGATGACTGAAATTTTCCTGATATATGGAAATTGACAATTGTATTCTATTACTCCAGTATTGAAATCGGGGGATGCATCTCTAGTATCCAACTACAGATCAATCTCTATTCTTTCCCACATAGCCAAATTATTCGAATCTATAGTTCTTTAATAATATTCAACCAAGCACCAACAGATTGTTAATGGAGGAACAGTATGGTTTCTAGCCGTTCTACAACTACTTGTAATGCAGTCTTTTGTAATTATATATTTGAAGCTTTTAAAGCTCATTTAAAAGTTGATGTCAACTTCACACTAAAATATCTCGTCTGTATTATATGCTAAAATAAATCAAATTAGTTAAAGTATATTAATTTTAAATGTTTGATTATTTGATATTATGACACATATAAATTGATTCATAATTAGAAATGTAGGTGATTTCTTTTTTGAGAATATTAAAATATAATAGTTAATTCAATAACCTGCGCTACACGAACTGATATATGTAGGATACGATGGAAGAAGGGCCAAGTACAGTTAATTATAAAATTATTTATAAATATGTTAGTGTCTTAACTCTATTAATACTCAATTTATTTTGTAATAATTGAATTATTATTATTATTATTATATATTTTTTTTTCACTTATTTTTTATATCCATCATTATTATATAGTACCTACATAATTATATAAATTTCAAGGTCTTTAATTTAAATCGCAATTTTTTTATGACTTACTATTCTGTCTTGTCAATAAACTTAATTATAAAAGACTTACTGCCTTCAATAAAGTTCTTATTTATTTTTAACATATATATATTATTTTTTAAAATTAATTTTAGATACTTGACCCACACGCAGCTGTTTTGAGTAGAATTTGTTTTTCGTTAAAAGAGCATCATATTATCAGAATAACTATTTATTTTTAAAACCAACAACAACTAATGTTTTGTATTATGATAAGCTACAATATAATAATTCTTATTTAATAGATGTTCGTACTCAACTAATCTATATATAGTCGGGCATATAAGAAGTTAAAAAACCATTAAATAACGTTTTATTGATTACTTGTATTACACTATTATAAACACTTTGCAGGTAATATACAAGCAGATTCAGTCATAGATTACAAAAGTAATTATTCGATAGTAACTAAATGTCTAAATACAATTTTTAATATCACCTATCATAATATTAAATATATTTATTTATTTAATTTAAACAACCATATTGATCATATTAGTAGTAACTAAAAGAAACTATTGATTTTAGATGTGTTTATGCATGAGCTTTTATCGTTGATGCGGGCGTCTATAGTCTATTCAGAATAGTAAAAAGAGCGGTACCTGGAAGTGACTAGTTTTCGTTGGCGGTGGTCAGATACTTCACACATCATTCTGATTAAGGTATTTCGGCCTTCGTGACAAATCCATGCTCATGCGCATAAGTCCGCTCGCGGCTGTCCGGTAACGCTCTTATTCTGAATAGACTATAGAACATTCGATTTTTCTACTGCCATAATACGCTATCGTTACGACCAGTGTTCGCCTGTCGTCTAAGGACGTCAGCGTCCGTCTACTCGTTTAAGGCGCTGCTACTAAGTCGTGAAGTATTATTGTGGTATTAGCCTTGGACGGCGACACGCATATTGTTTTTCTCGCACCGACGTTCAGTTATTTAAAAGGCCCATATGTTTTACGATGTATCGCCGTTACGTGTATTTTGGTCATACGAGTGAGTTGCACATTGTTTTCACGAAGTCTGTGAAGGTTCATGCGATTTTCCTGACTTCACCGTTCGTCCATATACGTTGTCGTATTTATCTTTGCTGCCGTCATTACTGCCGAAGTCTGAGTGTCAGATTTTTCCTTGCCGCGTCAGATAATGGTATAATTTAATAATTGATATATATATATATATATAACATAAAGACCAATATCCGAATTTTTTCCGACAACGATTTACTATTAGTGCATTTAGTTTCGATTTTTGAGTATACCTAATAGGTATATTGATATATGAGAAGCTAAAGACATTGGAAATTCCGTTTATAGATAGTAGATACTGAGTGGTTATTTACATCATTATATGTCAGTATTGATTAAAGTATATCCCTTATATATAATAATAATAAAACACGACAAACATATTGTATACCTAATATTATAATTATTTTATTATTTTAGCCAAAAATATAATTTACTATGCATTTTTATGCTAGAAATAAAAAGTCTTATTTTTTATGAAAATTTCTATTCGATAGTACACATTAGTAATATATATTAATTTTGGTACAAATTACAAACACTATTTTCGGCTACCAGCAGTGGCACAAATTACATATCTTTATTGTGGTGCAAATTACGAAATCCCTTGAAAATAAGCAAACAATAGACGCGAGCCGTTTAGGATGCATTGATTTACTCATAGTGTATTTTGTATCAAGTTAACGTTAAAATGAAGATTTTACTAAACACTTATACGTCACGTAATCATTCTCACGTTGATGTAGAAATCGACGAAATTTGTGCTGTAACATTGAACAAACGAAAATTGTTAGCAGCGAATATTATATGTTCATTGCTGCATCGTATTATTACATTATTCACCAAAAAATTGTTTTCGATGTATATATTTTCATAAAACATGAAAACGAAATTTATAAACATTTTTATTGATAATATATTTTATTCTTGTATATTTTATAGAAAATATAAGTACGTATTTTCTATGACTTTTTTTAGAACTAAATTTTATTATTTAAACATACTATAAGATTATTATATACTCAGGCTCACGAGAGTCCGACCGTATACCATGCATCGATACTGACGCGGGCTAGGTCTGCTGGCCGAATTTTCTCCCACCATGGTGCTATTCCTACTACTTGGTAACGTATATACAGCGGCGATCGTTATCGACCAGCTTTCGATAGGTATGGTTTGGTATATGAGAGGGGGACCGATGCGCAGCGACGAACAAGTTTTTACGGTCAGACTCTCGTGGGCCGGAGTTATAGTTACGTAACGATTTACAGATTATAGTATTAGCAGTGTGCAATCAGAGGGGAGGGGGGTTAAGGGGTTGTTATCCCTCCAGAAATTTCCCTGAGGCCTAGCATAATAACCTATGTACTTATCTTATACCGTATAAGGTTATGGTTCATCCCGTACCGCTCACTTATCTATCTTGTTTACATTAATGACCAGCATGTGTTATATCCTAAGTTACCTCTTATTGTTTATTTATTTTCATATTTATATTTGTTATTCGCCTTTACATTGTCATTATGGCCAGTTCACATAAACTAAAAACTGATACGCCGGTTAAAAATACTTTGACCAAAAACATCAATAAACCTATTACTTTGGAAACTATTTGGTCTGGATTATCGGATATCAACGATAACTCTGGCTTTAATAATATCAATATTAAACTATTAAACCTCGATACTAGTTTTAAAGATTTTAATAATTCATTGGGTTTGTTCTTCTAAACTATCTAAAGTTACTTTTACTAAAGTACACTTTTAAAACGAATTACTCGTATAATAACACCGCTGAAGTTGCAAACAACCTATATAGGTGTAAAGTCGCTTAAAACAAGAATATTACGATATTACGTATATGAAATCACGTGTATGTATAAAATCTTGAATGGTATTATCGATTGTCCGGAATTATTACAAAAAATTGGTCTTAAAGTACCCTCTTTTAATTCAAGATTCAACTCACCACTTGCTATTCCTCATTCTAAAAGTAATTACTTTACTAATAATCCATTGTGCGGCCTATCAACATCATGCAATTTTATTCAAATTTTGACTCTTTTTCGACTCCTTTACTAAGTTAAAAAAATGTATTTATAATTTAATCTTGATGTTTAATTTGATTTAATTGTATTAAGTTATAAAATTTTATTTATAAATTAATTATTAATATTTATTTGATTTAATTGTATTTACTTTTCTTCTCAATTGATAATTTAGAGATATTTTTAGTTTACACTCACTGTACTCTTACCTTTTGGGGTGTTAAAATATTTATTTAAATAAATATTGTTATTATAATTATATACTATATATATTGTAATAATATACCACTCCCCCAAATTTTGTTCGTGTGCCACTAAGTATTAGGTTAGGATTTATCAATGAAGTAGGTTTCACAAATGAAGACAATATAAATAGTCTAATAAATGTTAGGAATTTTAAATCTTTGATATAAATAACGAACCAATTATATTTAAACCTTTACAGATGTACACGTATTTTTTTAGCTAAATTTTAATATACCTACCGCGTTTGATTTTTTTAATAATTACTAAAGGGCTGTATTATAATAGATTTTTAATTAACATAACCTATAATCATCAACAATTTAAAATTACTGGCATTAACAAAGAGTTATAATTTGAATAATGGTTATAAATTGGTATACTTGATACTTTTTAGGGAGTGACGAACTATCCGAAAGGTTACCGTAATCTAACCTTTAATTCTAGTTGCATTACTGTTGTTAGTGTTATTTCTTAACTTTAATATAATACACACAATTAAATTAAAAACATAATATAATTGCCCAATCAACCAAATAACGATGAATTCTTTTGTTATTAAATTATTGATTCGATTCCATGTCGAAGTAAATATTGTGTTCGTGTTAGGTTCGACATACGATTAAAAATTTCTGTACGAGGCAATATTTATGATTTCTACTTATCTTTAATAATTTTATACTTGTCTTGTAAAACATGTTTCACCAAAGATTCTATTAGCCTAAATATTACCTACAACTCACACCGACACTGGATAATAGTTATAATAAACAATACACCAGGAATATAATATTAGAAATTAACTTATCAGTGGGTGACCAATCCATCTGTGTAAGTAATAACATTTTTATAATAATACAAATAAATAACGATAAAAATAATAAATACATATAATTATATATTTATATAAGATGAACTATTCAATATACCCTAAAATAATAAAACAAGAAGAAAACGACGAAATGTGGTTAATGTTGAGGAGATCCTCGGAGTCGAGCTGACATAGACCGAGGATATGAACTGTTTAAGTGGCTTGGATAGAGAAAACTGTGTTTACGAACACTATAGCCACGATTACTAGGTATAATCCGTACAACGAGGAACGCATACGGCTCGCGCATCCAAATGATCGCGCTCCGCCGTTTCGAGGCCAAATTTCTCCCACCATACCATGAGGGAACACATACAGCAGCGTAACAGTTAATAGTTCCGATAGCGAACGACTTATTTAATGGAGGGGAACGTTTGTACGCGAAAAACAATGAGTTTCGGTCAGCCGCCGTATGCATTCTCTCGTGGTACGGAGTATAATGATCTAATGTATCGTTAAGCACAATAAAAAAATGTGATTAACAAAATGAAAGTAAATATAAATAAACATTTTCAAGAAGAGTGTCCGCTCTCGGTTTTCCAACATTCTGCATTACGGGCAGCGGTAGACAGTGATAGTGTAACTTTTGGATGTGCACAAGACATATACGGCTATTTTTTTCCACTATTGTCACGCATTTTTTACTGTACAATAATAAATGCATGCGTTTTTTGTTTTATAGATGCATTAAGTACGTATTTTTTTTCCAATACATTAAAATATAATATAAATGTTATTTCACAATCGGTATGTCTTATTAGTTTATATTTAGATAATTTTAAGTTGTCATTTATCTCACTAGTATTACACCTATATAGGTATATAGTATTATACCTAACCTAACCTGATGATTTTTAGTGATCTGTATCTATAGTTAAGAAGGTATAAAATATTTAAGACTATAAGATAATCGTCATTTAATTAAACTGATCACCATCGTAAAACTAAGTTAAATCCTAAACAAAATGACGTAACATAAATTTAGTTTAAAATATAATACAATTACTTATAATGAAAAATTAGTGTTCTAGAATTATTTCATTAACTAAGATATTTATATATTTATTTTTATAGATAATGAAGGTAAATATTTAAGTTTTGTTATTTTATTTATACCTCTATTTGTGAAATATCCAGAAACCACTGTCCTGGTTTACTCGTATATCCTAATAATAGTTGACATCCTCAGGTCTTCCATAGATCTTTGATGCCTAGTTACATTGAAATCCGCTGCCATTGACATGTCTCTCATCTTCCTCCTTTGTTATTATGATTTCGACCACGTATTTATGTATTACTTACTCACGACTTCCTATTATGAATTCCATAGGTACTCCAGATTATCACTACATATTGAAGCCTGTATAAAAAAGTTGACTATGATTTTAAGAATTTCCTTAGGTCTTCTCTTGGCCAATCAATGTCAGTTAATAAAATGACGCAGCCATTGAGATATTTTTTCTTATATTGTTATCTGTTTCTTGAATCTTAGCTGATTTTCAAGATATTTTATATTATCTCAAAGTGTTAAAGATTTACCAGGACTAATTTGTATATTTTATACGCATGTTTCTGATTATCATCGCTATTATTAAGGGAAATATAATGTTGAGGCCATGACCACAAATTCAAATTAAATGTATGTAAATTTATGTTCATGTTCACTCAAGGTTAGGGTTACGTATATCAGCTCAATAAAATTCGTCGTGAATCTAAATGAAATTATACTAATTATGTCGAGAAACTAATAATTCTCACTGTTTTGATAGTAGATTCTGTAGTTGAAAATTATAGAATATGTTTCACATTAGTTACATCTAATCTAACCCTTACAAAGATTTACGCCACTCTACTAATTACCGCTTCTACTCATCCTGTATTCTATATGGTGTTAGTTGTTTATAATTTAGTGACTTCCCGTTGGTCTCACATAGCACTGTATTAAAGGCATTTACTATGATAATAAAGACAATCGTGCACTTATTTTTGTGGCAGTGAGATTATAACTTGCATTTTTATAATTGCCATTATCAATGGCATATATCGTATATTTACCCAATTTTTCATAAATCCTAACTAATTGTTTTATAATTTCTTTGTTTTCATCAGAAACTTGTCCAACCTGCATTTTAGGACTTTTTTTTAGTGGTTTGCTTTATTGCCTAATTAGAACCAATTTTCCTCTTACCATTAAACTGGTAAAGAGTCTTCTCCCAGTCAGCAAGTGAACACCTAATCAACTTTCGTTAGTTTCTCAGCGTCACTTCTTTTAGCATAGCGTTCTGAACCCGTTCAAGCCACGAAGATTTTGCGTTGATATAATTTTAGCAATGTGAGATATCTTTGCTACAATAGCAGATTTAACATGTATTGGTTTACGAAAGCTGAACACTTCTCTAAGTGCATAGCTAGAAAGCAGTTTAATAGTTCCCTATAACATGCATCTCATTACAGTTATTCCTGGGATAATTTGTCACATATAATTTACTTTTTATACGGCAGCCATCATTGATTATAGTCAACAATTTGGCATAATTCTTTCCAGTTTTTCTTCTGACTTATTCAAGTCACGTTATTAAGTTTTTTCATAGCTTCACTTCCTGTTATTTCTTCTTTTCTGCGAACTTCAGGTCTGACTTATCTTCCTTGAGTGTTCGAATAAAGTCATGGCGAGGAATGATGGTTTCCATGGGGTAGCTCTTTTTTGTTTTGGCATTGTACAGATTTTTAATTCACAACATAAGAACGCTCTAAATATTTAAATTTTTAAAATAATATAATAAATTATTTTTTTATTATTTTATAACTCATTTTTAATAGAGCAAATAAGTAAGTTGGATTTCAATCATATTGTTCTAGTTTAAACAGTCTGTGTAGCCCCTATAACTGACCCTGGATTTTGAAAGGTCGCCAACCACGAGCCGGGGCCTTATTAAGCCGGAGCATAGTGGATTTTTGTGTTAGTACGGAATAATAAGAACAAGTTTGGGAATAAATAAGTATAGTAATTTTGGTGGAAATACGTGGAATTTATTTTTGGGCCAAAAAAGCCGAACAGCATAAAAATCGGACTGATAATACAAGAAACTTGTTAACCCTAGTATAATAATAATAATAATAATTTTGATAATTATAATATTAAAGAAATCTTGCGAGGCGGCCCAAACGCTCATAGACGCCGAGGGTACACATTACAATCATATAAAGTGTAATAAAAGATATTTAGCACTCATATACTGGCCAGATATAAATATATATATTTATTATATATTATATAAATATAAATATATATATATATTTATTTAGTTTATATTAATAAGATAAAACAGAAACACTACTTTATTCATCGCCTCTTCCCACATCAGCACATCCTCCGGGGAAACGACCAAGGGTGTTCTACTCCAAAATATTAAGAAAATATAATATATATATATCCAAAATATTAACAAGACGTTGTAACTTGGTGGAATTCGAGTTTGATAGTGCTAAAAAGACTGCTTGAAATTAAAAATCCACTATCCGTTACCATGTCATCTCTTCCCCGGGCACCTAATTATTTATTATCAATTACTGAACTGGATTAAATAAGCGACTAATAAAAAAAAATTACAATGTAACCAATAACATGTATGATTTATATAGGATAAAACAAATGGTGTTAAGGAGTATATTCCCACTTAAATTTTTAAAATCTCTCTGAATCTCTGATGAAAAGTACTGTGAACATACATTATGGATTTTGAAAATCAGTGTTTTTTAGTGTATACTCCCACTTTAACATTATAATCTCCCAGCCGAAAAGTGATGTGAACATACAATTACAGTAGATTCCGTTTAATGTAGGTAAAATGGACTGGTTCCAATATAAATATATATTATCAATGTTAAAAAACCGCGTTATATGGGCACTCGATTCAGTTTATGTTGGCAATTTTATTTTATCATAGCGTTAGAATATACATATAGTTATTTAAAAAAACGATTAATTTAATCGGGTTTTGTAGTATCTACACGATTGTGTTTATCAAAAGTAATAAAAAGCATCATCATTTAAACCTTAATGGTATTTGATTGACTAAATTTATGTGTGTAGGTGTTATCAGAAGTGATAAAAATGAAAATAGTTCGTCTGATAAGCTTGAATCGTGTACCATTTTGTCAACCAGATTCACACTAAACAGCTTAGACTGCGAGCAATTACAACGTTTTGTATAGCTTCCACAATTCCACATCCAAATATTAATTTTATTTAATGTGTATCAATTGTATGATTTACGTGTGCATAATAAAAACTATTATTATAATTTTTTTTTCTAACTAATTTTGGTTTTTATGGGCAACCGCTGAATGTGGGCAAACAAGGCTTGTTCCAACTTGCCCACATTAAGCAGAATCCACTGTAAATACTATAAATGTGCATCAGACGTCACATAGTATATTTTACAAATTATTTTAACTATAAAAATGAATTAGTTATACCTATTATAATTTTATTTTTTAGGAAACATTACTAGTACGTATATTTTATGTTTTTAACTATTTCAATTTATTTAAACAATTATACATAATAAACTTTTTTTTTTCAGTGACAATTCGTATGTTTATTTTTATTGTGTTCTATTTCAATATAATACATTATTCTATAGCCTATTCAAAATGAGATCGGTACTTGGCGGAACCAGTTATAGTCGGCGGCACGCAGGCAACTTGCTGATTCAACTTGTCGTGTTCCCTGGGGACGCATCGGTCGCCCATGCTTTCGGCGTGTTAGGTAGATATGCGTGCGTGCACCGTTCTTACTCTAAATTAAATTATTTGAACTTATCGCCAGTCGATACTGAAATAATGTGACGCTCTCGTCGGCAGCGGCGCATGCGCAGTATTGGCCGCCCGTATCGATCTCATTTTGAACAGCGTATAATCTGTTTATTTTGTAACAGTTGTTCACTAGTTGTTTGATTTTATCCATTTATCTCAATTTTGATTTATATTTAAATAACAATTTTAGTTTAAAAATATTTGAGAGCATATTGCTCAAGAATTATAAGTTCTTGAATTTTTCAATATGTCTAAAATCAAACTTATATTACTGTTCTTTAATTATTTTTATATAATAGAAAAAAAAATTAAATTAAAAAGTATATACTTGTATGGAGAGCATATAATAATAATATGCGCACATGGAAAACAACTAACTTGAGCACCTAAGAGATAAAGATATACTGGAATAGCTGAGTGTGTAGTGGTGTGAATAGTTCGAACATCAGTGGTCGGAATTGCTGGGAAAATACTGTCGAGCTATGTAAAGCGTGTTGTGTAATAGATTTCTTGTGTATACATATATGTATGGGTATAGACTTAAAGTAAGGTCCATGAAGTTAGCCGGAGTATGAAAAACACTAATGTCTAATTCCCGCTATACCGCCAAATTTTAGTGCTAAATTAGTTTTTTCAGAATATACAAGTATAAAAATTAGTGCTCCAGCCTACAAACGATTATCCACAAATATAAAAATATCCCGCTAACTTTAAGCTGCGGGAGTATGATAAACAGGGACTAGAATCGTACCGAAAAGAACCGGCACCCTTTGAATATTGGGAACAGGAACCTCACCAAAACTATAACTTAAATTAATTTTAAAACCGAAAAGGAACCATAACCAAAATACTAGTTTTAGAAAAAACTATATAGTGGAACCGAATTATATAACCAAATATAACTAGTTTATTTCAAAACCAAAAAGAAACATAAATCGAAATTTTAGTTCTTTTAGAAACCGTATAAATCATTTCAGGTTCTAGTCCCTGAATTGGTAAGCACCAATTCGCACTATACCAGTTTTGGTTAGGTTCCTAAAAGAACTAAAATTTCAGTTTTCTTTTCTTTTCGGTTTTTAAAATAACTAGTATTTCGGTTCCGGTTCCTTTTCGGTTTTTAAATTTGAGTTTCTGTTTCTTTTCGGTTCTTTAGGAATGAAAAAAAAAAGTTACTGTTTTGGTTTTATACTTCTGTAAAAAAAAATTGGTTGTATTTTAATTTTTTTAAAAATATTATTATAAAATATAAGTAGAATGTAGATTAAATTGCCATTAATTATGACAAGTCAATACCAATTTTCAACCAGATATTCTACCAATTGTTTTGGACAAAAGAAAAGACTTAATAAGTAAAACAATTACTAAACACTATCAATTAAATATTAATGCACATAACCCCATTTTAAATAACCCTTTTTGTTTTTTTTTAATTCTTATATCTAGTTTGTACTTTAATTGTTATGTATTAATTACTTATTACCACTTATTGTATCAGTATTCGGTTTTCAAATTTTAAAATACCACCAACTTTTTATTTATTATTACCACATACTATATCGATACTATATTATTTAATCTAATAGAAAACCGAAATTAATTGCCTAACGCCTAACGGTTCCGGTAAAATTCCGGTTTTTAAATTAATTTAAATTAGGGTTTCGTCGAGGTTCGGTTCCCAATATTAAAGGTTTTCAGTTCTTTTCAGTACGGTTCCTGTCCCTGCTTACCATTCTTTCGCAGCGTGAAGTTAACAGAATATTTTTATATTTGTGGATAATCATTTGTAGGATGGAGCACTAATTTTTTTTTCGTGTATTCGTGTATTCGTGTATGTATATTAAGCACTAATTTAGCACTAAAACTTGGTGGTATAGCGGGAATTAGTGCTTTTCATACTCTCGCTAACTTCACGGACCTTTTAAAGTAATTGACAAGGTAACTTAAAAATGGTAGCTCAATAGGCATAATATCAAATATGTGGTATAAAAAAAATAATAAATAATAGTTTACGGCCTTTTTGGCCAAACAAGGAAAATAGATATAGTAAACTGCCAGTTCGGCACAACCAATAATAATAAAATAATTAATTAATTAATAATAAAATAACAGTCAAATGTACAGTCGGTGTATGGCTGACCAGCTGCTAACTATCCTGAATAATATACAATTTCACACACACAATACACTAAATAAAATAATAATAATAACAATAACTATAAATAAATAACTACTTAGTGTGATTAGCGCCTTAACAAATATATTACACTTGCTATGGCGATTCACGCATATGATATAAACAAAATAGTGTCAATTTGTAGGGCTCACAATTCACACTAATAAAAAAAATAAAAAGTTTTTGATTAGAACAAATACTAAACATTAAAAAAATACATTAGATTGTTATACGTATAAATATTACTGTGACAACTAGGGTATACGACAAAAATCACGGCGGTACACCAGCGATCCGTCGGCGGCATATAAAGCGCCGGTGCAACCTGCATATTATATAACTCATGATGATCATTAATAAACAAAAATAATCAATAAACAACTTGATGCACCTGGGTGTGTATGAGTGTGTATATGTATGTGTGAATTATTTCATTATATGATAATATATAATACTAATACATATTTATACGTAATATAGCGTGGTGGTGCGAACGTTACTAATTATAACATGCCTTATTATGGGCTTAAATCATACCTGTAAACAATTAAATACGTGAAATAAAAAGGGTGATTTTTTTAATAATACTATCAAATATATGCTTAATATTATCTTTATTAATACTTTGAATTTTTATATTATCTAAATATGTTTTGTAGGTAATATTTGTGAGTATTTTTCATGTTTATTGTGGTATTTTATGGTTTTTAAGATTTTCTTTTCTTCCTGATAAATATCGGTACCGGCACATTTGGATATTATTTACGTATTAATAAGAAGTAAAACGCAGAAACTCTTTTAAAATTAATAAAAAAAAAAATATTTACTTAATACAAAAAACTTAAAATAAATGAATTATACTTTGTACCGCAAACACTTATTTTATAGACTTTTTGACAAATAAATAAGAATCTAGAAATACTCTAGAATATAGACTAATTATGTGTCCACCGTGATCATTGGGTCTCTATAGCCGACATCAGAGAAGTACTGATAAAGTAGTTTTGTTATGGGAATTTTGCACCTATCTGCAAGTATTATAGTTCTAGTTCTAGTTTTGAACGAGCATGGACGAATTGTGCCTAAATCAAAGTTGTCCATTGCACTTTCAAATTTGCTTACTTTCAAGTATGAACATATTATTGTTTTTCGATTTAATTTCATCAACATAAACAATCTAAACATAAAAATGCTTGAGAATTAAACACAATTTTTTCTATCAATTGATTACTGGTTAAAAGGTATCGAGCATTTTATGAAACGTTATTATTATTCCGCAAGTAGAGTAACTTGTTGAATTTGAAGAAAACAAAATGATTTATATTATAATATTATGTATTAACATTTAACACTCGTCAAAAAAATCGGTTAGTGTATACATTTATTTAATTATAACCAACTAATGAAGTTTCCTTAAGCATTGTTACAATACGTCTGATATTTCCTCTATTGGATTATTCGTAGTGTGTGTAAAATATATTAAGTCAACCTTACCTGTCGCGGTTATCGAAATGACCGCGGCTACTTACCACGTCCACGAAAGTGCGACCCGCGATCGGTCGTGCGACGACCGGTCCGGCCGCAGGCCGTTGAATCAGTCGTCTCAACAACGGTCGCCAGACGTATGCACTTTGTTATTATATATTTATGTAAATATCATTGTCAGTATTACGTCAATAAAGTTCCGTCCTTAAATACGCAACGTGGATCTAGGATAATTCGCCGTTGCACTTTATGTTCATTGTGTTTTACATAGCTTTATTTAGCTTTATCTAATGCTATTGATATAGTACCTATAAGGAATAGTTTTGTTGTTATAAAAAATTATACACGTTTTAAAATATGGCCACGCGACGTTTAGTTAAAACATGGCACACACACGCTGTGTAGCCGTGCGGCCAGGAAAGATGCGCGGAAAGCCTCCGCGAAGTCCGAACACTCCGAACGCCGAAAAGGAAGAGAACAACGACGAACAACCGGTCAGTGGTGTAGGCTGCGACGCGCGACGAAGCAGTGGCGTTGGCAACTTTACGAACTTTCGCCTTACAGTCACACCACCTTAGGGGGACCGGTTGACCGGATGGTGTGTAGCAAATCCGCGTTCGATCAAATACTATACAATATGCTATAATACTTTAGCTATATAAAAAATCCTTTTTTACCCCCTTAGAAATTAAATTTTCAAAAAACCTTTCTTAGTGCGCCCCTAAATTGCTTAAGAAAACTCAGTACAAAATTTCAAGTCTCTAGACTCAGCAGTTCGGTCTGGTCATTGATGAGTGAGTGAATAGCGCCCCTATATGATTATATAATGCAAATAAATAAAAATAATTATTTAAAAAGACAAAAAAGTAGATGTAATTGTTTAATTATGTGATAGGAAAGTAGGACAATTTTTAACTGAAGTGTAGTTCACCGACGTAAGACGTTCAAACGTTTGTTATTGGTATCAATGAAGAACACGAGAATTGCGTGATTTATAATATTATTGTTTTATTGAATTTAACACTAATTAATTGTATATTTGAACACTAATAATTATAAGATATTCTGAGAGGTTCTGATTAAAACTATAAGAGGTCCTGCTAAGACTGTTAAAAAAAGATGCTCTGCTGAACAACACAGCTGTTGCTCACACTCTAGACCAGACTCGACTGACTGACCCCCAATAGGGCTCGTCGTCACGGTCTCTCCGAAGCTCTTAGGATGTGCGGCCCTTTTTGGTCACGTAGACCATCGTGGGAATCTAAGTGTTCTTACACTCATTTTGCCCGAGTCAACACATTCCAACATTATATACACTAGTCTTTTGGATAATATAAAAAAACTTATATAACTACACGCTTACACAATACGTAGATACGCACATGACCATATACAATCAATCAAAATTACTGAGTGAGCATATTGTAAAATGTTTAGAGCTCAATTAGTAAACTACCATAAGAACCACAATATTCGATCGTTAAACCTGTATCCTGAAAGGTTTATTCAATTATTTTATCTTGAATAGGTATCTTAAATCAGACGCACTCGGGATATCCCGGCTGTTATCTTTGTAATTTTCTAAACTTAAAACATAAATTGTGAGTGTAACAAATTTATTGATCAACAAAAAACGTAAAAAAAAGTACTTTAATAAATACAAATTTATAGAAATTGCATAATAAAGAAAAAAGAAGTGAAATATGTGAAAATATTTCTACCTAGATTTTAGACTATTTTTAGAATTTTTCGTGATTTGAAAAAATAAATATATAGTATATAATGTGTAAATATTTATAAATTAATTAAAAAACTTATCATTTATAACAGTAAGTTGTCATAATCGTACGTATTATTTGTTTATTGTCTATCATTATGATATTTCATGTGAATAATGATCTACAATTTTAGATTCTGATCAGAAAATTTCGAAGAATATATTGTGTTCTCATTTTTTAGTAAAATAGAAATTCTTTTAACTGCAACATTGAGGGTAGTTTTTTGTAAAAAACTGAATCTAGCTAGTTTATAAATAATATTTATTTTTCAGTTCTTTTAACAATTGAAAGTAGCTCTAATCATTCGTGACTATATATTTTTAAAAATTACTATTTGATCCCAGATCATTATAAATATATCCATTATTTAGAAATTGATCTAAAAGTTCAATTAACACCAATAAGCTAAATTTTAAAAATTAACTTAGACTGACTATTTTAAAAACATGATAATTCATAATATTCTAATGTTGTTGATAATTTATTATTATTTTATTATTACTATATTAGTTTAATTGTTATAACATATTATTATTTTTCTTTTTTTTGTAGAAGGGCTACGTACGTAATTATAATATGTTTAAATTAATATTAAATCAAATTTTAAAATATGTTTATTGAATTAATAATCAATAAAGCTACTATTTTATTGTTAAATATTCGATTCTAAACTACACAGTTAAAAACAATAGGTTTTACTTATATGTATAATGAAATAAATTAGAGATAACAAAAAAGTAATATCTTATAATTATTATTGTGTACCTATATAATTTAATACTTATTTTATTTTTATAGTACAATATAATGATTTTTTTTAATATTAAATTTTGTGTTCCTAGAAACTTTTATCCTGAAAAACACTAAACAAAAAAATAATATTTTATCAACCAAACAGTATTACTTTAAAACTGTTTGATTCTTAAGTGACCTTTTTTTATTATTTTTTAAATAAGATATATTGCAATTTAAGTAGTCCTCCTAAAAATAATATATTATTTTGAAATAAATAATGATAATTCATAAATAATAATAATTTTTTTTTTTATAGAGAGTGATGAGGGTATGTAAATATTATAAGTTATTTTATTAATTATTCTGTGCTTTTTCAAATTTATATTAACAACACATTATGTCTCCAAAAATTGTTTCTCTACTCTAAACTATATTTTTATTGTTTTTGCACATGAGCATATGAGTGCACATGTCAATGTTTTATGTATCATAGTTCAACTTTCTATTGTAATGTTAGGAAATACTTAATTATGACACACACACACACAAACACACATATATATAGTATATGACGTCAATGACGCGTATTAAGGCTATTGTTTCGATCACACAATGTGATGATCATGTGTGTCTAGATCAGTTGTATGTTACATTTATATTGTTATTTATTTATTTATTCGTTATTATATTATATTACGGGACTAGCCCAAGGTACAGTTATCAAAACATAGAATTAGTATTGATCCACATAATTATTTACTATATGCTTAAAGGCTAAAAAAGTTCTCATTTGCTAATCGCATTATTCGGTGGATATGGTGGTTTCGGCCATAATTAATTAATAAGATATATTGAAATTTAAGTAGCTTTCCTAAAAATAATTAATTATTTTGAAATAAACATTGATAATTCATAAATAATAATTTTTTTTTTTTTATAGAGAGTAATGAGGGTATGTAAATATTATAAGTTATTTTATTAATTTTTCTGTGCTTTTTCAAATTTATATTAACAACACATACGTCTCCAAAAATTGTTTCTCTACTCTAAGCTATATTTTTATTGTATTTGGAGACCTTAATACTAAGAACATTATATGATGATCTTACTCGAATAACTAAAGATGTAATCGTTACTTCGAGTAAACAATAATCATTTATTATCGTAAGTCATTCATAAATCTACTGCTCTTCATACAGAAATAAACGTCTTAATATAACTGAAATGTTTGTTTCGAAAACACTAACCACATTCATTACTCAAATGAGAATGACTACTAGACCTATGCTTAAGTCATACACCCCACTACTGCTAAAATTAAATACCTAAGTACGTTATCGTGATCGTGTAAATAACCTATCCCTTAAACGCAGATAAATAATTGCCAAAAGCAGTGGTCTTCGACCGGTGGTTCGCGACTAATTTTTGGGTCGCTTAAGCTTTAATGTTGGGTAGCGATAAGTCTTCTTTTTAAAATAAAAATTAAATTTATAAAATTGTATAATGTTAGAAAATAATTTATTAATTATTAAACTTAGAAAATTAATAAATGGGAATACCTACTAAAATGTAATTTTTATTTATTCAGTTTTAATAGTACCACTGCAAATAATTAAGCAATTTTAACTTTATTACACATCTTACGTGGGTCGCGAATAATGTGGGCCTAAAAAAGTAGGTCGCGAGTCTAAAAAGGCTGAAGACCACTGGACTAAAGTATAAATATTTCAAAAACAATAATATTCATTTTAATACAAGTACAAAATCACCAGATGATATATTATGTTGAAATATATAATTGATATAAGTATGCATACATTGTAAGCACACGAGTGCAAGTGTCAATATATTATGCACCATAGTTCAACTTTCTATTGTAATGTTAGGAAATACTTAATTAAGACACACACACACAAACACACATATACATAGTATATGACGTCAATGACGCGTATTAAGGCTATTGTTTCGATCACACAATGTGATGATCATGAGTGTCTAGATCAGTTGTATGTTACATTTATATTGTTATTTATTTATTTATTCGTTATTATATTATATTACGGGACTAGCCCAAGGTACAGTTATCAAAACATAGAATTAGTATTAATCCACATAATTATATACTATATATGCTTAAAGGCTAAAAAAGTTCTCATTTGCTAATCGCATTATTCGGTGGATATGGTGGTTTCGGCCATAATTTGTGATTTGTCAAGGGACGTAGTAGGGAGCCGCTAGCGTGGATGATCTGGTTAGAACTCTATAGTTTACCTCTGCAAGAAGCTCAGATGTATCTATGCAACCGTTAACCAGTTTATTAAGAAAGTTAATGTTGGCTAAAACTCTTCCTTCAGAAAGACTACTAAGCTGTAAGTGGAGCGTGACAGTGGTCGATGATCAACCTTAAAACAAAAAAAGACAAAATTAAGGATATTACATTGAACTCGTTCAAGTAGGGATGAGTCAGAGGAGGTATTTGGATCCCAAAGAATGGAGCCATATTCTGCTATCGGTCTTATACAAGCTCACAATATAATCTTTTGAGAGAATAGGTTAGTTTATAATTCAAAGAGAAGCGTTGAATAAAACCTTAGGGAATTACAGGTGATGTGCTCGATGTGGGAGTGGTAGTCTAAATCTGATATTTGGATAATATCCAAGTATTTCTTAACAGACACTCTTGTTATAGGATTGAAAGGTTTATTCGATGATTTCATTTTAAATTGGTATCTTAAATCGGATGCACTCGGGATATCCTGGCTGTTATCTTTGTAATTTTCTAAAGTTAAAACACAAATTGTGAGTGTAACAAATTTATTGATCAACAAAAACCATACAAAAAGGTACTTTAATAAATAAAAATTCGTAGTTAGTTGTATAATAAAGAAAACAGAAGTGAAATATGTGAAAATATTTCTAACTAGATTTTAGACTATTTTTAGAATTTTTCGTGATTTAAAAAAATAAATATATAGTTTATAATGTGTATATATTTATAAATTAATTAAAAAACTTATCATTTATAACAGGTTCTAGTCGTAAATGTACGTATTATTTGTTTATTTATTGTCTATTATTATGATATTTCATGTGAAATATGATCTACAATTTTAGATTCAGATCAGAGAATTTCGAAGAATATGTGTTTTCATTTTTTAGTAAAATAGAAATACTTTTAACTGCAACATTGAAGGTAGTTTTTGGCATAAAATATCTAGCTAGATTAATTTGGGATACAAATTCGTAAATTAGCAAAACAATAACAGAGAAATATATTTCAAATATAGTAATTGTTATTATTTTATGATCTTATGAATAATTATCGAAATCAACGATCTTTTTGAATTTATTTAAAATATCTTAATACTTGCTATAAAGTTAATTTATAAATAAACCTTTTTAAAAAAACCCGTTGTCGACGACATTGCGTAGAACACAGCAGATCATTATTTACGCGCTGCTACCATAATTTATTTACAATAATAACCATATAAACATATAAAATTGGTAAGCAAGGTCCAAAAAAGAAAGATGGCTTTATCCATCTTAGTAATTACAAGTGCTATATTGTTGATGAGTTGGTTCGTGAACAGCACTGCTAGTGTCTTTTCAACTAGCGAAGAATAACCTAACCATCTTGACTGCTTTTCAACTTTATTTTTTGTCCATCAGTTCGTTTATAGTGTCGAGCTCTATTTTTCCGCTGAGCGCAAACTCTCATTTCCTGAAAGTCTCCACCACTTATCACGTATGAAAATGATGTGTACTGCATCATTCTCCACAGCTCCAGTTCTCGCACGTTAGTACTTGTCATCTCTTGAACTTTTGTTGTTAATATAGAAAGTACCTCAGAAAGTTACGCCAGCACCCGTTTTTATTTTTTGTGATTTAAAAAAATAAATATCTAGTATATAATGTGTATATATTTATAAATTAATTAAAATACTTATCATTTATCACAGGTTCTAGTCGTAAAAGTACGTATTATTTGTTTATTTATTGTCTATTATTATGATATTTCATGTGAAATATGATCTACAATTTAAGATTCTGATCAGAATATTTCGAAGAATATGTGTTCTCTTTTTTCAAAAAATAGAAATTCTTTTAACTGCAACATTGAGGGTAGTTTTTTGTATAAAATTGAATCTAGCTAGTTTAATTTGGGATACAAATTTGTAAATTAGCAAAACAATAACGGAAAATATATTTCGAATAAACTAATTGTTATTATTTTGAGCTCTTATGAATAATTATCGAAATCAACGATTTTTTCGAATTTATTTAAAGTGTCTTATTAATTGTTATAAAGGTAATTTATAAATAAACCTTTTTTAAAAAAACGTTTTTCAACGACATTGCGGAAAACACAGCAAATCATTACTTACTTTTTGTCCATTAGTTCGATTATAGTGTCGGGCTCTATATTTCCGTTGGGCGCAAACTCTCATTTTCTGAAAGTTTTCACCACCTATCACGTATGAAGATGATGTGTACTGCATCATCCTTTACAGCTCCAGTCCTCGCACGTTGGTACCTGTCGTCTCTTGACCTTTTGTAGATAATTGCCGAAACATCCATGCCCCGACCACATTTCGGCGAGAAAGAAGTTGAAACTTCCTCATCTCCTATGTTCTTTATCAGTCGTCTCGACCATTCACTTTTTTTGATGTGGTGTTTATACCCCAGTTTGTGACAGAGATCCACCCTTCGATATTTCAAACATTCCTTCAGTTGTAGCATCACTGCCTCTGCCTTCGAGCATGCAGAGTGAGGTAATTCCTTTTCATCCATTCCGCTACTCCCCGAGTCCTCTATACGTTGTCTCTTCAAGAATCGTTTTCCGGCCTATCGCTATGTCGTCAGCAAAGATAACCAACGTAGCCTAGGAGTATCCTGGGAAATTCTCTTATTTTTTTTAACTATCGTGGTCCGTAGTGTACAGATCGATCATTATATTGCATACAAATATTTACATTTGGTATCTGTTTTATACGATTTGTGTTGAATATTTTTAAAATTGTTTCAAATCATTAAAGATTAAAAGATAATTAAATACGTTTTCTAAAATAATAATAACAGTTTTGCCGGTCCATAAATTGCTCTATTGGAGGCAACAATCCTTGCTGAAATTTCCTTATCTATTTGATTCTTTCCAATTAATATTGACTCTAAGTATTTAAGCTGAATGGTCCTGCTGAAAACAGAGTTTGTGTAAAAATTCTTGTTTTTAAATTTACTAATTTACTCTATAATCCCAATAATTCATCAACATGATTCAATTTTCTAATAGAAAATAGCTATAACGTTTTAAAACAAGGCATTGGTTTATATTATAAAAAGTATTTTTTGACACTCAGCATAAAATATAAATTAAATAAGCACATTACATTATGAAAACAATATATTCATCACTTCGACTTCGATTAGAATCTAAACTTTATGAAATATTCCTTGAACATATTTCTTCTATTAACAATCGATTTTTGAATACAATATTAATTATTTCGCAATATATACATAATAGTGACATTGTCAATGACAAGATACGTTCCAATTCGCGCAGTAAAGTAGATCAAATTATCAGTTTTATTTATTTATTTTTCAGTCTTTTTAACCGTTGAAAGTAGCTCTAATCATTTGTGATTATATATTTTTTTAAATTACTATTTGATCTCAGATCATTATAAATATATCCATTTTTTAGAAATTTAATCTAAAAGTTCAATTAACACCAATAAGCTAAATTTTAAAAATTAACTTAGACTGACTATTTTAATAAACATGATAATTCATAATACTCTTATGTTGTTGATAATTTGTTATTTATTATTACTATATTAGTTTAATTGTTATAACATATTATTTTTTTCTGTAGAAGGGATACGTACATAATTATAAAATGTTTATATTAATATTAAATCAAATTTTAAAATATGTTTATTGAATTAATAATCAATAAAGTTACTATTTTATTGTTAACTATTCGATTCTAAACTACACAGTTAAAAACAATAGGTTTTACCTATATGTATAATGAAATAAATTAGAGATAACAAAAAAGTAATATCTTATAATTATTATTGTGTACTTATATAATTTAATACTTATTTTATTTTTATAGTACAATATAATGATTTTTTTTAATATTAAATTTTGTGTTCCTAGAAACTTTTATCCCGAAAAACACTAAACAAAAAAATAATATTTTATCAACCAAACAGTATTACTTTAAAACTGTTTGATTCTTAAGTGACCTTTTTTTATTATTTTTTAAATAAGATATATTGCAATTTAAGTAGTCCTCCTAAAAATAATATATTATTTTGAAATAAATAATGATAATTCATAAATAATAATAATTTTTTTTTTTATAGAGAGTGATGAGGGTATGTAAATATTATAAGTTATTTTATTAATTTTTCTGTGCTTTTTCAAATTTATATTAACAACACATTATGTCTCCAAAAATTGTTTCTCTACTCTAAACTGTATTTTTATTGTTTTTGCACATGAGGACATGAGTGCACATGTCAATGTATTATGTATCATAGTTCAACTTTCTATTGTAATGTTAGGAAATACTTAAATACTAATAAATATATAGTTTGTAATGTGTATATATTTATAAATTAATTAAAATACTTATCATTTATAACAGGTTCTAGTCGTAAACGTACGTATTATTTGTTTATTTATTGTCTATTATTATGATATTTCATGTGAAATATGATCTACAATTTTAAATTCTGATCGGAGAATTTCGAAGAATATGTATTCTAATTTTTTACTAAAATAGAAATAGTTTTAACTGCAACATTGAAGGTAGTTTTTGGTATAAAATATCTAGCTAGATTAATTTGGGATACAAATTCGTAAATTAGCAAAACAATAACGGAGAAATATATTTCAAATATAGTAATTGTTATTATTTTATGATCTTATGAATAATTATCGAAACAACGATTTTTTTGAATTTATTTAAAATATCTTAATACTTGCTATAAAGTTAATTTATAAATAAACCTTTTTAAAAAAACCCGTTGTCGACGACATTGCGTAGAACACAGCAGATCATTATTTACGCGCTGCTACCATAATTTATTTAAAATAATAACCATATAAACATATAAAATTGGTAAGCAAGGTCCAAAAAAGAAAGATGGCTTTATCCATCTTAGTTATTACAAGTGCTATATTGTTGATGAGTTGGTTCGTGAACAGCACTGCTAGTGTCTTTTCAACTAGCGAAGAATAACCTAACCATCTTGACTGCTTTTCAACTTTATTTTTTGTCCATCAGTTCGTTTATAGTGTCGAGCTCTATTTTGCCGCTTAGTGAAAACTCTCATTTCCGAAAAGTCTCCACCACCTATCACGTATGAAGATGATGTGTACTGCATCATTCTCCACAGTCCCAGTTCTCGCACGTTAGTACTTGTCGTCTCTTGAACTTATGTTGATAATATAGAAAGTACCTCAGAAAGTTACGCCAGCACCCGTTTTTATTTTTTGTGATTTAAAAAAATAAATATCTAGTATATAATGTGTATATATTTATAAATTAATTAAAAAACTTATCATTCATAACAGCTTATACTCGTGAACGTACGTATTATTTATTTATTTATTGTATATTATTATGATATTTCATGTGAAATATGATCTACAATTTAAGATTCTGATCAGAATATTTCGAAGAATATGTGTTCTCTTTTCTGAAAAAATAGAAATTCTTTTAACTGCAACATTGAGGGTAGTTTTTTGTATAAAATTGAATCTAACTAGTTTAATTTGGGATACAAATTTGTAAATTAGCAAAACAATAACGGAAAAGTATATTTCGAATAAAATAATTATTATTATTTTGAGCTCTTATGAATTAATATCGAAATCAATGATTTTTTCGAATTTATTTAAAGTGTCTTATTAATTGTTATAAAGGTAATTTATAAATAAACCTTTTTTAAAAAACGTTGTCAACGACATTGCGGAGAACATAGCAGATCATTACTTACTTTTGTCCATTAGTTCGTTTATAGTGTCGGGCTCTATATTTCCGTTGACCGCAAACTCTCATTTCCTGAAAGTCTCCACCACCTATCACGTATGAAGATGATGTGTACTGCATCATTCTCCACAGCTCCAGTTCTCGCATGTTGGTACCTGTCGTCTCTTGAACTTATGTTGATAATACAGAAAGTACCTCAGTAAGTTACGCCAGCACCCGTTTGCGGAAAACGATTTTTCTGGTACTTTGCTTAGGTTACGAATTCCAAAATCATGGTTACGAATCGGTTACTAATGTATGGAACCAATTTAAAAGAAAATAGTTTAGGTTGTGGTGTTAGCGTAACGTACTTCATTTCTTTTCCCAATAGAGATAATTAAGCCTTGCGTAATCCACTCTTTAAGTTTTTTCTTTTTATACATTCT
The DNA here is from genome assembly GCF_020882245.1 of Rhopalosiphum padi. Lineage (NCBI taxonomy): Eukaryota > Metazoa > Arthropoda > Insecta > Hemiptera > Aphididae > Rhopalosiphum > Rhopalosiphum padi. The sequence goes on from NC_083597.1 coordinate 93,071,667, forward strand.
AGAACTTAAAAATAATATTATTTCCAGTGTCATTGTGGAATTGTTTTAAACATATTTTCGAAAATATTCCCCGGACCAATAATTCTGTTGAAGGGTGGCATAATGGTATTGCATCTAGTCTGAATGCCTGTCATCCAACTATATAGAAATGTATAGATTTATTTAAGAAGGAGGAGAGTCTTGTACGGTTACAGGTAGAACAACTTATCGCAGGAAATACTATGGGTGTTAAACGGAAGTAAAAAGACCACGCCGAAAGAATTAAAAAAATATGTGACAACTATAATAATAGGAATAATTTAGACTTTTTAAAAGGAATAGCTCATAATTTTCAACTTCAACTTTAAATTAAATTATTATATTTTTAAATTTAATTAATTGACATTATTATTTATTATTTTATTAAGAATACTTAAATATTCTAAAATAATAAACATAAAATTCAGTAATATACCTAGGATAATAAAATACTTAAAAAACTAAAATAGTTCGTTTGGCGATCAATTATCTTGGCGACCGATTGTATTCGCGATCAATTCGCCCGCGATCAATTCACCGGCGATCAATTGTTCGCGACCAATTCACCGGATACCTGCATCATCCTCTACAGCTCCAGTCCTCCCACGTTGGTACCTGTCGTCTCTTGACCTATTTAAAGTGTCTTATTAATTGTTATAAAGGTAATTTATAAATAAACCTTTTTAAAAAAACCCGTTGTCGACGACATTGCGTAGAACACAGCAGATCATTATTTACGCGCTGCTACCATAATTTATTTACAATAATAACCATATAAACATATAAAATTGGTAAGCAAGGTCCAAAAAAGAAAGATGGCTTTATCCATCTTAGTAATTACAAGTGCTATATTGTTGATGAGTTGGTTCGTGAACAGCACTGCTAGTGTCTTTTCAACTAGCGAAGAATAACCTAACCATCTTGACTGCTTTTCAACTTTATTTTTTGTCCATCAGTTCGTTTATAGTGTCGAGCTCTATTTTTCCGCTGAGCGCAAACTCTCATTTCCTGAAAGTCTCCACCACTTATCACGTATGAAAATGATGTGTACTGCATCATTCTCCACAGCTCCAGTTCTCGCACGTTAGTACTTGTCATCTCTTGAACTTTTGTTGTTAATATAGAAAGTACCTCAGAAAGTTACGCCAGCACCCGTTTTTATTTTTTGTGATTTAAAAAAATAAATATCTAGTATATAATGTGTATATATTTATAAATTAATTAAAATACTTATCATTTATCACAGGTTCTAGTCGTAAAAGTACGTATTATTTGTTTATTTATTGTCTATTATTATGATATTTCATGTGAAATATGATCTACAATTTAAGATTCTGATCAGAATATTTCGAAGAATATGTGTTCTCTTTTTTCAAAAAATAGAAATTCTTTTAACTGCAACATTGAGGGTAGTTTTTTGTATAAAATTGAATCTAGCTAGTTTAATTTGGGATACAAATTTGTAAATTAGCAAAACAATAACGGAAAATATATTTCGAATAAACTAATTGTTATTATTTTGAGCTCTTATGAATAATTATCGAAATCAACGATTTTTTCGAATTTATTTAAAGTGTCTTATTAATTGTTATAAAGGTAATTTATAAATAAACCTTTTTTAAAAAAACGTTTTTCAACGACATTGCGGAAAACACAGCAAATCATTACTTACTTTTTGTCCATTAGTTCGATTATAGTGTCGGGCTCTATATTTCCGTTGGGCGCAAACTCTCATTTTCTGAAAGTTTTCACCACCTATCACGTATGAAGATGATGTGTACTGCATCATCCTTTACAGCTCCAGTCCTCGCACGTTGGTACCTGTCGTCTCTTGACCTTTTGTAGATAATTGCCGAAACATCCATGCCCCGACCACATTTCGGCGAGAAAGAAGTTGAAACTTCCTCATCTCCTATGTTCTTTATCAGTCGTCTCGACCATTCACTTTTTTTGATGTGGTGTTTATACCCCAGTTTGTGACAGAGATCCACCCTTCGATATTTCAAACATTCCTTCAGTTGTAGCATCACTGCCTCTGCCTTCGAGCATGCAGAGTGAGGTAATTCCTTTTCATCCATTCCGCTACTCCCCGAGTCCTCTATACGTTGTCTCTTCAAGAATCGTTTTCCGGCCTATCGCTATGTCGTCAGCAAAGATAACCAACGTAGCCTAGGAGTATCCTGGGAAATTCTCTTATTTTTTTTAACTATCGTGGTCCGTAGTGTACAGATCGATCATTATATTGCATACAAATATTTACATTTGGTATCTGTTTTATACGATTTGTGTTGAATATTTTTAAAATTGTTTCAAATCATTAAAGATTAAAAGATAATTAAATACGTTTTCTAAAATAATAATAACAGTTTTGCCGGTCCATAAATTGCTCTATTGGAGGCAACAATCCTTGCTGAAATTTCCTTATCTATTTGATTCTTTCCAATTAATATTGACTCTAAGTATTTAAGCTGAATGGTCCTGCTGAAAACAGAGTTTGTGTAAAAATTCTTGTTTTTAAATTTACTAATTTACTCTATAATCCCAATAATTCATCAACATGATTCAATTTTCTAATAGAAAATAGCTATAACGTTTTAAAACAAGGCATTGGTTTATATTATAAAAAGTATTTTTTGACACTCAGCATAAAATATAAATTAAATAAGCACATTACATTATGAAAACAATATATTCATCACTTCGACTTCGATTAGAATCTAAACTTTATGAAATATTCCTTGAACATATTTCTTCTATTAACAATCGATTTTTGAATACAATATTAATTATTTCGCAATATATACATAATAGTGACATTGTCAATGACAAGATACGTTCCAATTCGCGCAGTAAAGTAGATCAAATTATCAGTTTTATTTATTTATTTTTCAGTCTTTTTAACCGTTGAAAGTAGCTCTAATCATTTGTGATTATATATTTTTTTAAATTACTATTTGATCTCAGATCATTATAAATATATCCATTTTTTAGAAATTTAATCTAAAAGTTCAATTAACACCAATAAGCTAAATTTTAAAAATTAACTTAGACTGACTATTTTAATAAACATGATAATTCATAATACTCTTATGTTGTTGATAATTTGTTATTTATTATTACTATATTAGTTTAATTGTTATAACATATTATTTTTTTCTGTAGAAGGGATACGTACATAATTATAAAATGTTTATATTAATATTAAATCAAATTTTAAAATATGTTTATTGAATTAATAATCAATAAAGTTACTATTTTATTGTTAACTATTCGATTCTAAACTACACAGTTAAAAACAATAGGTTTTACCTATATGTATAATGAAATAAATTAGAGATAACAAAAAAGTAATATCTTATAATTATTATTGTGTACTTATATAATTTAATACTTATTTTATTTTTATAGTACAATATAATGATTTTTTTTAATATTAAATTTTGTGTTCCTAGAAACTTTTATCCCGAAAAACACTAAACAAAAAAATAATATTTTATCAACCAAACAGTATTACTTTAAAACTGTTTGATTCTTAAGTGACCTTTTTTTATTATTTTTTAAATAAGATATATTGCAATTTAAGTAGTCCTCCTAAAAATAATATATTATTTTGAAATAAATAATGATAATTCATAAATAATAATAATTTTTTTTTTTATAGAGAGTGATGAGGGTATGTAAATATTATAAGTTATTTTATTAATTTTTCTGTGCTTTTTCAAATTTATATTAACAACACATTATGTCTCCAAAAATTGTTTCTCTACTCTAAACTGTATTTTTATTGTTTTTGCACATGAGGACATGAGTGCACATGTCAATGTATTATGTATCATAGTTCAACTTTCTATTGTAATGTTAGGAAATACTTAAATACTAATAAATATATAGTTTGTAATGTGTATATATTTATAAATTAATTAAAATACTTATCATTTATAACAGGTTCTAGTCGTAAACGTACGTATTATTTGTTTATTTATTGTCTATTATTATGATATTTCATGTGAAATATGATCTACAATTTTAAATTCTGATCGGAGAATTTCGAAGAATATGTATTCTAATTTTTTACTAAAATAGAAATAGTTTTAACTGCAACATTGAAGGTAGTTTTTGGTATAAAATATCTAGCTAGATTAATTTGGGATACAAATTCGTAAATTAGCAAAACAATAACGGAGAAATATATTTCAAATATAGTAATTGTTATTATTTTATGATCTTATGAATAATTATCGAAACAACGATTTTTTTGAATTTATTTAAAATATCTTAATACTTGCTATAAAGTTAATTTATAAATAAACCTTTTTAAAAAAACCCGTTGTCGACGACATTGCGTAGAACACAGCAGATCATTATTTACGCGCTGCTACCATAATTTATTTAAAATAATAACCATATAAACATATAAAATTGGTAAGCAAGGTCCAAAAAAGAAAGATGGCTTTATCCATCTTAGTTATTACAAGTGCTATATTGTTGATGAGTTGGTTCGTGAACAGCACTGCTAGTGTCTTTTCAACTAGCGAAGAATAACCTAACCATCTTGACTGCTTTTCAACTTTATTTTTTGTCCATCAGTTCGTTTATAGTGACGAGCTCTATTTTTCCGCTGAGCGCAAACTCTCATTTTCTGATAGTTTCCACCACCTTTCACGTATGAAGATGATGTGTACTGCATCATTCTCCACAGCTCCAGTTCTCGCATGTTGGTACCTGTCGTCTCTTGAACTTATGTTGATAATACAGAAAGTACCTCAGTAAGTTACGCCAGCACCCGTTTGCGGAAAACGATTTTTCTGGTACTTTGCTTAGGTTACGAATTCCAAAATCATGGTTACGAATCGGTTACTAATGTATGGAACCAATTTAAAAGAAAATAGTTTAGGTTGTGGTGTTAGCGTAACGTACTTCATTTCTTTTCCCAATAGAGATAATTAAGCCTTGCGTAATCCACTCTTTAAGTTTTTTCTTTTTATACATTTTAGAACCTAAAATCATTGTAGGGAAATTATCAGTAATATCAAGCACAACAATATAGGACATTATCAATAGAAATATTTATACTAAATATATGATCTAAACAGGATTTAGGGCCTTTAAAAACATGTGTATAAATATTAATACATGAGACAAAACCATTAATTAACATAATATTAAGATATTCTGTTGCATTTAGCGAATTACTTAAAATATCAATATTAATATCACCACAGATTACTATCTTATTAGATGTATTATTATTATTTAGATAAGACTCTAAAGTATTAAGAAACGTACCAATGTCACATTGTCACTACTTGGAGACCAATAAACTCTGATAATGTTATAATCGGTAACACAACATTCAACTATTAATTCAAGAGAATTACCATTGCATAGCATATTATCATTAGTACCTAATAATTTTATATTTTCCTTAACAAAAATTGTAATACCATCACATTTATTGAATTTTGAAATAGAGTTAATTGTTTGATAGCCATTTAATACATATTTAAAATCATAACCCAACCAAGTCTCACTCAATATAATAATGTCAAATTTAACATTAATAGAGTCTAAATAAATTGCCAGTACATCTATATGTAATTTAATACTTCTAATATTCATTGAAAAAATTGACAATTCACTATATTTACTAAAATTAATTTTATTGTCTAAAATTATTGCCTCAATATTTTTAAAATCATTTACATCATTTAAAATATCTAACGCCATAAATTAAGAGAAATATATTATATAATACTAAATTACAATTAGATACTAGATAAACTTACAAATTATTGATGTCTTCATCAGATTTAATTCGATAAGTTTTGCCACCGTCAACCTTTTTTACCAGAATTTCAGCATTGTTTGTTTGTCCATACGTAGTTGAAATTTTTATCTTTACATGCGTTTATGGTTTTTGTAAATAAATTTCTTCTGTATTTTTTGAGTCTTTCATTCGCATAAATCCTTGAATCTTCTGACCAGCTATTTGAAAGCATTAATCTTCATTGTTTTGACTTTCCGTATAAAATGTTTTTTTTCATATCCAACGAGTTAAAATCAACCACAAGTATGTTCGTATTAGTACTAGTAAAATGTATTTTGAAGGTAAACTTTATGGAAACATCCAAATGAATTTTTTTAGTAATAGCTTGAACAATATTAATGCAATTTTCATTAGTTGTTGTTGGGATTCCCTTAATTTCAACGCTATTGCCAATATTAAATTGTTCTAGGTCATCAATTTTTGTTTCATTGTAATAATTTCCTCCTTCAGATATTTATTTTCGGTTATAATTTTTGATTTTCGGATTTTAAGTCTTTAATTACTTTTAAGACAAAATCTAATTTTTTACTAAAGTCATCAAACCAATTTCCCATAAAGTTTATAGATCTAACTAACTCTACTAGTTTAGCGACAGATGTAATGTCACTAACCATATATGTTTTAGTTTTTGAAGTAAAACAAGAATCAATACATATATGACATTTAAAACTCTTTTTCTTGTTATAAGTTAATATTTTGAAGTTAGCTTCACTATAACCAACACAAAAAAAAAAATGAAAGCAGACATGACAATTACAGCATACTATTGAATCGTCATCCTTGTGGATTATGCCACTACATTTTGCACATTCTGTAGACATTATGTGAAAAAATTGCTTATTTATAATTCGATAAAAATTAAGCAAGGCAATATTTAGTATTGTACACTAAAGTTTCTGATAACAAACAACTATAGCCATAGGTATAAATATATATTTTGTATCGAAAACTTTATAACTATACAATTATATCATATAACGATTAGTAACGTACGATAGTGAAAATATAACTAGATAAGAGAGAAGCACAAAATAAACGTCCTACTCGTAAACTGAACAGAACTGAACTAATAGAAACAAATTTGTTTATAATTATGTTTCAAAAACTATCATGTTGTTCTTCTAATATTTTGAAGCATTTCTATAAACAATTTGTTTCTATTATAATATTTATGTTAGGAGCCCCCCCTCCCCCCCATCGCACCACGAGATTGCTTCAAGTCAGGGTATAATCAGCTCTTGTATATACTGTGAGTTTAAATTCTATATTTATTAACTTGTTAGGTTGAGTTGAATAAATAAATAAATATATATTCTCTGAAGATATTGTTCTGCTATTCGAACTATTAATATCTGCACCAGTCTCAGATACGCCACCCACCAAAAATAAGGTCAAGGTGAGTTTCCTGAATGTGTCACGAAATGACTCTTTTTTAATAGTACGAATGTGTCCCAAAAAATAAGGTCATAGTTTTTAGATATCCCAAGTGCGTCACAGTTCATTTAGCGGTTAAGTTTTACCTACCCAATCATTATCAAAGATAAAATGAAATGCAATTTCCACACGCTTCACAATCATAGCTGTAAAAATTAAGAACCTATAAAGTATTACAGTTGTAGTTGTAGATTTGAACGGACATGGACCAATTGCACCTAAATTATATTTTCTATTGTGCTTGAAAATTTGACTACTTGCAGGTATGAAAATATTGTTATTCAATCTAATTCCATCAACAACATAAAAGACACTAAAATGATTAAACATTAATAACTTTTTTAACTATCAATTAATTACTGTTTAAATAGTATAGGAAATTTTTATGAAACGTTATTTTTATTACGCAAATAAAGCAACTTATTGAATTTGAAGAAAACAGAATGATTTATTTATTTACCTATATATTAATATTATGTATTAACACTCATCAAAATATCGGTTAGTGTATACATTTATTTAATTATAAGTAAATAATAAGTTTTGCTTGGGTATTGTAAAATGTATAAGATGTTATCTAATTGTATCTTATCAAGAATAAAAGGAAGAGCAGAAGAAGTAATCGGATATTATCAAGGCGGCTTCAGGACGGGAAGGTCAACTGTTGATCAGATATTTATACTAAGACAGATCTTTCAGAAAGCTTTGGAATATAATAAGGAATTACATGTCCTATTCATTGACTCTTTCCAAAAAACTTACGACTGAGAAACGACAGAGAAAGCATATTGAAAATACTGAAGTATTACCAGTTTCCTAATAAGTTAATAAACCTAATTATAAGTGTAATGGAAGCAAAAGTCAAAGTTAAGGTGGGTGGCTTGATTTCGGACGCTGTACAGGTAATATCTGGGTGAAGACAAGGTGATGTCCTATCACCTATCTTCTTTAACCTGGCGTTAGAAAGAGTAATAAGGGAAATTAATGTCAACTATCATAGTTTTAAATTACAGAATTCTTAAATAGGATTACTAGCGTATGCGGATGATGTAGTTTTATTAGAATAATCGCAAGAAAGTTTAAAAAAATGTATTCCTTAAATTAGAGAAAACCACAGCAAAAGTAGGGTTACGGTGTGATGAACGAAAAAAAGTATATATGTGTGTTGGTAGAAGGCAATTGCACTCACCTACTAACATATTGAACATAGAAAGGTAAAATTTCATCACAGTGCAACAATTTAAATATCTTGGAACTATGGTAACAGAACATAATGATATAGCAAAAGAAGTTTAAGCTAGAATACAGACAGGCAATAAATATTTCTATGGGTTAGCAAAAACATTAAGATCCCGAGTATTCTCTATAGAACTAAAAAGCAATTACACATTACACTGATTTATCCAGTAATCCTACACTGAACGGAAACGTGGCCGCTAAAACAATCTAAAGAAAATAAATTTTTAATAATGGAAAGAAAGATATTGAGGAAAATCTTTGGACCAGTTAAGGATAACATCAGCGGTGAATGGAGAAGGATAAAGAATACAGAGCTAGAAATATTATTCCAAAGCACAATCATAACAGAGGTGATAAAAAGGCGAAGACTCCAATGGGCAGGTTATGCTTGGAGGAGCCAAAATCAATTAACTAAAGCAGTGCTGGAACAAAACCCGCGTGGGAAAAGACAACTTGGCAGACCCAAAACAAGATGAGAAGACATATTTAAAAAGGATGCGCAATCGCTAGGAGGAACGGATTGGAAAGAAAGGCAATGGATAGAGAAGTGAAGGAATGGGTGTGAAATGGGATGGAATTGAAAGTCCTTTCAACCAGAAAAAGAAGAAGAAGAAGAGGATTGTAAAATGTATAGAGCGCAATTGATATATTACAAAAAAAGTAATTTTTAAGTGCAATTGGTATAATGTCATTTGAAACACCATATTCGATCGTCAAACCTATATCTTGAAAGGTTTATTCGATTATTTTATCTTAAATAGGTATCTTAAATCGGATGCACTCAGGATATCCCGGCTGTTATCTTTGTAATTTTCTAAACTTAAAACATAAATTGTGAGTGTAACAAATTTATTGATCAACAAAAAACGTAAAAAAAAGTACTTTAATAAATACAAATTTATAGAAATTGCATAATAAAGAAAAAAGAAGTGAAATATGTGAAAATATTTCTTATTAGATTTTAGACTATTTTTAGAATTTTTCGTGATTAAATAAAAAAATATCTAGTATATAATGTGTATATATTATATATAAATTAATTAAAACACTTATCATTTATAACAGCTACGAAACATAATAGTACGTATATTTGTTTATTCATTGTCTATTATTATGATATTTCATGTGTAATATGATCTACAATTTAAGATTCTGATCAAAATATTTCGAAGAACATGTGTTCTCTTTTTTCAGAAAATAGAAATTCTTTTAACTGCACCATTGAGGGTAGTTTTTTGTATAAAATTGAATCTAGCTAGTTTAATTTGGGATACAAATTTGTAAATTAGCAAAACAATATCGGAAAATATATTTCGAATAAACTAATTGTTATTATTTTGAGCTCTTATGAATAATTATCGAAATCAACGATTTTTTCGAATTTATTTAAAGTGTCTTATTAATTGTTATAAAGGTAATTTATAAATAAACCTTTTTTAAAAAAACGTTATCAACGACATTGCGGAAAACACAACAAATCATTACTTACTTTTTGTCCATTAGTTCGATTATAGTGTCGGGCTCTATATTTCCGTTGGGCGCAAACTCTCATTTTTTAAAAGTTTCCACCACCTATCACGTATGAAGATGATGTGTACTGCATCATCCTTTACAGCTCCAGTCCTCCCACGTTGGTACCTGTCGTCTCTTGACCTTTTGTAGATAATTGCCGAAACATCCATGCCCCGACCACATTTAGGCGAGAAAGAAGTTGAAACTTCCCCATCTCCTATGTTCTTTATCAGTCGTCTCGACCATTCACTTTTTTTGATGTGGTGTTTATACCCCAGTTTGTGACAGAGATCCACCCTTCGATATTTCAGACATTCCTTCAGTTGTAGCATCACTGCCTCTGCCTTCGAGCATGCAGAGTGAGGTAATTCCTTTTCATCCATTCCGCTACTCCCCGAGTCCTCTATACGTTGTCTCTTCAAGAATCGTTTTCCGGCCTATCGCTATGTCGTCAGCAAAGATAACCAACGTAGCCTAGGAGTATCCTGGGAAATTCTCTTATTTTTTTTAACTATCGTGGTCCGTAGTGTACAGATCGATCATTATATTGCATACAAATATTTACATTTGGTATCTGTTTTATACGATTTGTGTTGAATATTTTTAAAATTGTTTCAAATCATTAAAGATTAAAAGATAATTAAATACGTTTTCTAAAATAATAATAACAGTTTTGCCGGTCCATAAATTGCTCTATTGGAGGCAACAATCCTTGCTGAAATTTCCTTATCTATTTGATTCTTTCCAATTAATATTGACTCTAAGTATTTAAGCTGAATGGTCCTGCTGAAAACAGAGTTTGTGTAAAAATTCTTGTTTTTAAATTTACTAATTTACTCTATAATCCCAATAATTCATCAACATGATTCAATTTTCTAATAGAAAATAGCTATAACGTTTTAAAACAAGGCATTGGTTTATATTATAAAAAGTATTTTTTGACACTCAGCATAAAATATAAATTAAATAAGCACATTACATTATGAAAACAATATATTCATCACTTCGACTTCGATTAGAATCTAAACTTTATGAAATATTCCTTGAACATATTTCTTCTATTAACAATCGATTTTTGAATACAATATTAATTATTTCGCAATATATACATAATAGTGACATTGTCAATGACAAGATACGTTCCAAATGCGCAGTAAAGTAGATCAAATTATCAGTTTTATTTATTTATTTTTCAGTCTTTTTAACCGTTGAAAGTAGCTCTAATCATTTGTGATTATATATTTTTTTAAATTACTATTTGATCTCAGATCATTATAAATATATCCATTTTTTAGAAATTTAATCTAAAAGTTCAATTAACACCAATAAGCTAAATTTTAAAAATTAACTTAGACTGACTATTTTAAACACATGATAATTCATAGGTAATACTCTTATGTTGTTGATAATTTGTTATTTATTATTACTTTATTAGTTTAATTGTTATAACATATTATTTTTTTTTTCTGTAGAAGGGATACGTACGTAATTATAAAATGTTTAAATTAATATTAAATTAGTTAAAATATATTTATAGAATTAATAATCAATAAAGCAGATGATGCGAAAATCTTATATTCTATTTTAGCTATAGAAGATTGTGTTATCCTACAGAATGTTTTAGACAAATTTGCAAATCGGTGTAATATTTTCGGATTATCACTGAACACAAACAAATGCAAAATTATGTCTTTCTACCGTTCTCAGAGATTTCTCGATTTTGATTACTGTTTAAACGGGCAACCACTTGAACGCGTTAACCAACTAAAAGACCTCGGATCTATTTATGTTCCTCACTAGATTTTCGTCCACATATTGATTCTGTTGCTGGTAAAGCGCTACGCGTTCTCGGCTTTATTAGAAGACATTTTTCAAACTTTGATATACCGAAATGTCTTTCTGTACTCTACAACTCCCATATAAGATCACTCTTGGAGTACGGAGTTGTCGTCTGGTCTCTTTAAACAATGAGTAACATGCAGAGACTTTATAGAGTCCATAACCGCTTCCTAAGTTTCGCAGGAGACAACCTCAATGTTACACATCCTCCTTATGACTGTAGTAAAATTAAGGATTTGTTTAAATTTAAGTCACTTTCTGAACGTTACATCAATTAAAGTTGTTGTTTTATTCAATCACTGATTGATAGTAAGATCGACGCACCTGGTTTATTGAAACGACTGAGCATTCGCATCCCTGGTAATACCCGTAATAAAGATTTCTTTTATATACCTTCAGGCCGAAGCAATTTTGCAAAAAATGCACCTCTAACAAGAATAATGTCCATATTTAATAAAAGCCAATAATTTCGTACTAAGACTCACACATCACATTAGCTTTTAATTTTAACACATAAATTATATTATTATTATATTTACTTATATTTATTTTAACCATAATACATTGTTTTGTAATATTTTTTTCTATACTGTTATAAAATATATTTATATAATATTGAAATAAATTAGAGATAACCAAAAAGTATGATAATTCATAAATAGTAATAATTTTTTTTTATAGTGAGTAATAAAAGTATGTAATAATTAAAGGTTATTTTATTAATTTTTCTGTGTTTTTTCAAATTTATATTAACAACACATACGTCTCCAAAAATTGTTTCTCTACTCTAAGCTATATTTTTATTGTATTTGGAGAACCTAATAGTAAGAACATTATATGATGATCTTACTTGAATAACTAAAGATGTAATCGTTACTTCGAGTAAACAATTATCACTTATTATCATAAGTCATTCATAAATCTACTGCTCTTCATACAGAAATAAACGTCTTAATATAACTGAAATGTTTGTTTCGAAAACACTAACCACATTCATTACTCAAATGTGAATGACTACTAGACCTATGCTTGAGTCATTCCCCACTACTGCTAAAATTAAATAATTAAGTACGTTATCGTGATCGTGTAAATAACCTTTCCCTTAAATGCAAATAAATAATTGACTAAAGCAGTGGTCTTCGACCGGTGGTTCACGATTCATTTTTGGGTCGCTTAAGCTTTAAAGTTGGGTAGCGATAAGTCTTCTTTTTAAAATAAAAATTAAATTTATAAAATTGTATAATGTTAGAAAATAATTTTTTAATTATTAAACTTAGAAAATTTATAAATGGGAATACCTACTAAAATGTAATTTTTATTTATTCAGTTTTAATAGTACTAATGCAAATAATTAAGCAATTTTAACTTTATTACACATCTTACGTGGGTTGCGAATAATGTGGGCCTAAAAAAGTAGGTCGCGAGTCCAAAAAGGTTGAAGACCACTGGACTAAAGTATAAATATTTCAAAAACAATAATATTCATTTTAATACAAGTACAAAATCACCAGACGATATATTATGTTGAAATATACAATTGATATAAGTATCATATTGATATATGCATACATTGTAAGCACATGAGTGCAAGTGTCAATATATAATGTATCATAGTTCAACTCTCTATTGTAATGTGAGGAAATACTTATTAATGTCACACACACACACAAATACACACATATATATATTATATATATATAGTATATGACGTCAATGACGCGTATTAAGGCTATTGTTTCGATCACACAATGTGTTGATCATGTGTGTTTGGATCAGTTGTATGTTACATTTATATTATTTATTTATTTATTCGTTATCGTATTAAATTACGGGACTAGCTCAAGGTACAGTTATCAAAACATAGAATTAGTATTAATCCACATAATTATATACTATAGGCTTAAAGGCTAAAAAGGTTCTCATTTGCTAATCGCATTATTCGGTGGATATGGTGGTTTCAGCCATAATTTGTGGTTTGTCAAGGACGTAGTAGGGAGCCGCTAGCGTGGATGATCTGGTTAGAACTCTATAGTTTACCTCTGCAAGAAGCTCAGATGTATCTATGCAACCGTTAACCAGTTTATTAAGAAAGTTAATGTTGGCTAAAACTCTTCCTTCAGAAAGACTACTAAGCTGTAAGTGGAGCGTGACAGTGGTCGATGATCAACCTTAAAACAAAAAAAGACAAAATTAAGGAAATTACATTGTACTCGCTCATGTAGGGATGAGTCAGAGGAGGTATTCGGATCGAAAGAATGGAGCCATATTCTGCTTTCGGTCTTACAAGCTCACAATATAAGCTTTTGAGAGTATAGGTTAGTTAAAAATTCGAAGAGAAGCGTTGAATAAAACCTTAGGGAATTACAGGTGATGTGCTCGATGTGGGAGTGGTAGTCTAAATCAGATATTTGGATAATATCCAAGTCTTTCTTAACAGACACTCTTGTTATAAGATGATTTTTAGAGAGTAATCAAATAGAGTGCAGACTGTCGTCTCGTAAAGGACATGACCTAACATTTGCTGATGTTTATGCACCCATGATTTTCAAACTAGGAAGATAAGCAACTGAGTTCACTCTGAAGACATAGACAATCGTCAACGAAATTGATTTGCAAAAATAATTTAACGTCATCAACGGATAACAAAAAGCAGCAGTGCTTAAGAGCTGTGTTCAAAACGTTAATAAAAATAGCAAATAGAATTGGTGAAAGGTGGCCGCCTTGCGGGACACCTGAAGTAACGTTCATAATACTCGATCGACAATCCAAACATTTTACCCATTGCTTTCTCATAGTTAAGTAGGATTTAAACCAAGATAGCAGCGGTTCGCCGAAAACTGTTTAGTATAAAACGTCAGTAAGAATAGCATGATCTACCTGGTCAAAAACTTTGGAGATGTTAGTGAAAATTACATATTAAACTTGGGTCTAGTTTTCAAGAGTATGTAAATTGTAGTTGTTGAATACGATGCTATTGAGAGTGGAGGATCTATTAGGCTGAAAGTCATAATGTTCGTCGATAATAATTGAGTTAACAGTAGACTGAATACTACGGAGTAGTACTTGGCGGAGTAAAACGAATTTCGAAAATTAAATATCCTACTTTATATCCATTTATAAAATGCCACACTGTCGTGCATTACTAATCATTCATTTCGAAGAATTTGTTACAAATTGAAGTTTAGAAAATTGCTCATTTGTTTAATTTTTTGTTTTTATTTTTGAGATATAGAATTTTGGTTCTGAGCCCACAAAATTTTAATTTTTCTACCATTTGTATAATATTTAGGATTCTAGGTATATCATTCGACATTTTTAGAACACTTTTACATTTAATATTTTACAAATTTATTAAAAATACTTTTGACAAATACTTAGATTTTAAATTTAATCGTCAATTCTTAACATATTATTTTCTTAATAATACTTTTATAAATTAACTATTTATTACTTTTTTTAGGTGCTATCCAATGTACGTTTTAATTTTTAGTAACAATTATAATATATAAGATGATTTATACTAATAAATTAATTTTAGATTAATTTTATTGGTATGAATAATAATATAATAATAGATTTTGATGTTAATATATTAATATTAAACATGTGGTCATATACTTATAGTAGGATAATTATGAATAATTTATAATAATTATTAATTAATTTTTTTTTTTATTATTATGATAACAGTGACCAGAGGTACGTAATGAGTTCTATTTTTAAGAGACGATGGTTATAAATGGTTTGATGTTATGGTTTTTTTCTTAACACAGTATAACATTGCGTTAAGTTAAAAGTTGAAGAAAGGAATTTATGGATTTTTCAATAATACTATATTTTATTTATTGACTGTTAACTAGTAATATTTATACTTTTAAAACTATCACACTCATAATGATATTTAATACCATTGTGAATTAATTATCTACTTAACTGATGAACATAATACACAACATGAATTATAATTAGTAATTAAAATTAAGTTTACATTAGACTTATGAATGGGGCATTATAGAAATCTCTAGAGTAAAAACATTTATAGTAATAAACCAACATTTTTTGGGATGTCCCGGTACGACACCAATCCAATAACCAACATTTTTCAAAGTATTCAAACTTTTTTGAAATACTAAGTTATTGGTTCATTATAAAATAATCACTTATATGATTAGAATATGTTGTAAGGTACCTCTTGACAATTCTTAGATTTATTAAACAA
Source organism: Rhopalosiphum padi (assembly GCF_020882245.1). Classification (NCBI taxonomy): domain Eukaryota; kingdom Metazoa; phylum Arthropoda; class Insecta; order Hemiptera; family Aphididae; genus Rhopalosiphum; species Rhopalosiphum padi. The sequence goes on from NC_083597.1 coordinate 93,087,755, forward strand.
GTTTATGCTCAGTATAAATATGTTGCATCAATCTTTATATTGTGCCATTATACGCACTGTGTTGAGATATTATAGATCTGTATTGTCGGATCCACATAAATTAGTCATAAACATATTGTAAATAGCATACAGTCTATATTTTTATTCTTTGCTGCTCATATATTAAAAATAGATTACAAGCTACATGGGTTCGCAAATTCTAATTTCTTTTAAATTACCTATTCTCGTTAGATAGGTAATAAACAGAGTCTATACATATTAAGTTTTTTTAAGAATGTTTTTCTCAGGTTTTATTCTTAACTAAAGCCGGGGCTTACACGGTCTCTAACCTAACTATGGTACCACAGTACCTAACTTAACTAGATATCAATTGTATGTTAACAAGTACATGTGTAGTAACACAAACTAATTTGCTAACGAGCTCTATGTAATGATAATGAGGATTGTTAATTTTCAACCATCACTCGTGTTTTTAATATTACACAATCTTTTAGATTCTGAACTGAGTGATGAATGTATTGATTTTACAATGATGTGCGTTTTTTTTTAATTTTAATTTTAATTTTTGTGTCTGTCATCACTTTTTGGAGTAGTAATAATGCTTCAATTTTTGACTTCAGTCCCTCTTTGAAAATAAAAATTCATGTAGTTGGTACTTTGGGGGTCAAAAGTAAAAAATTTCCAGTAGTTTTCAAAAGCGTCGGGAAATACCCTGAAAAAAAATTACGAAAAAACGGAAATTTTTAGACATAACCACTTTTTGACAAAATCGATTTTTTGATTTTGCTGTAACTCAAAAACGAATCATTGTAAATACTTGAAATTTTCGTCAAATGTTTATATTATGGTTATCTATTTGCAATTAAATTTTCAAAATATTTTGACCTTTTTTAGGCTACTTATAGACAATTGAAATTTTCGAAATTTTTAAGTTTTTTTTCTTAAAATGCTGATAAAAAAAATTTGGCTATCCAAAAATCTTTAAAATTTAATACAAAGTTTGTTATAAGTTGTACTTAGCGTAGTAAAAAAAAAAATCAAAAATCGTCAGTCACAATTTTTGTTTATAAGCATTTAAAATTCAAATGTTTACAAAATATATCGAAATCACGAAAATTTGCAAATAATTTTGAAGTTGAAATTCATAAAATTTTTGTAGTTTATACTTAAGGTTCAAAAATCTAATACAAGGTTTTCCATAATTTTTCCTTTAAGTAATTGTAAAAAAAAAAATTCCTGCGTCAATATAGAAAACATTTTATAAGCGTATGAAATTTTTTTTTACAAAATCACGTAAAATAACGATATATTACAATTTAAATATAAGTAATAATAATATAATATATCTAACTAATTATCATAGACTGACAAATCATTTCCGTTCGGAATCGTTTTACGTATACAATGATACCCGTCATTGCATTCAAATTTAACACATCCACACGACCAGTGACCTACTCTCCTTCTCTACTATACAGCAGAGCGATACCCACTTGCCCACTTTTTTTTAAATTTTTTTTCTTTTATTAATTCAAAATCGTGTAAAAGTAAATTATATTATAGTAATATATTATATTGGGCTATTTTCTCGTAATTTAAAAAATAAATAAAATCTTCACTTCATTCAGAATCAACAAGATAATTATAAAAAACTCTAGTCAACTTCCATTGGTTAGGTTAAGATCAGTTAGGTTCTATATATTGATATATTTTTTACAAAGACAATATTAGGTCATCGCTTTTTTAAAATATTAGGTATGAGATAGTTTTATAAAGTAAATGTTATTTGGTACCTATTAATTAGTGTGTTCATTTTAATTTTTCTAGAAAAAATATGTAAGTGCATTTTATATTTATTTTTATTGAATGTATTAAAATGTTTAACTGAATTTAAGTAATCAGTGTCTAACTTTTATACTTTTATAATAAGAGAAATATGATAATAACTACTTATAAAACTATAATTTTTTTTGATTAAAAATTAGTTTATGATTGAAAATGTTAAAATCGTGTTTGGGTTTGTTTTTATACTATACAGTATACTTGACAAAGTAGTAGAATCATATACCTAAATATTATATTTATATCTCAGTAAAATAGCAATTAATTATTTATTTTATTTTTAGTTTCTATATTGATGTGTATGTATGTTTTTAATTAAATTCTGTGTACAATGTGGTTTTGTTTTATAATCATTGGAGTACATATTTAACATATTTTTTTTTTTTCAATGGATTCATTGAAAAATTTTAATTGATATACAATTAATATTAATATAAAGTATAAAATAAAAAAAAACAAGTAAAATATTTTGATTTGTATTAAATATAATCATCTTATAAGTACTACTGATCAGATTTATGTAAATGTATTTATCGTGTACTGATGTAATAATATATAAAATACGGGAAGATAGGAACCTTATCACTATGCTGTGCAGTAGATATTGAGTAGGGTAGGCTATATGTAATAAATATAATAATAGGATAATCATAGGAAACTTAATTGTAAAAGTTGGACGAGATTTAGGATATAGAGCAATCACTGGATACTACGGGGGCTATAGTTTACATGAAATAACCGGTGTACCGTCAATTTATCGTAAACAATATTTACCGCGCGACAATTGATCGTAAACAATTGATCGCAAACTATATAGGTTATTTCAGGGTTTGGTTAAAAGAGGAAAAAGAAAGCCGCCAAAGTATACATTCACATTATGGAACTGTTTTTCGAGATTAATCCAAGATTTAGCTACCACAATTAATAATCGTGGCATTGCATACAATTTTTAATTGCAAGTTTAATATTTAGTGTTTTTCATTATTATATACCTACCTTGATAATTTATTATTATATTATATTTATTTATTTTTTTATATATTTAATTTAATGTACAAATATTATCTATTTATAATTCCAGCGCTTTTAAAAACTATAGGGAAATTAAAATTTTGAGCTCCCCAAAAAATATATATATAAAAAACACATCATTGTAAAACCAATACATTAATTCTTGCTCCGCTCAGAATCTAAAATTTTAAATGTTCGTAATCAACTAGAAACAAGTCCAAATATTTTGGAAATTTTATCAAGTATAGTAATTTATAAATATTATACATATGGTATACATTCCAAGTGTCTAAGGTTATTCGTTTTTGAAATCAAGTGAATATATCTAATGTCGTAAAAATTTCAACTTTAAACGCTCATAAAAATTTAATTTGACTTTCCGGTAGAGATTTTTGTTTTTGATAAAAATAAACAAACTTAAGAGGAATCTTTTATTCAATTTTCATGAATTTCTAATTCGAAATAATTTGCACATTTTCGTTATTTTTACGTCTTTTGTAAAAAATCGAACTTTAAATGCTAATAAAAAAATAGACACTGTATTTTTAATATTTTTTAATTGATATTCTAACAATATATATAAGGAGCCTTGTATTACATTTGCAAGATTTTTGACCCAACGAATAAAATTTTATTGACATTTATAGAAAAAAAAACCTAAAAAGTTGGAAACTGCAGAGTATATAGGTATCCGTAAACAGTTCAAAACAAATTAAAATATTTTGAAAATTTTATCGTGTATAGAAAATGATAATACAATATTACAGTGTACTCTCGGTAACTCAAAGTTCACGGGGAAAAAAATAATTCGACTAACTACAAATATTTTGAGTTATCAAAATTTTAATGTAGAGGCGTAGCCAGGGGTTTTTTTATGGTGAAGGGGCTAAATAAATTTAACTTGAGTTATTGAAAATTAAAAACAACAACAAAACAAAAATATTGAAAATATATTAACGTTAATTTGCCGTAAACATATTTACTATTTTAAATAATTAAAATTTGTAAGACAATTTCCGTATTTAAAAAAAGGGTGGAAAAGCGAGTATCGCTCTGCTGTATAGTATAGTGATAGAGAGTAGGTTACTATAATGGATGTGTTAAATTTGAATGCAATGACAGGTATCATTGTATACGAAATCGATTCTGAATGATGATGTAGAATATGTAGATAATTTGTCAGTCTAGGATTATATTATATTATTAGCTATATTTAAATTGTAATATATCGACATATCGTTATTATTTTACGCAATTTCGTAAAATATTTAATTTCATACGCTCGTACATTTTTTTCTACATTGTCGCTGGAGTTTTTTTTTTTTACAGAGATTTGAAGAAAATGTTATTGAGAACCTTCTATTGGGTTTTAGATATAAATCACTAAAACATTATGAATTTTCAACTTAAAAATTCCTTGCAAAATTTCCGGATTTTGACATATTTAGTAAACATTTGAACTTTAAATGCTTAGCTTATAAACAACAATTGTGATTAACAATTTTTGAATTTTTTTTTACTACGCTAAGTGCAACTTATTATAAACCTTGTGTTATATTTTAAAAAATTTTTGAAATGCCAAATTTTTTTTATTGGCATTTCAAACAAAAAAATAGGTACATCGAAAATTTCAATTGTCAATAAATAGCTTAAAAAAGTCAAAATATTTAGACTTGGTGAAAATTTCAAGTATTTAAAATTATTGTTTTTTTGAGTTATAGCAAAATAGAAAAATCGATTTTGTCGAAAATTGATTATGCGTAAAAATTCCCGTTTTTCCGTTACTTTTTTAGGTTTTTATTTGACGTTTTTGAAAACTACTGGAAATTTTAACTCACCAAAGTGTCATTTAGATTTATATTCCATTTCAAAGAGGAGCTTAAGTCAAAAATTAAAGCATTATTTCTACTCCTGCAAAACGTGATGACATACACGAAAACAAGTTGGTGCATTGGGAAGGTCAAAATTGAAAATTCTTAGTAATTTTCTAAAGAGCAGGGAAAAACATACATTTTATTCACGCGAAATCGGTTTTTGATAAAATCACAAAATCAATTTTGGTTTTTGGTGTAACTCTAAAACAAATGACCGTAGATACAAGGCATTTTCTGGTTGTTTATATTATAGAATTTTTTAAACACGATAACATTTTTAAAATACTTAAATTATTTTTTAACTATTTACTTATAAGTTTCCAATTTTTTTAGTTTTTTTTCTATGAATGTCAATCAAATGTTATTTGTTGAGCAAAAAAAACTTAAAAATCAAGGACGAGGCGCCTTATATAAATTATAATAATTTAAAAATATTAATAATACATTTTATACATAGTCAGTAATCACATTTTTTTTTTGTAAGCATTTAAAGTTCGAATTTTGACAAAATATAAAATACGTACAAATGAAGAACATGTGCAAATTATTTTGCTAAAAATTCATAAAAATTTTTCTTTTTAAATCTAAAATTTAAAAATTTAATATAAGATTCCTCGTAAGTTTGTCTAATTTTATAAAAAAATTATCTCTACCAGAAACTAAAATAGAATTTTTATGAGCGTTTGAAAAGTTCAAATTTTTACAACATTGGTATTCACTCCATTTATCATGTACCTACCTAGCGATTTTCTTATTTTGTTGTAATTAAAAAAACAAATAACTGTACCTAGATATTTTTAATAATTTACACTATATGTCTATTTTATCAATTGCTATATACTTGATAAAATTTTCAAAACATTTTCACTCTTTCTGAGCTGTTTACAGACATTTTAAATTTTTTCAATTTTTTATTCCATAGTTATTAATAAATTAGTTATTAAATTTGTTGGGTCAAGAAGCGCGAAAATTTAATTCAAGGCTCCTTAAATCGTTACAATAGCAGTTGAAAAATATTAAAAATAAATGGGTACAATTTTTTTTATAAGCATTTTAAGTTTGAATTTTGAAAAAACTTGTCAAATTTTAAATTATTTTGAAGTTAAAAATATATATTATAATACGCTCTTATCTTTATCCGAATAAGAGATACCATTAATGTTGCCTTTATTTTTAGCTACATAATACTTTATTACAATTATTTCGTTATGTTTTTAGTTATTTATTCTCAAACTACCTATATAAATTTAATAGTACTATTGAATTATAAGTAACTATTACAATATTTTTACAGATATTGCATCAAGTTACAAAATTGCAATGAGTATGTATTAATGTATACCAATATTGATTTAACATATTAACATATTTTAACATATTCTTTCAATAAAATTATTTTTAATTTATTTTCACATTAATCTTAAGTATAATAGTACCAGTAATACCAATTTTTATTTAAAATATAATAAATAAATAAAGTATAATTTTTGTAAATCATTAATAAATGCATTTATATGTAAAATATTAAAAAATATATGAAATATAAGGAAACGGTCAAAAACATCTTGTGCGACCACACGTGTTACAAACAATGATGCGACTCATGGCGAGTTAAATATATAAGTAGTATCCGTGTTATACATACATATTATCATGTGACTGAGGATAAAATAATAACTGAATTCTGCTATTATTTTTGTTTATATTAAATACGTAATAATTAAATATATAAAAATAAATTGTTCCCCTCACATTAATTTACTTAAGTAAAAAATAAAAAATAAAAAATAAAAATAAAAAATAATAATTAAAATAATATTAATAATATTTTTAATTATAAAATGTAACTAGGATTTTGCAAAAACTTGCACTTTGTTATATTAGTATACAGGGTGGTGTTTTATCATTAAACACTCATTATTTTAAAGTGTTCACTTTTTTTCAAAATTCTTAGTTTCATAGTTTTCTAAAACTATTAAACATTTTTATTTATTTCACTCCTTATATTTAATAGTGAAATCATTATCAATTTTTGATTTACTAATGGAAACCTATATAATGTCATAAAATAGTAAGGTTTTTTTTATGAATTTTAACGTAAAAATTATTATTTTTCATTTAATCGTTAGTGACTTACAGCTGCTCAAAATTGGTGGTTTGAGGTTTTTAGGTGTTCGTCCCACAGACCATTACGGCTGTGAGGCATTGATGACTATAATATGTACAAAGTTCATCACAGCGTCGATAGTTGGTAACATGCGGAGTCGGTAAATTGCGTCCCGCAAAAAAGGTCATAGTTATATACTGTGTAAATTGCGGCCCGAGTATATTTTATACATACGTAAATTGGCGGCCTGGGTATTTTTTAAATGTACGTAAATTGCGGCCCGGGACATTCCGATTTCCAATCGGCTGATTACATTATCTTTAATACTGATCGATAAGGAAATAATACGCTCACTTATATAATAAATATTATTAGCAGCCAGTGTGCATTTGATCGAAAATCTTTGCACGAGTTTTTACATTGGTCTACAGTATTTACAGTATTTGTAATTTAGTATTTGGTAAATTAATATTTGTATTTTTTTTTAATTTAATAACAATGGAAGTTATGAAAAGCGAAAAAAATAAAACGTTGAAAATAGTTGATGGTTTCAAATTTCGTTTTCAAAAACTTCTGAATAACGATATTCAACGTTGGTGTTGTACAGTTAAAACTTGTAAGTGTTTTTTAAAATTTAATAATAATAATATATGTATAGATAGCTTTAAAGATCATAACCATCCACAACTTTCGGAACAAATTATAAATCGTCAGAAACTTAATAATACTTTAAAAAGAAAAGCCGTTGATATTTTTAACCATACCAATATTAATACAATTAATATTGCCAGTCCTAAGTCTGAAAAATGGGAAGGAATATATTGATTTTGTAACCCTTAAACGTAATTTACATAACAATAATAAAAATTTAGGTAGGCAAATATATAAAAATATACCCGGGCCGCAATTTACATAAAAAAACTTGAAACAGGACGCAATTTACAGCGACCCGGTAACATGTTTATTACATATGAAAATATGTACCTCTTATTATTATCTATTACGCATGTGACTACTGGTCTTCGGAAACAATAAGTAATATAAAAACCGAAAACACCCAACTTTTAAAGCTATATCTATTATAATATCTATATAATAGCCATTTGGAGCTATATTTAAAAAATTAATGAACAATAATAATTTGAACGTTAAAATTCAGAAAATAATAGCCTATTCATTTAGTTCATTTTAAATATAGGCTTCCATTTGAAAACAAAAAGTTGTTTGTTGTTTTACTATTAAATAAAATAATGAATAAAATAGAAATTTCATTGGCATTAAAAGCATGTAACAAATTATTATGAAAAAAAAAAATTAAATAAAATCAATACTTGAAGAAATAATGAGTGTTTAATGATAAAATAATCACCTTGTTACTCTAAGATTTTTTGTCCTAAGATAATCTTATGGTAAACAATTACCATTCTTATCCAAATTTATTTTTCAGCTATGAATAATGGTAATGATCCAATGCAAGAATTCTGTGACAACTTTAACCATGTTGATCATATCAAATCAAATTATACAAATGCATTAAGCTACGATGAAAACAACGATTAATAATTATAGATGTGAATACAACCTTCTTTAAGAAAAAAATTTAATTTAATAAAATATTCGATACAGTTCTTTTGTTGAATTATTAATTTAATTAATTTATGTACTTATTATTGTGTTATTGACTATTATTGACTATGTATTGCATTTTAACAATAAAGCAAATATTGAATGTAATAATTCAATACATTTAAGAAAAAAGTTTGTAAAAAATACAATGACATAAAAGAACTTAACAGGTTGACCGCCATGAGGCCCTTTTTTGGGTCTCACTGGTTTACTCCCGGACGCCATGACATTTTAATGTGTTAACTCAAATGTGATTTGAAAAAAAAGTGATTAGATTTTGCTTAAAATTTAAATATGGGTTCAGTATCACTTATATGACTTATATACAGTAATTTTGGATAAATTCTAGCTGAGACCCTTAATAGAGTCTCGTGGCAGTAGTGAGTAACGCATAAAAAAATGATGATTGTTCCTAACATAAAAAAAAAGCCCATATTACTATCGGAAAGTCAACAGCGAGCTGCACGCTTAGCAAGGGGTGTCCTCAAGGCTCACAACTAGGACCTATATTATGGAACGTGTCTATGGATAAAGTGTTGAAAGTACATCTTTCAGATAAAATGAAAATGGTGGCGTACGCGGACGATCTTGCCATCGTAACCGCGGCGACTAACATCAAGATCGCCAAGGAAAGGATTTCACACCTACTCGACAGAGTAATAGAATGGGCTGATGACAGAGGATTAAAGTTCTTTAGTCAAAAAACCCAAGTGATTACTCTCAAAGGTGGTGTGAAACCCGGGTACACCATTCGGTTCGGGAACGATCTGGTCATCTCGAGGAGCCCAGTAAAGTACCTTGGCGTCCAAGTCGACTACAAAAGGAACTTTTGGGACCACCTACTGGAAACATCAGCCAAGTCTGAGAGTATGTACAGTAGGATGAGATCCGCTACTTCGGCCAACTGGGGCATTAATCAAACGACATCGAGAGTAATTTATAAGGCAGTCTTTGTTCCTCGTCTTAGCTACGCGGTTTCCATTTGGGAGAAGGCGCTGCTAACGGGGAAAGCCATCAAAAGACTGGGCAGCAAACAAAGAAGGGCATTGCTGTCGGTGACAGGTGCGTACAAAACCACCTCTACCGACGCCTTGCAGGTAGCTGCGGGATGCCTACCACTGGATCTGGAGCTGAGATTGCAATCAGTGAAGGAGAAGGTGAGGCTCGGGAAAGAACAATCTGATAAAATACAAGAGGAGCACGAGGAAATACTACTAATATGGCAAGATAGATGGACGAATAGTAACAAAGGCAGATGGACATATGAGTGGTTCCCTGATGTGAAGACCAGATATTGGATGGATATAGAGCTCGACCATTTCTCCATGCAATTTATCACGGGACACGGGGACTTTAACGAAAAGCTTCACGGCTTCAAGTTAAAAGAATCCCCTGTGTGTAGCTGCGGAGAACTTGAAACGGCGAGACATGTACTGTTTCATTGTCCGAGGACAGAAGAATATAGAGAAAGACTTAAGGAGACCGTAACGAGAGATGGTACACCGTGGACGGAGGAGGTAAAACTGTTTGTTCGTTCGAGAGCTAGCTTTGAAGCGCTGCGGCGTTTTGCCAAGCGGGCCCTTACGAACAGATCAGATAGGTAAGCGCAGGCTCGCGGACTTTGTGCATTATGGAGACATAATGCAACAAAGTCCACAACCCTGGTGTCGGGGAATAGAATACGACACCGGTGACTTCCGGCCTATCGTAAGAGGCGATTAACGGGGAGATGAGGGTTTGATGGTACCCAGGGAAACCGAAACCATCCAGGGTAATAGGCACCCTGTTGGGGAGGGGGACCCATGATCCTTGATCAATATCCCCCGTCAAGGCCGACCACTAGCCGGTTTTTCGGAGCTAGAATAGTGGTAGAAACGATAGGTCAGCTATCGTCTCGGGTTGGTTCATCTGACACCAACGGTAAAATAAAGTTGGTACTACGGGAGAGGGGAGCCCCACTGTAGCTGACACGGTTCGCCGTGCCAGGGACAGTGCCCCTCAAGGTTGAGGAGCCTACCTCGGCTGAAACGTAGTGGCTGTGGCATGAGTAATCGCTAGATAGTACAAAACCGACGACCCAACGGGAAGGAAGCCCCGAAAGGCTGACTTCTAATCGGGTACGGTCACAGGCCGGTGCTCGTGTTCCATACATTGAAGACGTGCGGGAGGGGTAAAATCCGACCGTAATCGTACGTATCCCTTGAATAGCCCTAGGCTAAGGTAAGGTATACGGACGTAGGCGAAAGCCACCAAAACCTGGACTACTCTGTTCCTAACATACTGAGATACCAAATAGGTTCTTAAGATATTAATTGTAATAATATTGTTATTCCACTAAATTTAGTTGGAATTAAACTTAGGATATAATTTTTAGGAACTTGAGGTTTAACTTGAGGTATGTTCGTCTTCAGCTGCTACTAGAGGCCCGGCACGACGCTCCAGGAATTCGACTCCTTCTTGGCCGATCTAGAAGACGCAATCCGCGCGAACGACAGCGCGCAAAAGTCGTGGTAGCAGGCGACTTCAACGCGTGGAACACGGAATAGGGATCCAAGGTAAACAACCCAAGGGGTTGCCTCCGGTCCGACCTCGCAGCCAGCCTAGGTCTGCTATTGGCTAACGCCGGATCAGTCCCCACGTTCGCGAGAGGCACGGCCACGTCCGTGATCGACGTCACGTTCCACCGAAGACTGACCCTGACCGGCTGGCGGGTCCTCGAGGCCGACTCGCTGAGATACCACGCTAACGTGTGCTTCGGGTCACCCGTGGAGCAACAGACACCTCCGCGTTACGAACCACTTGCGGCAGCCCACCGCGGCAGGTCGTTCAAGAATAGAGATGCCGAAGCGCTCGTCCACTACTTCCGGTCCGGCCGCCCAGAAACCGTCGAGGGACCGATAGCGGCGGTTAAGGCCTTGACCTCAGCAAAAGGGCTCGACGACTTCCTCATCAGCGTGTGCGGGGCGTCTATGCCGTGGCGGAGACCGGACCTCCCGGGCAAACGTCCGGTCCACTGGTGGACGGATGAAATTGCAGAACTACGGCGGCAATGTCTAGCCCACTATCGGGTCTATCAGAACCATCTGAGACATGCGGGGCAACCCGGAACATAGGAGGCACGTTACGGTTTTATCACCGCAAGGAAGAACCTTCTGTCAGCGATCAGCGAAGCGAAGAAGAAGTGTTGGTCGGACCTATGCGACCAGGTGGACGACGATCCCTGGGGCAAGCCCTACAAGCTTGTCAGGGGGAAACTCAGCTCCCGCTACCAGGGCGCGGATTCGAGAGGCAGAGAGGCCGAGATAGCTGACTTCCTCTTTCCGGCTGTCCCACCAACAAACTGCGGCGAGGCACCATCTCTGGCCGTCAACAACTTATTCGAGGCCTTCGACCTCGCGCAAAACACCCTCGTCTTCCCGACGGTGATCTCGCTCTTCACGGTCAACAAGCTGTCCAGGGCCGCCAAGAGGCTATCGTCTGGGAAATCTTCGGGACCATCGGGAATCCCCAACGAGGTGCTAAGGCGATATGTGACGGCCAGACCCCGGGCTGTGCTGAGCGTCTATAACGACTGTCTAGATGCCCTAATCTTTCCGCATCGCTAGAAAAAGGCGCGTCTCGTGCTGATCCGAAAAGGAGCTGAGAAACCCCCAGACGCTCCATCTAGCTACAGACCGATCTGTATGCTAGATACTCCGGGAAAATTGTTGGAGAGACTCCTCCTTCAACGACTCGAGTCTCACCTTGACGCCCACGGTGGCCGAAGAAGGGCTGTGAACCAGTTCGGGTTCAAGAAAGGGGTTTTCAACGAGTCGGCCGTAGAAAGGGTCCTGAAAATATCTGAAAATGCTGCGGCGGGTACAGGTACCAAGGACCTCTGCGTACTGGTGACGCTAGACGTTAAAAAAGCTTTTAACTCGCTCCGCTGGCCGGTCATTGCCCTGCGGAAGAAGAACGCCCCCGAATACCTCGTCGAGATGTTCCGTTCCTGGCTCACGGACAGGGAGCTCCTGACTGGTGACGAGATGACTTCGCGGCCGGTCACGTGCGGGGTGCCGCAGCGGTCGGTCTTGGGCCCGGCGCTGTGGAATGTCGCGTACGACTCGCTCCTGGAAATGAACGTCCCGAGGGGGGTTCATCTAGTCGGGTTCGCTGACGACCTGGCCGTGGTCGGAGTGGCCAAAACTGGTCAGCTCCTGGAAGACGCCGTCAACCCGGTCCTCTGGGCCATCAACACCTGGATGAGGAGCAGGGGCCTCAAGCTCGCTCATCACAAGACCGAGGCAGTCATCCTCTCCAGGAGGCGGGCCTTCGTCCCCCCTCGGCTGGTGGTCGGCGGACACGCGATCGGGCTGGTCAAGGAACTAAGGTATCTTGGGGTCAGGCTGGACACGAGGCTCACCTTAAACGAACACGTGCAGTTTGTGGCAAAAAAGGCTACGGTTTCGGCAACGGCTTTGGCAAGGATCACGCATTGTTAGAGTTAATGATTTTTTATAATTGCTTTATTATTGCTTTTTGTTTGTTTATTATTCTATTGTATTTGAAATTATATATTTATGTACTTATTGTAAAACCCATGTAAGGAGGTAAGTCGGGGAGACTGGCTCCACCTTCCTTCACTTAAACTTGTAGTTATTGTATTAAATAAACGATGGCGGCCGAGTGGAAGTAATGCGAAAGTAGTCCCCTCTCGGTCGTCTATTAAACCCGAAAAAAAAAAAGGTTAGGTTAGGTTCAGTCGTTAGCGTGCGGACTTTGCTCCTAACTTTGTTAATTCGTTATCTATCTCCGTAGATAATATCTCAAAGTTGTTTTCGATCAGGTTAGGTTAGGTTAGGTTTAGTCAGCGCGTCGGTAGTCCAGTGAACACACGTCTCTGTACGACTTCGCTCCGAGGTGCACCCCCTGTGGCTATTTTGTCTTTTAGAAGTAAAGTGCTGAGTTTTGTTCCTAAGTCTGTGATTTCTTTACCGTATAGAGCTTAATAAGTGCGCGTATAGGTCGGTGTCGATTTTGAGTCAGCCTGATAAACTCTCCCCCCGATGTTAGGTCAACATTAGTTGATATTATGCCTGTGTCATCTGCGAAAGTAGCAAGAGTGGTGTTCTCGAAGTGAGGAATGTCGGAGGTAAATATATTGTAAAGAGTAGGTGCTAGAATACTTCCCTGGGGGGACGCCTGCTTTTATGTAGTGGATTTGTGAGAGTTTGTCCTCGCAGCGAACGACAAAGGACCGGTTATGAAGGAAAGATTTTATAATTAAAAACAGGGGGGCTGGTAGAAAACGAATTTTATATAGTAGGCCTTCGTGCCAAACGCGATCGAACGCCTGAGCTACGTCGAGTAAGACGCCAGTGGAGTACTGTTTGTTTTCGAGAGTTTGTGCAATTATGTCGATTAGTCTGTGAACTTGATGGATAGACGAATGTTTATTTTTGAAACCGAATTGAGTGTGGGGGATTATATTATGGCTTGCTAATATAGGGTTTAATCGCTTTAGTATAATCTTTTCTAGAATTTTTGAGAATGAAGGTAAGAGGCTGATAGGACGGTATGAGGAAGGCAGGTGAGGAGGTTTATCAGGTTTTGGAATTAGAATAATTATGGAGTGTTTCCAAAAACGAGGAATGTGGGAGAGACGAAGAATTGAGTTGAAGATGAAGGTTAAGAGAAGAATGGCTTTTTTGGGCAAATGTTTTATAATTCGATTTGTTATGAGGTCGTGACCTGGGGATTTTTTGTTTGATAATTTACTGATAATATATTGAATTTTGCTGGGGGAGGTATGTTTAGTGGGTAAGGACATAGGAAGACAATTGGTTAGAGATTTTTCAATGAAGGATGTGTGGTCGATGTTGTTGACGTCGGGATGAGGAGAGAAATTATTTTCTAGAAGAGAGGCAAACAGGTTTGATTTTTCTAAGTTGGTCTTAGCGAAGGATCTGTCAGGATATCTAATTGGTGGTATTACATTTTTTTTATTTAGGATTTTTTTAGTAGCTTTCCAAATAGAATTGTTTGAGTTAGATAGAGAGTGTAAATATCGTTGGTAATTTTCCGTGTTGTGAATGCGTAAAAGGTTTTTGAAACGCAAGATTGTTATAGCGAATTTTGTCACTGGGGAGGTGGGTATGGTGCCATCGGTTTCTAGCTCGGCGTTTTTCAACAAGCAGTTTTGAGAGGTGTTCAGGGAGAAATTTTTTATTGCGGTTGGTGGGCAAGGAGGTTGAAGAGTCAAGCGCGGCGTTTTTTATCAGCGTGGTGAAGGTCGAGACAGCAGAGTCTATCTCTTCAGTAGATTTTAAAGAAATGTTTAGAGATATATTGATTTCAACGATGTGGGAGAATTTTTTCCAATCGGTTATCCCTGGGGTGAGAGTGGGGAATTTTTTCAGTGAGACCAGTTGATTATTTAAAGTTAATAGGATAGGAGTGTGATCAGACGAGAGGTCTGCGAGATTGGCAATATTATAGTTGATGTTATTAGGAAGAGTATGAATGAAAAAGTCAAGAATTTCGGGGATTCTGTTGGAATGTGATGGCCAATATGTTGGATCCGGAGGAGATAAGTATTTTAGATTCTTAGAAAGTAGAGATCTGTGTAGCGAAAGGCCTCTAGTATTGGATACTCTAGATCCCCATAAGTTATGTTTGGAATTGAAGTCACCTCCGGATAAAAATGTGTTACCGAGGGATTTGAAGTACTGAGTGAAATCATTGTCGGTTATTTTATTAGCGTGTCCCGGTGGACAGTATACAGATGAGATTGTAGTGGGTACATGGTTTAGTGAAATTGCTATCTGTAATGTAGCTTGAAAGGATGGAGTTTGGAATTGTGGAAGTACAGCGTGACTAATGTTTGTTTTTATTAATAATACAGAACCAGCATGCGCAGTACCATCAGGGTGATCGCAGTAGTATGTTGAGTAACAGGGAATATGAAAATTTGAGTGTGTGGTGAGGTGGGATTCACTTATTAGAAGTATGTCTATGTTATTTACAGTAAGAAATGCTTTTAATTCATTTTTTTGTTGCAATAGGCCGTTTGCATTCCAAAGAAGGATGGATATCGGGTGGAGAATAGTTTCGTGATTATTTATCATCTTTAGAAACTATAAGTTTATTGATAACAGTGGTTAATAGAGAGATTAGAGGACAGATTAGGTTTTTTAGTTCTTCGAGAAAAGATGAAAGTTTGAGGGATATGTCTGGATCGGGGGGAGTAAGATTGGTTGGATTGTTTGCGTTTTCGGTGGTGGCTTGGGCGTATGTTTTGGGGAAGTTTGAGGCTGAAATTGAAGTAGCGTTTACAGATGTTGGGTGAACATAATTTGATTGAGAGTTAAAGTTTTTTTTTGATTGTAGAGTAGATTGAAATTCTTTATGAACTGGGCATCCTCGGTAGTTCGCAGGGTGGTCACCGCTGCAGAGAGCACATTTTGCTGGAAGACTCTGGGATTTTTGGCATGACGTGGACAGGTGGTTGGCTCCGCAACGGACGCATTTTGGGGGATGGTTACAATAAGATTTGGTGTGTCCAAACGCTTGACAACGGAGACATTGTATTGTTAAATTGTTGGCTCGAGGTTCTTCGATTTTTATTTTGGTGTAGTACAAAAAAATCGATCGAAAATATGTCTTTATTGTTGATGGCTGGCTCCGGGTCAATAAAAAAGAGCGGGAGAGGAAGTTTTGTGTTTCGTTGGAGAACATTAGTGATGTTTCTGATTTGATGACCGTGGACAAGTAATTCATTTTTGATTTCTTCTATTGGTGTAGTGTGGTGGAGATTTCTCAGTATTACCCGATACGCCCTATCTTATTTCAGTTGGTATGTATGGAAATCTGCTTTGGACTCTTGCAGAAATTTGATAGCCAAACGGTACGAGTCTACTGAAGTAGTGGAAAGTTTTACGCCATTAGTTGAGCTTTTGCATGAGAAATGTTCACCTCTGATTAACTTTTTGATGGAGTTACAGAAAGCATTGAAGTCATTAACTACGCGAATGAATATTGGTGGAGGTGGCTTGATAACAGGTGTGGTTGTTTCAGGTTCTAAATCCATCTCGGTTGATTGGTTGTCGTTTTGTTTTTCCGAGGGCTCGGTGTAATTTGAAAACAGTGAGAAACGATTTGATGAAACAAATGTTTTACTTTGTTGTGTAGGAGAGCTAGGTGAGTGGGGCAGCGAATATTTACCATTTCTACTATTTTTATTTGTTTTCACAGTGAACCCGTCGGTTTGGTCGGAGATTTGTTGAGAAGTTACATTATTATTTGACACACTCTGTAGACGAGATTTCTGTATTATTAATGGTGGGACGGATTTAGGTTGTTGATTATCTGGCATTGTGTATGGCGACGGTTATTTTGCCGTTAGATACGGAGAAGCCTGATAAGGCTGATCGTGCGGGACTGCGGCCACCCGACTGCCGGCCGTACTATTTTGATATAACCGCGACGATAATTAGGTTGTAATAATTAAGTTTGTTACCGAATATGGACCGGAGGTGCTCCTTTTCGATGGCTTGAAGTTTGGTTTGGCCTAACCTAACCGAGACGCGATGTTTCATTATTAATGGTCGTGACCGAACTGAACTAAAACTTAACACGATATATGTTATATAATTTCATGATGTGGGCATTAATTGTTTAGATATATAATAATATAATATAATATATAATATATTACGCTAAATGTGATTAAAAAAATTATGATATCTCGACGGACGTCGTGGGCGAAGAAATAAAAAAACACGTTTAGAGTCGAATCATACGGATTTCGTGGGTAAAACGGTGCTAGACGCCCGTTTCGTCGCGGCTCGGAAACGGCTCAAGTGCTCGAGATTCGACGTCGGTTTTCAACTCGAACTGTAGTCGATAGGTTTAGGCGTTAGGATAGGATACAGGATTAGGCAGGTTTAACGAGAACGAATGCCGCTCCGGCGATATTTCTGGCGGTGCTTTGATTAACACGGCCGCCCACATTTTTTGCATTTTTTTTCGATATTTTTTTCACGCGATTTTATATTTTAAAATTTCAGCATATTTTTTTTCCGTCATAGATCATTGAATTATTATGACTTAATAATAAATAACATCATTATATTAGTTTTACGTAAGATTTTATTTTACGCGTGTACTTATTGCCATCGTCGACTGTCGAGAGCCCAATGATTTGTCGATAGCGGTGTACTAATATATCGGATGGTTTATTCGTCGGTAAATTTCCTACGACTATATTATATATTACACATATTTCGTTTTTTGCACGTTATAGTTAAGTCTGTTGCAGATAAAACCAATACCTGCACTATAGCAAACACCTATATAATATAATATTTATATATAGTATAATAACAAAACTGATAAAATGTACAATATATACATAATAATAAAATATTTAAAAATACGTTACCACACGCTGTTTGAATGTGACGCGTTTGAGAACTGGAGGCGACAACTATACGGAGAACTTGGTTGTCAACTAACGACGGAAAATATGATTGGAATCATGCTCGGAGAGAAGAAGGCATGGCATCTGGTGTCATCCTACATTAATCGTATAATGGAACACAAATGTGAAGCTGAGAGAATGAGAAAGGCAGAAGCAGAGAGAAGAAGAGAATCAGATAACCAATAATTAGTTTAAGTTATAATGTATGCAGAAATGGTAAATTAGATGGATAGAGCCCTCTTACATTGTATATTGATTTATTGTAATGTTTTGTTTATTAATAAATGATGGTACCGGCCCTTACGCTATGTGAAAACAGTCCGAGGGTCGCTATCGATTTTCCATTTAAAAAAAAAGGGTTAGGTTAGGTTAGGTTAGGTTAGGTTAGGTTAGGTTAGGTTCTCCCCCGACGGGACCCACCTTGACGCGGTGGGGGAGCTTGCGGTCCTTAATTGGTCCTACCAAGCGGTCCCATACCCGGCTGTGACCTTAACCGGTTGGAGTCGGAGCAAAGAGAGCCCGTCCTTACCTTCATTGGTAGGGACCGGCAGGCCTGGAGTCAGCCTGCACACACCTGCAAAGACTCTGAACCGGCCCTAGGCTGGTACTCGACGGTCAAGTCATTCAGCTGAAGGACGACATGAAATACCTAGGGATGGTAATCGAGCGCAGTCTTCTTTTTAAAGCCCATATAAACGAGGCGGCATCCAAGGCAGAGAAAATGGCAAGCGCACTAGGAAGACTCATGCCAAACATTGGAGGACCAAAAGAGGCAAGGAGGAAATTGCTAGTAGCAGTGACAATGTCCATCCTTCTATACGGAGCGCCCTCCTGGGCGCAAACATTGCCGCTGGTTCCGAGGAACAAGGCTATCGTCAATGGAACTCAGCGAAAAGCGCTCCTTAGAAGCGTGTGCGGCTATCGCACGGTGTCGGAGACGGCTACTAACATCCTGTCCGGCATTCCACCGGCGGACCTTGTGGCCGAAGAACGCAGGGCCACGTTCAACGCGAAGAGATTAGGCCCACGCAGAGAGCTCTCCCCTCGCGCTTCCACTATGAGGGCGTGGAAAGCCCGCATAGCTGAATCTGATAATGGCAGCTGGACTAAACGATTAATCCCGGACGTTGAGGCATGGTGCTTAGGAAAGAAAGACCTAGACTACCACACTACCCAAATCCTTTCTGGTCACGGCTGTTTCGGGGTCTACCTACACAGGATTAAGAAGGAGGACTCGGACATGTGCCACCACTGCGACATGGGCCCAGACAGTGCGGAACACACGCTTGTTGAATGCCCGGCCTGGGTCGAGGAACGACTACAACTCCGTGGGGCTACCGGTGTCGCGATCACCGTGGACAACTTAGTACCCACCATGTTGCTGTCCGCAGCCAACTGGCAGGCTACCAAAGACTTTGCCAGGGCAGTGATGTCAAAGAAAGAGGCGGACGAGAGAGGCAGAGAACTCCAAGGAGGTCCAAGGACAAGGAGATAGAGAACCTGCAATGAAGAAATGAAGTTAACCTAGTTAAGTTTACCTCTGTAGGCCGAAGGCCAATATCTTGGGCGGTTAGAGGCCCCCACATTGTTGTACCTAATTTGTTGATGACAATATCTGTAAATATTTTGTACTTGTTTATGTATTTTGTACTTTGTTTGCAGAATAAACGATGCCGCCGGGGAAGTAGCAATGCTCACGCGATTCCTTCCCCGTTGGCGATACCGTAAAAAAAAAAAAAAAGGTTAGGTTAGGTTAGGTTAGGTTAGGTTAGGTTAGGTTGCTCTTCCACCACCACCGCTCTTCTTCATCTCCAACGAGGACACCACGGGAGGGAAGGACGATCACTGCATACGTGGAAGGACGGACAGGGCGGCAGACGCCCACAGGACGACAGGAACAATACTTATACTAGCATCATAATTATTATTTTATTGTAAGGGGGTTAGTTGGGGAAGTGTCCCATCAACCCCCACTGTACGATGTTTTGTTTTATCAATAAACGATGGCGGCCGGGAGGAAGTAATGCGCAAGCAGTCCCCTCCCGGTCGTCGGTTCAAACTGAAAAAAAAAAAAAAAAAAAAAAAGGTTAGGTTAGGTTAGGTTAGGTTAGGTTAGGTTAGGTTAGGTTAGTCCGGTGCCGAACACCACACCGACAAGACGTACCCGCGTACAGCTCCCGAGCAGTTTTTTATTTTCACCGAAAATTCTCTACCGATCAGAGCGAAACTGATACCCACCGATCCGTCTCGTCACCGTTGTCAGCCCAAGACTTCGCGCGCCGAAATCGGCTAAGTTGCGACCGAGAAATCGCGAAAACAGTGAATCGCAATCCGCCGCCATCGCTGAAAATAAGTTTGTTTTCTTAGTGACTCCGATCTGTTCGCTCGAAGTCTCAATCGCTTCAGCTTCGGCTAACTAAGAAAAAGAGACATCGCGCGCGAGTGTAGGTTCAAAACCCTGTGCGCAACGACGAGTTAAGTGCTCCGTGTCCGGCCACCCGCTCGCACGGCCACCAAAAATCCGCGACAACAGCACGGATCGATTGGTGCGCTCAGCGGGCCCGTAAGTCCAACAGAAAAATTTTCCGACTAGGATAAGTGTTTTTCAACTCATACCCTCTAAATAACACGGCCGCCCGGTTTTTGACACCGCCATCGCGTCGGTCGCGCGCTCGCAGCGATACCCGCGGCAGCCGCAACAGCCGCCACCGCGATCGCGACCATCGCTAAAAATCGGATTTCAAATCGAAATAACGCGACAACCAGCGCTCCATTCGAGTAGCGGAAAAAGCGCACGGGCTGGAGGCAGCGGCCTCCACCTCCACGCGGATTTCCCCCTCACCCCGTTTCAGGCAAACACCGATATCTCCGGCGGAATCGAACCCACGACCCTCAGCTTCGAACACAAGGCACAGCGGCACCTCCCGGATAAGGTCCCCCCAACAGATTTTTTTTTTTTTTTTTTTTTTTTTTTTTTTTTTTTTTTTCTCTCCCCGTCCTCGACCCCGTTTTTTCAGACTAGGTAGCCATGCCGTCAAGCGTCCCAGACAGCTGGGACATGGAAAACGACCCGACCAACAATCCACAGTTCAAGAGGAAAGGAGACGACACTCCTACATCTAATAAAGCTGGGAAAAAAAGGGCACTCAAAATCCCGGAAGTACCAACTACAACAGACACCGATGTCGCGCTCAGCACGGCTACCAGGGCGACCGAATATGCCTGCCAACTCGTCGAAGCCCTCGCATACGATTACGTCACAGAAGACCACATTGGGCCTGCTCTGTCAAAGGTTGCGAAGGCACTCGAAAACGTGTGCAAAGCCCTCTCCCTCCTCGCAACGGATCGATCTGGCAAACCTGCAGCTCAGCAGCGCAAGAAAACAGACGCTACCACCAACACAGAGAACGACCTACCTCCCAACTCGAAGTCTGATAACCGTTCCAAAGCCCAGGAACCAACTAACGGCAACGGTCGTCGAAGGAGGAATAAAAAATCCAAGCTGGACACAAGGACCCCCACGGCCAACCCCCTCGCGCAGGCCAAAACGACGCAGCCTTCCGAGGCAAACTCCCAACCGGAAAAAACTCAACCCGAGCCCGAAGCGGCCTTCACGCTGGTGACGAACCCGAAGAAGAACACAAACGGATCCAGACCTCAGTCGACCAGGAAAACGACACAGAGACCCGCAGCCGTCCTGATCAAGGTCGGCGAAGGCCGGACCTACGCGGACACGCTGCGACAAGTCAGGGGTACACCGATAGACTTCGAAGGCCTCGGCACCCACGTCACCTCCATGAGGAAAACCATGAAAGGCGATCTACTGGTCGAACTGACAAAGGGCACCAAGGCAATAGCAGCCACCTCAAAAATCCGAGACCGGCTCGCCGAAGCGATCACAGGATCCGTGGTTACTAGGCTCCGGCACTCCGCAGAAGTGGAGATAACGGACCTCGACGAGGTTGCCACCAAGGAGGAAGTCCTTGCCGCGATCCGAAAGGCCATGATCAATGACGATCCCCTCTCCGAAGAGGAAATCAAGGTCAGGGTTAGGTTAGGTTAGGTTAGGTTAGGTTAGGTTAGGTTCCGCACGAAGAAATGCCATCTCTGAGATGAACGCTACTAGACAAAAATGATTAGGTTTCTTCAGATAAACCTCCACCGGAGCTCCACGGCGCAGAGCTTGCTCCAGCAGACCGCCGCCGTTACCGGCGCTCAAGTACTACTCGTATCAGAATATAACTGGCGTCCACACAGCGACAGATGGGTAGTTAGCGATGACCTCTCCTGCGCAGTCGCTCTCACGGCATCGGCTGACTTTACCCCCGGGTCGACGGGGTCCGGTCGAGGCTATGCGTGGATCCAGACCCAAGGCCTCAGGATATATAGCTGTTATACCTCTCGAAACGACTCCGAACAAAACTTCCGAGCCTTCCTCTTGGACATCCAAGATTCCGTCCGCTCGGCCGACCCACTGCTCACCGTAGTGGTAGGGGGCGACTTCAACGCCTGGTCCCAAGAGTGGGGGTCGGCTCGAAACGATGACAGAGGCGACCGATTGGCAGACCTGGCAGCCAGCCTGGATCTCCTCGTCGCTAACGTGGGCACAACTCCCACCTACTGCAGAGTAAATGCCGAATCGATAATCGACGTCACATTCTCCCGCCTCATCGCACCGGGTGCCATTCGCGACTGGAAGGTGCTCGACGAGGTTTATTCCGCCAGCGACCACCGCTACGTCGCTTTCATCCTAGATAGGGTGACGGAAGGCGAAGAAATCGTTGGCCCCGCTTCCAGAGGCTGGTCTTACCGCCAGCTAAACCCCGGCGCCCTGGCTGCATACCTGGCCAATACCGCTGAACCCATCGTAAGCGTCGAAACCACCGCATCAGATGCAGCCGACTCGCTGATCAAGTACCTCGAGGGTGCCTGCGACTCCTGCATGCCCCCAAGAAAACTCCACAGATCGGGCAGAAGCGAAGTCCACTGGTGGTCGAACGAATTGACCGCGCTCCGAAACTCGACCATCAAGCTGCGCAGAGCGCACCAACGGTCCTCGCGCAGACACGATCCCCAACATACCATAGACGCTCATCGCGAGGCCTACAAATCGAAACGGAAGGAGCTCCGCAACGCCATCCGGGACGCTCAGTCAAACAGTTGGGCAGAACTCTGCAAAGCCGTCGACGAAGACCCTTGGGGACTACCATACAAGGTGGTCACCAAGAAGGTAGGCCGAAGCCGACCAGGGATTGAAGCTCGCGGGAGAGAAGAGGCCATAGCCGATCACCTGTTCCCGGACCCCCCGCCAACAACCTGGTCCCTCGAGCCTCCATTGACTGACGACGAACAACAACAACAACGCCAAGAGTTCACCATGGTCGAAATCCTCATGGCCTGTAAAAGACTACCGGCTGGCAAGGCAACGGGGCCCGACGGCATACCCAACGAGGTCCTGCTACACGTATCGCGACTCCGTCCACAGGTCTTACTAAACACCTTTAACGCGTGCCTGGCCCGCAGAGAGTTTCCTGCACGTTGGAAGACGGCCAGACTGGTGCTCCTCCACAAAGGATCCGGCAAGCCAATTGAAGAACCATCGAGTTTCAGGCCGCTGTGCATGCTCAACTCGGCCGGCAAGTTACTAGAGCGCCTGCTGCTCGGCAGGCTCAATCAGCATCTCGACGAAACAGGTCAGCGGTCCGAAAACCAGTTTGGCTTCCGCAATGGCAGGTCGACCGTCGACGCGATTGAGCGAGTGCTCCAAGCCGCTCACGGCGCGGCCACGGGCGCCGTTCAGCATCGGGACATTTGCGTGGCCGTCTCGTTGGACGTTAAAAACGCATTTAATACCGCGCCATGGAGGAAAATCGATGCCGCGTTACGAGCAAGTCATACCCCCCCATATCTGAACAACTTCATACGATCGTACTTGGACGGCAGAAAACTCCAGGTCGGCCAGCTGCTGCTAAGCAGGAATGTCACGTGCGGCGTCCCCCAGGGCTCGGTTCTCGGACCAGCCCTTTGGAACGTCTTCTACGACAAACTGCTGGACCTGGAGATGCCGTCGGGCGTCCAACTAGTGGCATTCGCCGACGACGTGTGCGTCCTAGGCATCGCCCGCAACGGAGAGGCAGCAGCAACCCTGCTCAATCCAGTGCTGGAAAAGGTTTCAGACTGGATGACAGACAACGGATTGAAGCTAGCCCCTGCTAAAACCGAGGCCGTCGTCCTAACCAGGAAGAACTTATACGCCAACCCCGAGCTGTTCGTCGAAGGCCACGCGATCCCAATCAAACCGTCCATGCGGTATCTCGGCGTCGAGCTCGACACACGGTTGTCGTTCACGAAGCACGTGCATCAAGCCTCCCTGAAGGCTTGCCAATCGGCGCTCGCCATAGGCAGACTAATGCCCAACATCGGCGGGCCGTCTCACAGCAAGAGAGCGTTACTCGGGTCAGTGACAAACAGCAAGATGCTATACGCCTCCCCTGCCTGGGCCGTCCGAGGGACGAAAACCGCCAAAAACCGCCTGGCAATGGCTAGGGCGCAGAGGACAGTCGCACTCCGCACTATACGCGCGTATTGCACCGTCTCCGCAGAAGCCTCGTCCATCCTCGCCTCGATGCTACCAGCCGATCTGCTAGCCACCGAAAGGACTAGGATCAGATCACGAATGGACGATCAGACGGACGAAACGCCTACCAACACCCTTAAGAACCAGGAAAGATTACTGAGCATCGCAGCTTGGCAAGCTCGGTGGGATCGGTCGAAGAACGCGAGGTGGACGCACAGGCTCATTCCTGACGTCAGTCGATGGCTAGCCAAGCCAACGCTGAACCTCACATACCGACTGACTCAGGCGCTCTCCGGTCATGGTTGCTTTAAAAGCTATCTGCTTAGGATGAACCGGGCAGATGATAGCAACTGTGTCTACTGCGGGTACCCCGACGACACCGCAGAACACACCCTCTTCGAATGTCCAAGGTGGACTGACGACCGCTCACGGGTTGCAGAGATCCTCAGGCGTCCTCCCAACGCTAGCGACGTTGAGGAAATCCTATGCGGACCTCCGACAGACGGCATGCCTGAAGACGCTGATGCACGACACAGACTCATAACACAGGCGGCCGTCAACCGGCGTGAGCTAATCGGCATGGTTGAGTCGATATTGTCAAGAAAGGAAATCGACGAAAGGGAAACAGAGGCTGGAATCAGGCTCGAAGCAATCTGAAGACAGAGCGCGACGAGTCCTTTCTTAAAACTATGGGCAAAGATGAAGAACGGCGGTCATTGACGAAGGAAGGCAACATGCATACCATTGTCAACCGTTGAACGTCGGAGGTGTCACCGACCACCGCTCTTCTTCATCTCCAACGATGACACCACGGGAGGGAAGGACGATCACTGCATACGTGGAAGGACGGACAGGGCGGCAGACGCCCACAGGACGACAGGAACAATACTTATACTAGCATCATAATTATTATTTTATTGTAAGGGGGTTAGTTGGGGAAGTGTCCCATCAACCCCCATTGTACGATGTTTTGTTTTATCAATAAACGATGGCGGCCGGGAGGAAGTAATGCGCAAGCAGTCCCCTCCCGGTCGTCGGTTCAAACTGAAAAAGAAAAAAAAAAAAAAAAAAAAAAAAGGTTAGGTTAGGTTAGGTTAGGTTAGGTTAGGTTGGTTAGGTTAGGTTAGGTTAGGTTAGGTTAGGTTAGGTTAGGTTAGGTTAGGTTAGGTTAGGTTAGGTTCCCCCCCAACGGTACCCACCTTGACGTGGTGGGGGGGCTCACCGACTCCGGTCGGTGCCAAGAGGTACCAAAAATCCCGGTACTGACTTTAATTAGTTGGTGCTGGATCCTTCAGCGCCGCTCTTGACCTTAACCGGTTGAGGGTGGCAGGGATCGTAACCACCTGCTCACACCAGCAAAAGGGCGGAGAAGGAAAACTGCAAACCCCCTGCCAGCAGGGTGAAAATGGCAGAGCACACTGTAAAGCCAATATGAGTTCGACGACAACAAATATTGCTACTTCTCCAGGAGGTTCGGATATCCTCCAGGAGACTACTTCATTGGGTGAGCAAGGGAGCTCAGTGGGGTCGAGAGACAATTCCAAGACCGCCGGCGTTCCTTCACAGGCGCTGGTGGGTACTCACGTGAGTGCCATGAGATGTGACACAACTGCCTTGGAAACTGGAAAAAAAATGGATTCAACGGAACGGACTGGAACTGAATCGGAATGTGAACACAGGAGGACGATTGACATAGCGGTCCTCAACGAATCGGAACTGTTAACTATGATAAAAGGATATGTGAACTCCATGAATGATTTTGCAAAAAGAACACGAAATGTCCATAAAGAACTTAAGGATACACTTGCAAACACTGGATTAGTTCTTAACCAATACCTGAAGATCAAGAGTTCAACATCAACTGGGAAAAAGGCCAATGATAGTAGTACCCAGACAGAGGACATTCCCATTGACAATGTACAGTCAGAGACTATTCAGAGCAAGAAGACGAGTTCTAGAGAAGCCGCCAGGCGAGAGTGCAAGGATGCGGCCACGAATACTGCTTCCCCGCAAGCGGTTCCGGAGAAGCAGCGAAAGCAACAGCAACAGCAGCAGAAGCAACAGCAACAGCAACAGCAACAACGGCGGAAGGGCAAAACGACGCAGCCTTCCGAGGCAAACTCCCAACCGGAAAAAACTCAACCCGAGCCCGAAGCGGCCTTCACGCTGGTGACGAACCCGAAGAAGAACACAAACGGATCCAGACCTCAGTCGACCAGGAAAACGACACAGAGACCCGCAGCCGTCCTTATTAAGGTCGGCGAAGGCCGGACATACGCGGACACGCTGCGACAAGTCAGGGGTACACCGATAGACTTCGAAGGCCTCGGCACCCATGTCACCTCCATGAGGAAAACCATGAAAGGCGATCTACTGGTCGAACTGACAAAGGGCACCAAGGCAATAGCAGCCACCTCAAAAATCCGAGACCGGCTCGCCGAAGCGATCACAGGATCCGTGGTTACTAGGCTCCGGCACTCCGCAGAAGTGGAGATAACGGACCTCGACGAGGTTGCCACCAAGGAGGAAGTCCTTGCCGCGATCCGAAAGGCCATGATCAATGACGATCCCCTCTCCGAAGAGGAAATCAAGGTCACCGGCTTGTGGGCCACTCGGGAAGGCCGACAAATGGCCACCGCCACCGTCCCGATCAAGTTCAGCCAAAGCTTAACCTCCGTCCGCGTGGGCTGGACCCAGTGCCGCGTCCGCCCGCGGAGACCCGAACCGGCGCGCTGCTACAGGTGCCACGGGTTCGGCCACTCGACCCGCCAGTGCACCGGCCCGGACCTCACTGCAGCCTGCAGGCGATGCGGCGCCCACGGCCACATGCAGTCTAGCTGCACCGAGGGCGATGACAAATGCGTGGCGTGCGATCGACTCAAGGCCACACGAGTCCCGCACAAGCCTGGCTCCGGGGCTTGCGCCGCACGAAGAAATGCCATCTCTGAGATGAACGCTACTAGACAAAAATGATTAGGTTTCTTCAGATAAACCTCCACCGGAGCTCCACGGCGCAGAGCTTGCTCCAGCAGACCGCCGCCGTTACCGGCGCTCAAGTACTACTCGTATCAGAATATAACTGGCGTCCACACAGCGACAGATGGGTAGTTAGCGATGACCTCTCCTGCGCAGTCGCTCTCACGGCATCGGCTGACTTTACCCCCGGGTCGACGGGGTCCGGTCGAGGCTATGCGTGGATCCAGACCCAAGGCCTCAGGATATATAGCTGTTATACCTCTCGAAACGACTCCGAACAAAACTTCCGAGCCTTCCTCTTGGATATCCAAGATTCCGTCCGCTCGGCCGACCCACTGCTCACCGTAGTGGTAGGGGGCGACTTCAACGCCTGGTCCCAAGAGTGGGGGTCGGCTCGAAACGATGACAGAGGCGACCGATTGGCAGACCTGGCAGCCAGCCTGGATCTCCTCGTCGCTAACGTGGGCACAACTCCCACCTACTGCAGAGTAAATGCCGAATCGATAATCGACGTCACATTCTCCCGCCTCATCGCACCGGGTGCCATTCGCGACTGGAAGGTGCTCGACGAGGTTTATTCCGCCAGCGACCACCGCTACGTCGCTTTCATCCTAGATAGGGTGACGGAAGGCGAAGAAATCGTTGGCCCCGCTTCCAGAGGCTGGTCTTACCGCCAGCTAAACCCCGGCGCCCTGGCTGCATACCTGGCCAATACCGCTGAACCCATCGTAAGCGTCGAAACCACCGCATCAGATGCAGCCGACTCGCTGATCAAGTACCTCGAGGGTGCCTGCGACTCCTGCATGCCCCTAAGAAAACTCCACAGATCGGGCAGAAGCGAAGTCCACTGGTGGTCGAACGAATTGACCGCGCTCCGAAACTCGACCATCAAGCTGCGCAGAGCGCACCAACGGTCCTCGCGCAGACACGATCCCCAACATACCATAGACGCTCATCGCGAGGCCTACAAATCGAAACGGAAGGAGCTCCGCAACGCCATCCGGGACGCTCAGTCAAACAGTTGGGCAGAACTCTGCAAAGCCGTCGACGAAGACCCTTGGGGACTACCATACAAGGTGGTCACCAAGAAGGTAGGCCGAAGCCGACCAGGGATTGAAGCTCGCGGGAGAGAAGAGGCCATAGCCGATCACCTGTTCCCGGACCCCCCGCCAACAACCTGGTCCCTCGAGCCTCCATTGACTGACGACGAACAACAACAACAACGCCAAGAGTTCACCATGGTCGAAATCCTCATGGCCTGTAAAAGACTACCGGCTGGCAAGGCAACGGGGCCCGACGGCATACCCAACGAGGTCCTGCTACACGTATCGCGACTCCGTCCACAGGTCTTACTAAACACCTTTAACGCGTGCCTGGCCCGCAGAGAGTTTCCTGCACGTTGGAAGACGGCCAGACTGGTGCTCCTCCACAAAGGATCCGGCAAGCCAATTGACGAACCATCGAGTTTCAGGCCGCTGTGCATGCTCGACTCGGCCGGCAAGTTACTAGAGCGCCTGCTGCTCGGCAGGCTCAATCAGCATCTCGACGAAACAGGTCAGCGGTCCGAAAACCAGTTTGGCTTCCGCAATGGCAGGTCGACCGTCGACGCGATTGAGCGAGTGCTCCAAGCCGCTCACGGCGCGGCCACGGGCGCCGTTCAGCATCGGGACATTTGCGTGGCCGTCTCGTTGGACGTTAAAAACGCATTTAATACCGCGCCATGGAGGAAAATCGATGCCGCGTTACGAGCAAGTCATACCCCCCCATATCTGAACAACTTCATACGATCGTACTTGGACGGCAGAAAACTCCAGGTCGGCCAGCTGCTGCTAAGCAGGAATGTCACGTGCGGCGTCCCCCAGGGCTCGGTTCTCGGACCAGCCCTTTGGAACGTCTTCTACGACAAACTGCTGGACCTGGAGATGCCGTCGGGCGTCCAACTAGTGGCATTCGCCGACGACGTGTGCGTCCTAGGCATCGCCCGCAACGGAGAGGCAGCAGCAACCCTGCTCAATCCAGTGCTGGAAAAGGTTTCAGACTGGATGACAGACAACGGATTGAAGCTAGCCCCTGCTAAAACCGAGGCCGTCGTCCTAACCAGGAAGAACTTATACGCCAACCCCGAGCTGTTCGTC
This sequence comes from Rhopalosiphum padi, assembly GCF_020882245.1. Lineage (NCBI taxonomy): Eukaryota > Metazoa > Arthropoda > Insecta > Hemiptera > Aphididae > Rhopalosiphum > Rhopalosiphum padi. The sequence continues at coordinate 93,117,363 of NC_083597.1, forward strand.
GAAGGCCACGCGATCCCAATCAAACCGTCCATGCGGTATCTCGGCGTCGAGCTCGACACACGGTTGTCGTTCACGAAGCACGTGCATCAAGCCTCCCTGAAGGCTTGCCAATCGGCGCTCGCCATAGGCAGACTAATGCCCAACATCGGCGGGCCGTCTCACAGCAAGAGAGCGTTACTCGGGTCAGTGACAAACAGCAAGATGCTATACGCCTCCCCTGCCTGGGCCGTCCGAGGGACGAAAACCGCCAAAAACCGCCTGGCAATGGCTAGGGCGCAGAGGACAGTCGCACTCCGCACTATACGCGCGTATTGCACCGTCTCCGCAGAAGCCTCGTCCATCCTCGCCTCGATGCTACCAGCCGATCTGCTAGCCACCGAAAGGACTAGGATCAGATCACGAATGGACGATCAGACGGACGAAACGCCTACCAACACCCTTAAGAACCAGGAAAGATTACTGAGCATCGCAGCTTGGCAAGCTCGGTGGGATCGGTCGAAGAACGCGAGGTGGACGCACAGGCTCATTCCTGACGTCAGTCGATGGCTAGCCAAGCCAACGCTGAACCTCACATACCGACTGACTCAGGCGCTCTCCGGTCATGGTTGCTTTAAAAGCTATCTGCTTAGGATGAACCGGGCAGATGATAGCAACTGTGTCTACTGCGGTTACCCCGACGACACCGCAGAACACACCCTCTTCGAATGTCCAAGGTGGACTGACGACCGCTCACGGGTTGCAGAGATCCTCAGGCGTCCTCCCAACGCTAGCGACGTTGAGGAAATCCTATGCGGACCTCCGACAGACGGCATGCCTGAAGACGCTGATGCACGACACAGACTCATAACACAGGCGGCCGTCAACCGGCGTGAGCTAATCGGCATGGTTGAGTCGATATTGTCAAGAAAGGAAATCGACGAAAGGGAAACAGAGGCTGGAATCAGGCTCGAAGCAATCTGAAGACAGAGCGCGACGAGTCCTTTCTTAAAACTACGGGCAAAGATGAAGAACGGCGGTCATTGACGAAGGAAGGCAACATGCATACCATTGTCAACCGTTGAACGTCGGAGGCGTCACCGACCACCGCTCTTCTTCATCTCCAACGATGACACCACGGGAGGGAAGGACGATCACTGCATACGCGGAAGGACGGACAGGGCGGCAGACGCCCACAGGACGACAGGAACAATACTTATACTAGCATCATAATTATTATTTTATTGTAAGGGGGTTAGTTGGGGAAGTGTCCCATCAACCCCCATTGTACGATGTTTTGTTTTATCAATAAACGATGGCGGCCGGGAGGAAGTAATGCGCAAGCAGTCCCCTCCCGGTCGTCGGTTCAAACTGAAAAAAAAAAAAAAAAAAAAAAAAAAAAAAAAGGTTAGGTTAGGTTAGGTTAGGTTAGGTTAGGTTAGGTTAGGTTAGGTTAGGTTAGGTTAGGTTAGGTTCCCCCCCAACGGTACCCACCTTGACGTGGTGGGGGGGCTCACCGACTCCGGTCGGTGCCAAGAGGTACCAAAAAATCCCGGTACTGACTTTAATTAGTTGGTGCTGGATCCTTCAGCGCCGCTCTTGACCTTAACCGGTTGAGGGTGGCAGGGATCGTAACCACCTGCTCACACCAGCAAAAGGGCGGAGAAGGAAAACTGCAAACCCCCTGCCAGCAGGGTGAAAATGGCAGAGCACACTGTAAAGCCAATATGAGTTCGACGACAACAAATATTGCTACTTCTCCAGGAGGTTCGGATATCCTCCAGGAGACTACTTCATTGGGTGAGCAAGGGAGCTCAGTGGGGTCGAGAGACAATTCCAAGACCGCCGGCGTTCCTTCACAGGCGCTGGTGGGTACTCACGTGAGTGCCATGAGATGTGACACAACTGCCTTGGAAACTGGAAAAAAAATGGATTCAACGGAACGGACTGGAACTGAATCGGAATGTGAACACAGGAGGACGATTGACATAGCGGTCCTCAACGAATCGGAACTGTTAACTATGATAAAAGGATATGTGAACTCCATGAATGATTTTGCAAAAAGAACACGAAATGTCCATAAAGAACTTAAGGATACACTTGCAAACACTGGATTAGTTCTTAACCAATACCTGAAGATCAAGAGTTCAACATCAACTGGGAAAAAAGGCCAATGATAGTAGTACCCAGACAGAGGACATTCCCCATTGACAATGTACAGTCAGAGACTATTCAGAGCAAGAAGACGAGTTCTAGAGAAGCCGCCAGGCGAGAGTGCAAGGATGCGGCCACGAATACTGCTTCCCCGCAAGCGGTTCCGGAGAAGCAGCGAAAGCAACAGCAACAGCAGCAGAAGCAACAGCAACAGCAACAGCACAACAACGGCGGAAGGGCAAAACGACGCAGCCTTCCGAGGCAAACTCCCAACCGGAAAAAAACTCAACCCGAGCCCGAAGCGGCCTTCACGCTGGTGACGAACCCGAAGAAGAACACAAACGGATCCAGACCTCAGTCGACCAGGAAAACGACACAGAGACCCGCAGCCGTCCTTATTAAGGTCGGCGAAGGCCGGACATACGCGGACACGCTGCGACAAGTCAGGGGTACACCGATAGACTTCGAAGGCCTCGGCACCCATGTCACCTCCATGAGGAAAACCATGAAAGGCGATCTACTGGTCGAACTGACAAAGGGCACCAAGGCAATAGCAGCCACCTCAAAAATCCGAGACCGGCTCGCCGAAGCGATCACAGGATCCGTGGTTACTAGGCTCCGGCACTCCGCAGAAGTGGAGATAACGGACCTCGACGAGGTTGCCACCAAGGAGGAAGTCCTTGCCGCGATCCGAAAGGCCATGATCAATGACGATCCCCTCTCCGAAGAGGAAATCAAGGTCACCGGCTTGTGGGCACTCGGGAAGGCCGACAAATGGCCACCGCCACCGTCCCGATCAAGTTCAGCCAAAGCTTAACCTCCGTCCGCGTGGGCTGGACCCAGTGCCGCGTCCGCCCGCGGAGACCCGAACCGGCGCGCTGCTACAGGTGCCACGGGTTCGGCCACTCGACCCGCCAGTGCACCGGCCCGGACCCTCACTGCAGCCTGCAGGCGATGCGGCGCCCACGGCCACATGCAGTCTAGCTGCACCGAGGGCGATGACAAATGCGTGGCGTGCGATCGACTCAAGGCCACACGAGTCCCGCACAAGCCTGGCTCCGGGGCTTGCGCCGCACGAAGAAATGCCATCTCTGAGATGAACGCTACTAGACAAAAATGATTAGGTTTCTTCAGATAAAACCTCCACCGGAGCTCCACGGCGCAGAGCTTGCTCCAGCAGACCGCCGCCGTTACCGGCGCTCAAGTACTACTCGTATCAGAATATAACTGGCGTCCACACAGCGACAGATGGGTAGTTAGCGATGACCTCTCCTGCGCAGTCGCTCTCACGGCATCGGCTGACTTTACCCCCGGGTCGACGGGGTCCGGTCGAGGCTATGCGTGGATCCAGACCCAAGGCCTCAGGATATATAGCTGTTATACCTCTCGAAACGACTCCGAACAAAACTTCCGAGCCTTCCTCTTGGATATCCAAGATTCCGTCCGCTCGGCCGACCCACTGCTCACCGTAGTGGTAGGGGGCGACTTCAACGCCTGGTCCCAAGAGTGGGGGTCGGCTCGAAAACGATGACAGAGGCGACCGATTGGCAGACCTGGCAGCCAGCCTGGATCTCCTCGTCGCTAACGTGGGCACAACTCCCACCTACTGCAGAGTAAATGCCGAATCGATAATCGACGTCACATTCTCCCAGCCTCATCGCACCGGGTGCCATTCGCGACTGGAAGGTGCTCGACGAGGTTTTATTCCGCCAGCGACCACCGCTACGTCGCTTTCATCCTAGATAGGGTGACGGAAGGCGAAGAAATCGTTGGCCCCGCTTCCAGAGGGCTGGTCTTACCGCCAGCTAAACCCCGGCGCCCTGGCTGCATACCTGGCCAATACCGCTGAACCCATCGTAAGCGTCGAAACCACCGCATCAGATGCAGCCGACTCGCTGATCAAGTACCTCGAGGGTGCCTGCGACTCCTGCATGCCCCTAAGAAAACTCCACAGATCGGGCAGAAGCGAAGTCCACTGGTGGTTCGAACGAATTGACCGCGCTCCGAAACTCGACCATCAAGCTGCGCAGAGCGCACCAACGGTCCTCGCGCAGACACGATCCCCAACATACCATAGACGCTCATCGCGAGGCCTACAAATCGAAACGGAAGGAGCTCCGCAACGCCATCCGGGACGCTCAGTCAAACAGTTGGGCAGAACTCTGCAAAGCCGTCGACGAAGACCCTTGGGGACTACCATACAAGGTGGTCACCAAGAAGGTAGGCCGAAGCCGACCAGGGATTGAAGCTCGCGGGAGAGAAGAGGCCATAGCCGATCACCTGTTCCCGGACCCCCCGCCAACAACCTGGTCCCTCGAGCCTCCATTGACTGACGACGAACAACAACAACAACGCCAAGAGTTCACCATGGTCGAAATCCCTCATGGCCTGTAAAAGACTACCGGCTGGCAAGGCAACGGGGCCCGACGGCATACCCAACGAGGTCCTGCTACACGTATCGCGACTCCGTCCACAGGTCTTACTAAACACCTTTAACGCGTGCCTGGCCCGCAGAGAGTTTCCTGCACGTTGGAAGACGGCCAGACTGGTGCTCCTCCACAAAGGATCCGGCAAGCCAATTGACGAACCATCGAGTTCAGGCCGCTGTGCATGCTCGACTCGGCCGGCAAGTTACTAGAGCGCCTGCTGCTCGGCAGGCTCAATCAGCATCTCGACGAAACAGGTCAGCGGTCCGAAAAACCAGTTTGGCTTCCGCAATGGCAGGTCGACCGTCGACGCGATTGAGCGAGTGCTCCAAGCCGCTCACGGCGCGGCCACGGGCGCCGTTCAGCATCGGGACATTTGCGTGGCCGTCTCGTTGGACGTTAAAAACGCATTTAATACCGCGCCATGGAGGAAAATCGATGCCGCGTTACGAGCAAGTCATACCCCCCCATATCTGAACAACTTCATACGATCGTACTTGGACGGCAGAAAACTCCAGGTCGGCCAGCTGCTGCTAAGCAGGAATGTCACGTGCGGCGTCCCCCAGGGCTCGGTTCTCGGACCAGCCCTTTGGAACGTCTTCTACGACAAACTGCTGGACCTGGAGATGCCGTCGGGCGTCCAACTAGTGGCATTCGCCGACGACGTGTGCGTCCTAGGCATCGCCCGCAACGGAGAGGCAGCAGCAACCCTGCTCAATCCAGTGCTGGAAAGGTTTCAGACTGGATGACAGACAACGGATTGAAGCTAGCCCCTGCTAAAACCGAGGCCGTCGTCCTAACCAGGAAGAACTTATACGCCAACCCCGAGCTGTTCGTCGAAGGCCACGCGATCCCAATCAAACCGTCCATGCGGTATCTCGGCGTCGAGCTCGACACACGGTTGTCGTTCACGAAGCACGTGCATCAAGCCTCCCTGAAGGCTTGCCAATCGGCGCTCGCCATAGGCAGACTAATGCCCAACATCGGCGGGCCGTCTCACAGCAAGAGAGCGTTACTCGGGTCAGTGACAAACAGCAAGATGCTATACGCCTCCCCTGCCTGGGCCGTCCGAGGGACGAAAACCGCCAAAAACCGCCTGGCAATGGCTAGGGCGCAGAGGACAGTCGCACTCCGCACTATACGCGCGTATTGCACCGTCTCCGCAGAAGCCTCGTCCATCCTCGCCTCGATGCTACCAGCCGATCTGCTAGCCACCGAAAGGACTAGGATCAGATCACGAATGGACGATCAGACGGACGAAAACGCCTACCAACACCCTTAAGAACCAGGAAAGATTACTGAGCATCGCAGCTTGGCAAGCTCGGTGGGATCGGTCGAAGAACGCGAGGTGGACGCACAGGCTCATTCCTGACGTCAGTCGATGGCTAGCCAAGCCAACGCTGAACCTCACATACCGACTGACTCAGGCGCTCTCCGGTCATGGTTGCTTTAAAAGCTATCTGCTTAGGATGAACCGGGCAGATGATAGCAACTGTGTCTACTGCGGTTACCCCGACGACACCGCAGAACACACCCTCTTCGAATGTCCAAGGTGGACTGACGACCGCTCACGGGTTGCAGAGATCCTCAGGCGTCCTCCCAACGCTAGCGACGTTGAGGAAATCCTATGCGGACCTCCGACAGACGGCATGCCTGAAGACGCTGATGCACGACACAGACTCATAACACAGGCGGCCGTCAACCGGCGTGAGCTAATCGGCATGGTTGAGTCGATATTGTCAAGAAAGGAAAATCGACGAAAGGGAAACAGAGGCTGGAATCAGGCTCGAAGCAATCTGAAGACAGAGCGCGACGAGTCCTTTCTTAAAACTACGGGCAAAGATGAAGAACGGCGGTCATTGACGAAGGAAGGCAACATGCATACCATTGTCAACCGTTGAACGTCGGAGGCGTCACCGACCACCGCTCTTCTTCATCTCCAACGATGACACCACGGGAGGGAAGGACGATCACTGCATACGCGGAAGGACGGACAGGGCGGCAGACGCCCACAGGACGACAGGAACAATACTTATACTAGCATCATAATTATTATTTTATTGTAAGGGGGTTAGTTGGGGAAGTGTCCCATCAACCCCCATTGTACGATGTTTTGTTTTATCAATAAACGATGGCGGCCGGGAGGAAGTAATGCGCAAGCAGTCCCCTCCCGGTCGTCGGTTCAAACTGAAAAAAAAAAAAAAAAAAAAAAAAAAAAAAAAAAAAAGGTTAGGTTAGGTTAGGTTAGGTTAGGTTGGTTAGGTTAGGTTAGGTTAGGTTAGGTTAGGTTAGGTTCAGGTTCAGGTTAGGTTAGGTTAGGTTAGGTTCCCCCTAGGTTAGGTTAGGTTAGGTTAGGTTAGGTTAGGTTAGGTTAGGTTAGGTTAGGTTAGGTTAGGTTAGGTTAGGTTAGGTTAGGTTTGCCATTCGCGACTGGAAGGTGCTCGACGAGGTTTATTCCGCAGCGACCACCGCTACGTCGCTTTCATCCTAGATAGGGTGACGGAAGGCGAAGAAATCGTTGGCCCCGCTTCCAGAGGCTGGTCTTACCGCCAGCTAAACCCCCGGCGCCCTGGCTGCATACCTGGCCAATACCGCTGAACCCATCGTAAGCGTCGAAACCACCGCATCAGATGCAGCCGACTCGCTGATCAAGTACCTCGAGGGTGCCTGCGACTCCTGCATGCCCCAAGAAAACTCCACAGATCGGGCAGAAGCGAAGTCCACTGGTGGTCGAACGAATTGACCGCGCTCCGAAACTCGGACCATCAAGCTGCGCAGAGCGCACCAACGGTCCTCGCGCAGACACGATCCCCAACATACCATAGACGCTCATCGCGAGGCCTACAAATCGAAACGGAAGGAGCTCCGCAACGCCATCCGGGACGCTCAGTCAAAACAGTTGGGCAGAACTCTGCAAAGCCGTCGACGAAGACCCTTGGGGACTACCATACAAGGTGGTCACCAAGAAGGTAGGCCGAAGCCGACCAGGGATTGAAGCTCGCGGGAGAGAAGAGGCCATAGCCGATCACCTGTTCCCGGACCCCCCGCCAACAACCTGGTCCCTCGAGCCTCCATTGACTGACGACGAACAACAACAACAACGCCAAGAGTTCACCATGGTCGAAATCCTCATGGCCTGTAAAAGACTACCGGCTGGCAAGGCAACGGGGCCCGACGGCATACCCAACGAGGTCCTGCTACACGTATCGCGACTCCGTCCACAGGTCTTACTAAACACCTTTAACGCGTGCCTGGCCCGCAGAGAGTTTCCTGCACGTTGGAAGACGGCCAGACTGGTGCTCCTCCACAAAGGATCCGGCAAGCCAATTGACGAACCATCGAGTTTCAGGCCGCTGTGCATGCTCGACTCGGCCGGCAAGTTACTAGAGCGCCTGCTGCTCGGCAGGCTCAATCAGCATCTCGACGAAACAGGTCAGCGGTCCGAAAACCAGTTTGGCTTCCGCAATGGCAGGTCGACCGTCGACGCGATTGAGCGAGTGCTCCAAGCCGCTCACGGCGCGGCCACGGGCGCCGTTCAGCATCGGGACATTTGCGTGGCCGTCTCGTTGGACGTTAAAAACGCATTTAATACCGCGCCATGGAGGAAAATCGATGCCGCGTTACGAGCAAGTCATACCCCCCCCATATCTGAACAACTTCATACGATCGTACTTGGACGGCAGAAAACTCCAGGTCGGCCAGCTGCTGCTAGCAGGAATGTCACGTGCGGCGTCCCCCAGGGCTCGGTTCTCGGACCAGCCCTTTGGAACGTCTTCTACGACAAACTGCTGGACCTGGAGATGCCGTCGGGCGTCCAACTAGTGGCATTCGCCGACGACGTGTGCGTCCTAGGCATCGCCCGCAACGGAGAGGCAGCAGCAACCCTGCTCAATCCAGTGCTGGAAAAGGTTTCAGACTGGATGACAGACAACGGATTGAAGCTAGCCCCTGCTAAAAACCGAGGCCGTCGTCCTAACCAGGAAGAACTTATACGCCAACCCCGAGCTGTTCGTCGAAGGCCACGCGATCCCAATCAAACCGTCCATGCGGTATCTCGGCGTCGAGCTCGACACACGGTTGTCGTTCACGAAGCACGTGCATCAAGCCTCCCTGAAGGCTTGCCAATCGGCGCTCGCCATAGGCAGACTAATGCCCAACATCGGCGGGCCGTCTCACAGCAAGAGAGCGTTACTCGGGTCAGTGACAAACAGCAAGATGCTATACGCCTCCCCATGCCTGGGCCGTCCGAGGGACGAAAAACCGCCAAAAAACCGCCTGGCAATGGCTAGGGCGCAGAGGACAGTCGCACTCCCGCACTATACGCGCGTATTGCACCCGTCTCCGCAGAAGCCTCGTCCATCCTCGCCTCGATGCTACCGAAGCCGATCTGCTAGCCACCGAAAGGACTAGGATCAGATCACGAATGGACGATCAGACGGACGAAACGCCTACCAACACCCTTAAGAACCAGGAAAGATTACTGAGCATCGCAGCTTGGCAAGCTCGGTGGGATCGGTCGAAGAACGCGAGGTGGACGCACAGGCTCATTCCTGACGTCAGTCGATGGCTAGCCAAGCCAACGCTGAACCTCACATACCGACTGACTCAGGCGCTCTCCGGTCATGGTTGCTTTAAAAGCTATCTGCTTAGGATGAACCGGGCAGATGATAGCAACTGTGTCTACTGCGGGTACCCCGACGACACCGCAGAACACACCCTCTTCGAATGTCCAAGGTGGACTGACGACCGCTCACGGGTTGCAGAGATCCTCAGGCGTCCTCCCAACGCTAGCGACGTCGAGGAAATCCTATGCGGACCTCCGACAGACGGCATGCCTGAAGACGCTGATGCACGACACAGACTCATAACACAGGCGGCCGTCAACCGGCGTGAGCTAATCGGCATGGTTGAGTCGATATTGTCAAGAAAGGAAATCGACGAAAGGGAAACAGAGGCTGGAATCAGGCTCGAAGCAATCTGAAGACAGAGCGCGACGAGTCCTTTCTTAAAACTACGGGCAAAGATGAAGAACGGCGGTCATTGACGAAGGAAGGCAACATGCATACCATTGTCAACCGTTGAACGTCGGAGGTGTCACCGACCACCGCTCTTCTTCATCTCCAACGATGACACCACGGGAGGGAAGGACGATCACTGCATACGAGGAAGGACGGACAGGGCGGCAGACGCCCACAGGACGACAGGAACAATACTTATACTAGCATCATAATTATTATTTTATTGTAAGGGGGTTAGTTGGGGAAGTGTCCCATCAACCCCCATTGTACGATGTTTTGTTTTATCAATAAACGATGGCGGCCGGGAGGAAGTAATGCGCAAGCAGTCCCCTCCCGGTCGTCGGTTCAAACTGAAAAAAAAAAAAAAAAAAAAAAAAAAAAAAGGTTAGGGTTAGGGTTAGGTTAGGTTAGGGTTAGGTTTAGGTTAGGGGTTAGGTAGAGGTGAGGTTTAGGTTAGGTTAGGTTAGGTTAGGTTAGGTTAGGTTAGGTTAGGGTAGGTTAGGTTAGGTTAGGTGTAGGTTAGGTTAGGGTTAGGGTTAGGTAGGTTAGGTTAGGTTAGGTTAGGAGTAGGTAGGTTAGGTTAGGTTAGGTTAGGTTAGGTTAGGTTAGGTTAGGTTAGGGTTAGGTTAGGTTAGGTGTAGGTTAGGTTAGG